>NC_061110.1:9448515-9511015 GCF_015104395.2 Macrobrachium nipponense | reverse complement strand
TAAAGGTAATTCTGTAATTGTTACAAAAGCTCACTTACTTGACATTCTTATATATAAAGTATATATATATATATATATATATATATATATATATTATATTATATATATATATATATATTCTAACTCACATCGTATCTGTTCCACACATGACTGTGTATTGATTATTTAATATATATATATATATATGTGTGTGTGTGTGTGTGTGTGTGTGTGTGTGTGTGTGAGTGTGTATGTATATATATTATATCCCACTGCTCTTTGGACGCCCAAGGCTAAGATATCCCAGTCCATATAGCCATATCCGTCGGGCTCAATCGGACATTCAATGCCCATACGCTAGTATAGACGGATTTCGGTGTATATACGAGGAATACTATATGTATGTGGTTAATATATATATTGGGGTTCCTTGGGATGAGAACAATTGTCTCAGGGGATCCTCAAAAAGCCAAAGGCTTGGGAAACCACTTCCCTTAGCGCCTCAAATCCATCATGTCTATTGACGGTCTCAACGCCACCGTGAGGCGTCTCGTAAAATATTCTCCGTGAATACCAAATTGGCCTTCCATTTTGCTCCGTAGGTCAGACTTAAGTACCTGTTTCTATTTATTTATTTTGTGTGTGTGTGTGTTGCGGAAACGGTTTTAATTCGAAGTATATTATCTCCGCGCGTGGCATGAAAACGAGTCTATGAATCACAGGGGCGAAAAAGCTGTAATTGGACGTTTTGCATTATTTCACAACCCTTTAATCTACGTATGTCGTTTATTGTCCAAATTCGCTCTGCTGCCCCCACAGCCCCCGCCCCCCGGGAATATCACCGAAGGGGAATGAAGAACGGTATATAATTATTCAGATATTAAGGCATTTGAAGCTCGATACTCGCGAAGAAGAAGAACAACAACAACAACAATCACAGCGTATGCGATGAACATGCATACATATATATACATATCTATATATATATATATATATATATAATATATATATATATATATATATAATATATATATATATATATATATGTATACAATCTTGCATACATATGAATTGTAAACTTCATATGAACGATTCATCCACGCGAGAAAAGTATAATAAGAAGTTTGCAAAATACGAATGATTGTGATCTAAAAAAAATCAACAAACATCTACATGATTAAAAATAGTTAAAATGACGTAAAATATATTTCATTTAAATTACTAGAACTGAAATCAGTGTCCAGACTATATATATATATATATATATATATATATATATATATATATATATATATATATATATATATATATATATATATATATATATCTATATATATAGAGTAGAGAGAGAGAGAGAGAGAGAGAGAGAGAGAACTTATATTCCAAAATATTCCTTTCCGTAAAGTGAGAGCAACTGGAAACTTTCTTCGCCTTATTCCAGTTAACTGGAAAATTAAAATTTTCTGGTATGTGAGCGTTAGCACTCATACTGAACACTAGTCAGGGTAAGCTATAGAGAGAGAGAGGAGAGAGAGAGAGAGAGAGGTAAGGGGGAGGGGGGGGGGGCGGGACTCAAACAAAAGCAAAACCAACCACTAGAAGTCAAGAGGAAAAAACTATAAAAGCGTGAAGTCAATATTGACATTAATGCTCGCGATGAGTCTCTGTAATTACTAATTGTTCCATGCCGCCTGTGCATAAGTCCACTCGAGTCCTTCATTTAGTTTAATTCATACTTTAGGTATTAGCTAGGAATGGAACATACAAGCAAATCAAAAGCATTTACAGTTTTATATGTTTATTTATCTACAAAATGTACCCATGTATACATTGACACTAAAATCAAATGTATACAAATATCCAGAGATCAAGTCCCACAACCCTAGTAGTGGGGCAGATAAGAGTAATTTTTTAGAAGAATCGTGCAAATGATGATACAAGCATCAAATTTGGCACAATTGTTCTCCAAGGGATACTAATCAAATCTGCCCGATTGGCCAATTGAAAATCCAAAATGGCGGCCATTTTTCAAGATGGCCGCCAAAATAACCACATGAAGATGTTTTGCTTAGAAATATTTGTAGTTGTCCGAATTGCATGATCTAAGTGTGGATTCCTATGTTTTTAAGCCTGCTGATGTATATTTTCTAGTTTATAACGTGGTTAAGGCACTTTGTTAAACGAGTGATTGTCGGGCACTACCAAGGCACATTGGTGACATCACTGCTGTGAAACTCAGCATGGGGTTCAGTGTCAGCTAAGTAGGAAATTTATGTTGGCATCATACTGCAACAACCTACTAGTATCCCAGATGCTGCCTAATCAACCCCAAATCAGTTAGGCAGCTGCACCTGAATGGACAGAACGTGCCAACAAGGAGAGCCGAACCAAGGATAACAGGGTTTTAGTTATCTGGATGGTTTACAGATCACACAGGACTTATGACACTGGATGAACGATCGGACTAGGTGTGTTGCACAGTGCAAGAACCTAGTTGTAACCTATACAGGAAAGCACCTATTGTAAATTACAGGACATAAGAGGCCTATTATACTATTACATGTATAGGGTGGTAAAAGGATAAAACCTCGACCCTGAACGTCATCATAATCATGGATGGGAACTCTACTGGACGATCATGGAAAACAGACTGGACCATGTGTTGCCTATGTCAGGAGGTTAAGAAAGAAGATCTAAAATCTCCCCAGGCCAATCTTGCTGGAAGAGTGGATAATGTATATACGAACCTGGCAAAGAATATTCCTCTGTCTCACTCACTCAATGCGCTACCAATCAAGCTAGACCCTGCAAGACTTGACGAAGGTTCTGGGATAGAGGAAACGTTGAGAAAAAATAAGGCACGATATCATGAGAGTTGCAGGCTTCTGTTCTACAACACAAAGTTACACCAAGCTGAAAAAAGAGCAAGTCATGTAGGTACTAGTGATGAGGGCAGTAGAAGTAAGATTCCACAAAAGCTCCAAAAAACTGAAACAAAAGAATGCTGCTTCTGCAAAACTGAAGGAGGGGAGCTTAGAGAAGCAATGACAATGCAAGTGAATAGGAGAATAAATGAATGTGCCAAAACACTCAGTGATACAAAACTTCTCGCCAAACTAAGTGCAGATGTCGTAGCCCAAGAAGTGAAATATCACCCTGGCTGTTTGGTGGCATTGTATAACCGAGAATGGGCATACCTAAAGGTGGGGGAGCAAGAAAAAACACAGGAACACTGGAAGGATGCATATCCAATTGCTTTCTCTGAACTAGTCACCTACATCTGTGAGATGAAAAATGCCAGTGATCGGCCACCGATTTTCAAGCTTGCTGATTTGACCAAGCTTTACAAGCAGAGGCTGGAACAGCTTGGTGTTGACTCACCTGATGTTCATCCTACTCGACTCAAGGATCAGCTGCTTTTGCACATTCCACAGCTGCAAGCTAATCACCAAGGACGAGAAGTTCTGTTGGCTGTTGAAACTGATGTAGGTTCAATCCTATCAGAAGCATCCCGTTATGGTGGTGAAGCGATTCATCTAGCAAAAGCCGCCGGGATAATAAGACAAGACATGCTCCGTCAGAAGTCGAATTTCAGCAGCTATTTTCATGACAGACTTAGAACAGGCTGTGCCACCATCACTGCTTTAGTTTGTATGCATGATCGAACATAGTGCAGACATCAAGTCCCAACTCCATCATGGAGTGTCAAAATCAGACTTTGCTACATTACAACTTCTAGAGTAAAACTGCTTTGCCAAATACAAGGAAGGAATGGATGTCCACAGGTATTCCAAGGACCGGGAGCCACATTTTGCAGTCTACATGAGCCTGTATGTGTTTGCCAAGACGAGGAAGAGACAAATAATTGAAATGCTCCATGAGAATGGGCTCAGCATATCATATGACCGAGTCCTAGAAATCTCAGCACAGTTAGGAGAAGCAGTTGTTGCACAGTATGTGGAAGATGGAGTAATCTGTCCCCCAGTTTTGAGAAAGAATTTGTTCACAACTGGAGCAGTTGACAACATAGATCATAATCCGACTGCGACCACAGCTGAAGCATCTTTACATGGTACAAGTGTGTGCATTTTCCAGCATCCAAACACGGGAAATCCTGGTGATGAACATGGGCCATTCAAACTAGATATAGAGTAAAAAAATGAAGGTTAAAAAAGTTCCAGAGCTTCCAGAAGCATACACCAATATTCGACCAGCATACATCACCAAAAACCCCAATCCTCCTCTAGTTGCAAGCCAATCCTTACCAGCACCAGAGTCGATCAGGTCACATTTGAAAGAAGAATATTTTTGGTTGGAGGAAGTCTTCCTCACTGAGAATGTGGCTGATGCAGTCAGCATCACATGGTCAGCATATCATGCAACACAGAAAAGGAGCTGTCCATTTGAAGTAAGCATATCAGCAATGATGCTTATGTGGTGAGACCAGGCACTCTGTTGCAACAATCAAGCATGCCATGGAGAAGGTCCGTGATAAAGTGGCTTTTTTTAACCCACAGCAGACACCTGTAATTGTTGCTGACCAACCGTTGTATGCTCTGGCGAAACAAATACAGTAGAAGTGGCAAGAATATGGAGAGGACAAGTTCGTTGTCTTGTTTGGAGACCTTCGTATAGAAATGGCTTCACTGAGATCGAAAGAAACATTACTACGAGACAGTGGGTGGACCAGTGCCATTGTGGAAGCAGGGGTGACCTCATCTGGTACATCAGAGTCTTACCTGTCTGCATCCAGTGTCGCAAAGACAAGGCAAGCACACCAGATTACAGCATGCAGCTTGTACAAACTGATGAAGAAGGCATATCATGATTTCTGCTCTGAGGAGTCTAGCACATCAGAAATAACCTTTGAGGATTGGTGTGAAAAACGGAAGAAAGAGAGTCCGCAGTTCCAATTCTGGAGTCTGGTGCTGGACATGGAACTCACGATATTCACCCTCATCCGCTCATTCAGAGAAGGAGACTTCAACTTGTATCGTGAAGCACTTTCAGAACTGGTACCTTACTTCTTTGCCAATAACAATGTTAACTATGCTCGGTGGATCGCTTTTCACCTCCGAGATATGATGTCACTCGAACGACAACATCCAGACGTGGCCAAGGAGTTTCACAATGGTAACTTCGTCATCCACAAGCCGAGAAGAGAATTCTCTGGCATGGTGATTGATCAAGCGCACGAGCACAATAATGCAGTGATCAAAGGTGACGGAGGAGCAATTGGGTTGACAGAAGACTCGTCAGCAATTCGTAGGTGGATGGCTGCTGGACCTGAAAGTAGTCGTCTACTAGCTGGATACAAGGCCAAGTCTGGTATGAAATGTAGGTAAATGAAAGAAACATTCACTATAATATATGAACCTTTACGCATATGTAATGTATTCTTTATATTTCGCGTTCATTTACATGCTTCCCTATGTATTTAATGTATCTCATTCTCATATGTCATGTACGATATGTAATGACTGAATCTCGCCCGTCTAGCAGTCATGTTTTGCCAGTACAGCACCGCTCTGTTTTCCTTGCTTGCACATTATTTTGCACCTCTGTGATTTTGTGTACTTCATTAGACATTAAGAACCTACTCTTAATATTTTGGTGTTTCCTTCATCCCCAACCTTTAGTGATAAGGATAACACATCGAACACACGCATGAAGGATGCCACATACAGCAGCAGACATCACGAGCTGACACCGAGCGCCTAGAAATCTTTCTTTGAAAAGGTGAAATCACTCTGCAGTGATGCAGGAGATTTGTAACCCATTCCAAGAAGAATCAGCAGACGTGATGGTGTTAGATACAAAGAATATTGCAGACCCAACTCTAGCTCAAATGGTAGTTGCACATCACCAGTGAGGCAAAGAGCAGTCCCTATCATTTATGAAAGGGCTAGAGGATGAAACTGAAAGTCTTTTCTATCAACCAATCAAGAAGAACTTTGTTTCATTCTTCAAACAAGAACAGGCTGAGGGAATTTCTAAGGAGAAAGTCCTAAAAGATGACTGTCAATTATTCTCGTGACTGTTCATCTCAAGCCAGAACAGACAATGTGACATGCAAGAATTCTTCAAGCACGAGAATCAGTCATACCCTGCATCTCTTAGTGACAGCGGCATCTTCGTACATGTCAGAAGTCACAGCTGGTTTAAATTCTTGAAGCTCAAGTGAATGTCCCAGTGGGAGAACCAAAGGGAGACACAATCATCATTGACGGCTTAGCACTTATTAATGCATCACCTCCACATACTTCAAAGACATTAAAATGACTATGCCAAAGAAGACATCATCCCAAAGGTGGAATCCTATGGTGCTTGGTACAAGCGGGTGGACATAGTCTTTGATGTATACAAGAAATCAAATCTGAAATCAGAGACGAGGTCAAAAAGGGGGAAAGGAATCAGAAGAAGAGTGACAGGAACAAGCAAGACACCAGGAAACTGGCAAAGCTTCCTTCGTGACCCCAGCAACAAGACTGAACTGTTTCACTTCCTGCCTGAAAAGATGTGTGAAGCAGAAACGACAAGGACAGTCATCGTCACAAAAAGAGAGGATACCATTAGCAACACAGTGAAGTCTCTGGATGCTGTGTCCCCATGTTGTCACGAAGAAGCTGACAGCCGAATATTTGTTCATGCTAGGGATGCAATGACTGATGGGACAAAGTCTATAATCGTCAAGGCTAATGACACAGATCTGCTAGTCATAGCAATATCTGTACTGCCATCCTTCCAGAAACTAGGTCTTCAGGAAATGTGGATTGTCTTTGGCCAAGGAGCCCATATGCAATGGATTCCAGTCCATGAGGTAGTTTCTGCAATTGGGCTTGAGAAAGCTAGAGGGATCCCCTACTTTCACGCATTCACTGGATGTGACATTGTGTCTGCCTTCCGTGGGAAAGCGAAAAAATCTGCACGGGAGACTTGGAATGTATTTGATGATATTACTGAAACATTCATCAATCTCAGCCAGCATCCAACATTGATTCGTGATCTTGACATGCAGAGGCTGGAAAGATTCGTTGTCCTCATGCACGACAGATCAAGCGCAGCCACTGGTGTGGACGAAGCAAGACGATCTGTTTGCCCGCAAGCAGAGGCCATACAACTCAATTCCACCAGCACAGGCAGCCCTCAGAGAACATGCAAAGCATGCAGCCTACCAGGCTGGGATCATCTTGGGCCAAGCAACCCACTGTAATTCACACATGAGCAGTCCAGCTGAATGGGGGTGGACAGAGAAAGGAGAAGCATGGCAGATACATTGGACAACACTACCACCGATTGCAGGAAGCTGTCAAGAATTGACAAAGTGCTTCTGTAAAGTTTGCAAAGGAAGATGCAAGTGCTCTCAGGCAGAACTTCCCTGCACATCACTCTGCAGCTGCATATGTGAACAGTAGCAGATCGAGAAACAGCAGCACGGTATGCATAATTTTGAAAATGTACTAGCTGGGACAAAGCTTATGTAAAGAAAGACAAACATCTTGGTGGTAATCTTCAGAAATATGTGTCAGAGTGCTTTTTAAACCGGAAAATATAGTTCAGCAGGCTTCAAAACATGGGCGCCCATGCATATCAGACAACTACAAATATTTCTAAGCAAAACATCTACTTTGGGTGGTTATTTTGGTGGCCATCTTGAAAATGGCTGCCATCTTGGATTTTTAATTGGCCAATTGGACAGATTTGATTAGTGTACCTTGGAGGACACTTGTGCCAAATTTGATGCTTGTATCATCATTTACACGATTTTTCTGTTATCTGCCCCACTATAGTGTGTGGTTCTCATACCCCCATGGGGTAGGGAGACCCCCTGCTCTAGAGCACTGAACGCCCCCCTAAATTCTTGATAGTAAATAGTAGTAGCCATGATTCTTTTTCGCACTTTGAGACACTAAAAGGAAAAAGGAGATAACTTATATTATACTGTTTTCTGTCCGCCCTCAGATCTTAACCAATGAGGCTAGAGGGCTGCAAATTGGTATATATATCGATTATTCACCATCCAATCGTCAAACATACAAAATTGCACCCCTCTAGCGTGAGTAGTTATTATTTTATTTAAGGTTAAAATTGAGCCATAATCGTGCTTCTGGCAACGATATAGTACAGGCCACCACCGGGCCGTGGTTCACGTTTCGTGGGCCGCGGCTCATACAGCATCATACCGAGAAAACCGAAGGCTAGATCTGTTTTCGGTGGACTTGATTAAACTGGCGGATGTACAGAAAACACGACTGGCCCGAAGAAACTTGGGCGCATTTTTTCTTATTTTTATTTTTTTTATTCATACAGTGCCTGCTCAACGCTTACTAGTTGCAAATTTCAATCTAGGCCGATGCAAAATCGCCTCGCAGTTGTCTTCAGGTCACGGGAATCCTGCAAATCAATATAGCAATACCTCGCACTTTTTGGGCGGAACATTCACGTGCAATTTCCTGCGAGGACTATAGGACCCACGACATCCCAATATTAAGCCCCTTCTGCGCACTAGTACGTCATCTGGGGGAGCGTGGTGGTGAGAACCATTAAGAACGCAGGTCTAACATATCGTCAAGAATCTTTTTAGAAGCGAATGTTCTTGATAATGTGATCTTTCAAGTGTCAAAAGAATGTAAATATAATAACATTTGCATTTTGAAAATATTTGATTAACTTACAGCTTTTATCTTTTTTCTTAGTGCCTCCCTGCATGATTGCCCTTGACGTTTCCTATACTTTATCAAATTATTAAGATATCTCATTCGAAAAGATACCGATATCTTTACATAAAAAGCTATAACATCGTCAGGAACTTCAATATTAAGCTTTTTCAATTCAAAGTAAAGCTTTTTAAAACAATGTTTACCCTCTGTGAGAGCTTTCCCGTGTACAGCACTAAAGATCTCCCGCATTTATTACTAACTGTGAAAAAAAATGACTAGAAGGTACATGCAACTCCCCTCTACTTACACAGTCTATCCAAGTATCACTCCTTGGTACTTCTTTATTCTTATTTCCTAACTCAGGGTATTTCACACAAAATATTTTGACAATATATCCCCCAATGTATTTAAGAGCCTCCTTCTCAATTACTCCCTTGATATCTTTTTTTTTTTTTCTGTGTTTGCTCTCACAAGGTTTTCTTCCTCATCAAAAACATCTTTTCCTAAGTCAAAATCTAAATTTCTAAACATCTGTGTTGTTATACATATTTCTAATGCTAACTCCCTTTCTTTTGTTACATACTCACCTTCATTGGGAGATTCAAAGGATTTTTCAACTGAGGTGATATTACACTTTTCACTTATTACCTTCATATCCTTCCCTAACAACATTTTTTTATGCCTGAATTTAAAATTCACTGCATTTGGATAATCATGGCCTTATACACCCAAAGAAATGTTCAAGGCGATATTGATTTAATCCTTGTGTCAGCAGGTAGCCAGTGCTATGAGAGGCTCTTAACATTAAATCAAGCAATGGTGGATTTACATGAAAAAAATTATTCCTTTCTCCAGAAGGAATATATATTTTTTGCATTAGGACTTTTAACTCATAATACTCATTAACTCGATGACCTTGAGCAATTTAATTTAGCTGTTTGTTTCTCTACATCAATACCAAAAGCAGTGCTTTTACCAAACTCTCCATACATGCATGAAGAATTCGTGATGTCGAGCCAATCATTCGTTATAAAAAGAATAAAATCGGACGTTTCACTCCAGTTTTGACACTTCCACAGTCTCCTTTCGCCTAAATATTTTACTGAATTGGTACATGATGTAGACACCAGTTGCACTGCTAATGTAACGCGCTGTCTTTGTTGACCCGTTACATTAAAATGCATTTCATTGATCTTATATGCAAGCCCATAGTCTTTGGTTTTACTAAGTATTTCTCGTATGCTAGAAGCTGAAATACACTCTTCATTATTAAGGAAAAAACCAGTCAATAAACTATTTCTTACTAATTTGATTAAATGGGGAACATCAGAGAACACGAAGTTAATTCTATCAGCACGACAACAGGCATGTACCCACTGGCCTTTGTATAGCTTTTCTTTTGGAAAACGATGGTATTTTATATTCGAGTTTTTCGTTTTTTCACGTGTATTAGAACAGCCAAATGCCGCGCAGTTCCTTGGCATTATCAATGGTAGAATGAATGAATGAATAAAAAGATATATGGACACACAGCAAGTCCATAGTCTACCTTACGACTATGGGTAGCATATTGTTTTGGTTAACCGCGTGTGAGAGACCAGGGCGCGTGACGTCACAGTATTGGTGATTCATACCCAAAGCTGCGCGCTGGCTGACCTGTTGTATCTAGACCGTGATAGGCAGTGTTGCCACACGTACGATAATTATCGTACATGTACGATAAAAACGGCCTTGGTACGATGCACGATAGCATTTTCCATTATTGTACGGTTTGTGCGATAATTCTAAGGTGTTGATAAGTAATTAATTACCAATATAAATGGTCGGTGAACTCCTCCATGAAACAGACTAATTTCTATAAAAAAGAAAGAATTATTTCAGAGTCCGTACATGGCTTGCCGCCGCATGTCTCCAATTGTAACGTGGTTCAAAGGCTATTGGAACAGTGGGAGGCACTGAAGCCATTTTTCTCGGAGAAGTGGCTCGCTGAGAAACTATTAGCAACATAGTTGATTATCAACTCCCTTCATGATCCTTTCATGAAGTTATATTTCATGTTCCTTGACTGGGTTCTTCCAAAGTTTACTGAGTTCAACAAATTTTTCCCGTTAGATAAAGCAGTAATAACAGTTCTCCATGATGAAGTGTCCATGCTATTCAGAGACCTCCTTCTCTCATTTATGGACAGGACCAAATGTACCTAGGAGTTAAAGTTATGCAGGGATTAAAAAAAACCCTCCATTCAGGAAAAGAAAGCTCAACAGCAGGAGTTTTATCCGAGGTGTAGAAGTTTCCTTGTAGTGGCATGCACATAAATAAAGAAGAGGTATAATTTCATTGATGGTGTCCTGTCAAAGTTAAACTCTCTGTCCAAAAACTGCTCTCTCATCAGAATTCAGAGAAAGAATCCCCTCCTTATTCCCTCTTGCATCTGAGCTTCCCCTGATTGTAGCCCCAGATGACCACTCACTAATTCAAAAGCTTGGATGATCAATGGAGAATGTTTCCCATATTGCAACATGAACTTCAACATCTCGTTAATGAGTCACCTGATAAGTTCTGGGGAGAAGTGTCCCAAAAAGAGTCTTGTTTTTCAGACGTAGCCAATTTTGCTCTAACTGCTCTTTGCTTGCCGCACTCTAATGCTGAATGCGAACGAGTGTTCAGTAAAGTTAAACTCTTTAAAACTAAACAAAGAAACAGAATGAAAACAAGGACAGTTAATGGGACTCTTCTCTCTGCTAGTTGCACGTTTATCATGTTCAGCTGGTGAGTCTCCACCTATAACAATATCATCCAGATATGGATAAGCAAAATCATAAGAAGCTAACAATTGGGAAATGAACTTCTGAAATATTGCAGGAGCAGAATGGATACCAAATGGTAAGCGTAAATATCTATATAGACCCAAATGTGTGTTAATTACCAAATATTTACGGTCTTCTGGAGCAACTTCCATTTGCAAATAAACATTCTGGAGATCAAGTCTGGTATAATACTTATATCCAGACACACTGGAAATTAATTCTGACATATTAGGTAATGGGAATTTAGATTCATGAAGAATTTCATTTATTTTACGAAAATCCCCACAAACCTTAAGGGATCCATTCTGCTTCTTGACAGTAACAATTGGTGAGGCATAATCTGAGAATTCTACTCTTTCTATAATCTTATTTTTTTCAAGCTCTTGCAGCGCACTCTCAGCCTCACTGCGTAACGTCAGTGGCACCGTGCGGACCTTCTGAAAAACAGGAACATGACCAACTTTAGGATACAATCGGGCTTGACAGTTCTTAATTGGTTTCAAACTATCTACATTATATTGAATTCCTACCTATCAAGTTATTTGGGAGTCTGACCCAACAATTATGAATTAACGTCTAACTGATTTTGCTGTTTGTATAGAAAATTTGAAACTTTGATCTTCCCAAACACTTTAATTGGCACTTGGTTATAACCCTGCAATTTAGTTCTACAGTTCAGTAATGTACAATTTAACTTCTTGAAATCATCATACTTTAATGTGGAAATATCTGAACCGGTGTCAATTTCAAATAAAAATGGCTTATGATTCAATTGACAACTAACAACATAAGGTCGAACAGAACTCTTGTTTACTATACATTTCAAATCAACTGACTCATCATTGGATTCCTCTTCTTGGATTATAACTTCATGAAAAGTCTTCTTCCTTCAAGTGGGGTTTCGTCGTTGGCGGCGCTCTTGTGAAAACTAACCTGAAGCTGCTGTACAAACCTGAGAGACAACTGTCATAACTTAATACTTTCGCGAGCTTAAGGTGGATTAAATACACACTTCGTGTAAAGTACTCACAGCTTTATTGTTCCTTGACTCCGTTACAGGTGGTATAATTTATAACTTAGGCATAGCGTTACTCTCCTGATCCTGGGCCTGGCTGCCCTTTTCGGATCTTGTTTACATGCTGACCTCTTTTTGACCGGGTCCCGCCAGCATTACAAAGTAGAAGAATAGTAATGTATCTCTATATCAGGGTTGTAACAGTAGCTATATGCAGTATGTATGCTATATTTTTTTCAGTTTTAGACATCAAAGGTAGTGTTGGAATTGTTTAACAACGAAATTCTGAAATGTCACCCTTAGAGAGATCCGGTCAGGACGACGTAAACAGAACGTAGAAAACAACTATTATTCTATTTTAAGTTGAAATAGGCATTTTTTGATAATTCACAGAACGTTCAAAAAGTTGTCATTTATCTCCTGTTTTATTAATCACTGACTTCTCATTTTGTCTTAACATGAGAACTGTGTGTGTGTGTGTGTGTGTGTGTGTAACACACTCGATCGGTGTCCGAGGCAAAACATCCTGTTACACTGTATAGGCCTTGTCAGTATATATGGGATTTGTGAATGACGAGTCAGCAACGCAAAAGTAGCATTTTAATAACACATCAGAAAGGCAATCTATCTATTATATTTTTTTACTGTAAATGATTTTACATCACAGTAATAATATAGAAAGCTTTCACTTGTATATGTTGTTTACATCTATGGCAATTTCAACAGAAGTCCTTAATCGGTTTCTCGGCCGACGTCGGTGACGAAGCAAACTTTCATTATATAGACTCCTGATTTACAACTATTAACGTCAGTAATTTTATTTAATAGTGTATGAAAGAGGTGAAGATAACTTTCTACTCATATAATATCAGCAGATTGATCTGAGGACGCAAAATGATGGGATTTTATATACAAGATGGTTTGTTGAGTGTCTTCAAGACCAAGTAATTTCGCTTAAGTTCCTGCAGCAATTTTACACTGGAAGGATACGGGGTATGGTAGAAATCAATTAATTTATATTTTACTGGACATCAGTTGCCTTGTGAATGAAAAAGTATTGGTAGATCTATATAACTATTCCGCGGCGAGCTAGATTATGGCATTTGACGTTTTCCTATGCAGTTTTACCTCCTATTCGTTTCGGGAACACATGATCAGTGTAAGGCTACTGAAACCCTATAGGCTATATCAAAAATTATGCGGACTACAGCGCGATATGGGTAATTTTGGTATAGGTATTTTAGGTGTGGGTGAAAATACAAGAGCGAAATACAAGGATATGTTTTTTAAAATGGTCCCAATGATACTTTATGAAGGATATTCAAGTGCAGCGTGCATCTAGCTAAGTAAGGACCTGGTAACTTAGGCTTATGTTAGTGGTCTACCAGGCTATGACCTGATACCTAAGGTTTAGTTCAGGTTAGGTAAGGGTAGATTCCCTGCCGATAATTTTTAATGTAAAGTTCCCAAACAAAGTTAGGTTAAGTTGCAGTCCAGGAGGCGGCAAAAAAGTGCGTCTATGTAAGGCCTTCTGTGCCTTTGACTTTGTTACATTGGATTGCAACCTGTTATTTTAATTCACAGTTCCTTAAATTAGAGTAGGTTGGGGGGGGACGTTCATGAGAGCGAATCCCCCTGGCATCCTGGGTCAGGATCCCCTGATAGGTGAAGTAAGTCAATGATTTTTCACCCACCCAAATACCTGGCTTTCCTTATAAAAGGGGGAGGGGGGTTTTATTATATATAGAAAAAAAAACGTGTATTTTGGCCAAGTCCGACGTGCTAGATAGGCTATAAGCGTTTTTTTTGTTTTTCAATTCGTTCAATGCAAATTTCCTAGTTAATTGTAGCACAGTAATACCTTGATAAAAGAGACAGTCTTCACAGTAATACCCGGATAAAAGGGACAGTCTTCACAGTAATAGCTGGATAAAAGAGACAGGCTTCACAGTAATAGGATAAAGAGAGACAGTCTTCACAGTAATACCTGGATAAAAGAGACAGTCTTCACAGTAATACCTGGATAAAAGGGACAGTCTACATAATACCTGGATAAAAAGGGACAGTCACAGTAATACCTGGATAAAAGGGGCAGTCTTCACAATAATACCTGGATAAAAGATAAAAGAGCAGTCTTCACAGTAATACCTGGATAAAAGGACAGTCAACAGTAATACCTGGATAAAAGGGCAGTCTTCTCAGTAATACCTGGATACAAGGGACAGTCTTCACAGAAACCTGGATAAAGGGGAAGAACAGCATAGTAAATATCCTGAACAGTCAACCACATTAATACCTGGCCTAAGGTGACTGACAGCACAGTAATACCTGGATGAAAGGGAGTGTCACCACAGAACACTGGATAAACGGGACAGTCACTACAATAATACCTGGATCAAAGGGACAGTAATACCCAATCAATTCACCCCCACGACTGTTAGAAGGGTGAACGTCCACGTGTAAAAAATAGAACTGTCAGTCGGACCATCGCTCATTTGCCAGAAGAGTGACACATCTCAAAAAAATGTGTTTGGAGCTATTGATACCAGCAGATAGCCTCTTCTTTATTCCATATGTGGTGAAAAATTCTTATTTGTATTTGTCATTAAAAACAGCTCAGTAAAAGAATCATCTAAATATAAATGGACAGAGTAGAGAGAATTTCAACTTTAGATTGCTTCTCCCGCAATATAGCAATTTTCGAGTTAGACACTCTTCTGGCAAATGAGCGAATATATACTCATATCCCATTTTTGATCCTCACTCAACTTTGATGTTAAAATTGGTGATATAAGTGAATTATAATCAAGTCTGACGATTTGATTTGTTCTTCATTTATTTAATGAATAGAGCTCGGTATTAAGAATATTTTTTATTATTTATTATTATTATTATTATTATTATTATTATTGATTTGCTCTATCACAGTCCTCCAATTCGACTGGGTGGTATTTATAGTGTGGGGTTGGTTTCCGGGTTTGCATCCTGCCTCCTTAGGAGTCCTCCAAATTCACTCTTCTTACTATGTGTGCCGTTTCTAGGATCACACTCTTCTGCAATGAGGCCTGAGCTACTTCAGCCTCTAGTTTTTGCTAGATTCCTTTTCAGGGATCTTGGGATCGTGCCTAGTGCTCCTATGAATTATGGTACGATTTCCCACTGGCATATCCCATATCCTTCTTATTTCTATTTTCAAATCTTGATACTTATCCATTTTTTTTCCTCTCTTTCTCTTCAACTCTGGTGTCCCATGGTATTGTTTTGCGACATCAATGAGTTGATACTTTCTTCTTGACCTTGTCAATCAAAACGTCACGTCTGGTCTGTTTGCACGTATCACCCCTATCCGTTCTGATACCATACGTCCCATAGGATCTTTGCCTGATCGTTTTCTATCACTCCTTCAGGTTGGTGCTCGTACCACTTATCTACTGCAAGGTAGCTGATGTTTCTTGCACAGGCTCCAGTGGAGGGCTTTTGCTACTGGATCATGCCTCTTTTGTACTGGTTCTGTGCAAGTGCCGGCATCACTTGCTATGTTTGGTTTTATGGTTTCACTTTTCGTATTGCACTTCCTACATCTGGGAGAGATGTTATTTCCGTCTATCGTAACTTTGAACATATCTGGTTCTTAGGGCTGATCTTGTGCGCTGTTTATCATTCCTTCAGTTTCCTTCTTCTTTAGCTCTCCCCTCTGTAGCCATTGCCAATTGTCATCGCTGGCTAGTTCTTTAGTCTGTCCTCATGTATTGTCCGTGCATTGGTTTGTTGTGCCAGTCCTCTGTTCTTTCTGTCTTTCTCCTTGTCTCTGTATATTCTGGGTCTTCGTCTCCTGCTTTTATTAGTCCTTCTTCCATGCACTCTTTAGCCACTCGTCTTCACTGGTTTTCAGATATTGCCCCAGTGCCTCTGTTTTTTTTCCGATGTTTGACGCAGTCCCCCTCTATACTGAGAGTATCCTCTCCTCCTTTCTTTCCGTGTTATGTATAGATCTGTTCCGTATTTGCTCTTGGGTGTAGTGCTTTGTGTATTGTCATATGTTTTTTCCTGGTTTTTCGTGATCTATGCTGCGGAGTTCTGCCTTCGTCCATTCCACTATTCCTGCCGCTGTATTCTGATTACTGGCACTGCCCATGTTGTTTATGGCTTTTGATCATATTTTCCGGGCGTTGAGTTTGACTTGAGTATCGCCTGAGTCTCTGCCATATATTCTTTGTCCTGATCGTGTCCTTCATCGTCTTGGTGTTTTATATCTCCTCCTTCCCATTATTCCCAGGTATTTGTATCCTGTCATCTATAGTGTTTGATGTTGCTTCCCATCTGGTAGCTTTATACCTTCAGTTTCTCGTTACTTTGCCTTTTTGTATGTTGACTAAGGCGCATTTTTCTATTCCAAACTCCATCCTGGATGTCTTTCCCCCCAGATATTACCAATCCTTACAGTCTGGGATTAGGGTATCTGATTTCCTTGATGCTCTTACCATACAGCTTGATGTCGTCCATGAACATCAGATGGTTGGATTCTGTTGCCTCTTTTCTTGAGTTTGGTAACCCGGCATCCATCTTCTGTAGTACTTTTGTCAGAAGGGAATCATGGCTACTACGAAGAGTAGTGGGGACAGTGGGAGTCCGCCCTGGAAGATCCCGCCTCTCCTTGTATTAACCTCTGCTAGTCTTATTCCAGAGCTTTGTAAGTATTGTATTCCAGTTGCGCATTGTATTTTTGAGGAAGCTGATGATATTTTCCTCTGCCCCATATATTTTCAGGCATTCTATTATCCATGCCAATTGTGTGTAATCATGTCGAAGGCTTTCTTATAGTCTATCCCATGGCCATGCTTAGGTTGGTTTTCCTTCTCCTACTGTTCTTCATTACCATTTTGTCTTATGAGAGCTGGTCTTTTGTGCCCCTACACTTCCTTCCTGCAGCCTTTCTGTTGGTGGGGGGATGGGTGTTTGTCTCCCCTCTAGGTAGTTGTATAGACCTTTCCACTGATGATACTGTTAGTAACTTCCACATTATTGGTAGGCGGAGGTGATAGGCCCCCTGTAGTTACTGGCTATATTTCCCTTACTCTTTTTTTTTTGTCTTTTTGTACTAAGGATGTTCTTCCTGTGGTCATCCATTTGGGTGCTTGGTGATTTGAGATACAAAATGCTGGAGTTGTTCTGCTATTCGTGGGTGTAGGGCCTTGAAGTTTTTGAGCCAGTATCATGGACTTCATCGGGACCTGGGGCTTTCCAGTTTGGCATTTTTCTTTAGTTGGTGTCTGACTTGTGTCCTGTCGTGATGTTCTGTGAATCTTTGGTTTTATTCTCCCTGTTTCTTCTTCCTTGACTTCCTGGAGCCATGTTGCATGTTTGTTGTGTGATACCGGATTGCTCCTATATGTTTTGCCAGAGTCTCTTACTTGGTTCGGCTTCAGGAAATTTTCTGGGTGGTTGTCTTCCCCTCTTAGTGGCTGTATAGTCTTTTCTGGTTGGTTCCGAATAGTTTTGTTCTGTGGTAATTATTATTATTATTATTATTATTATTAATTATGATTATATTATTGTTATTATTATTATTTTTGTTCAATTGTGTAAAGTAAATCCCTATGTAGTATCTTGCTTAAGATTTGCTTAGTCTCATGTCCAATTACCCTTTTTCCGGAGGCATATTTCGGTATTAGCTATGATTTATTTTTCCCGTGATGCAGTTGAGTCATCAAGGAGTTTTTATTGATGAGAGGAGTGAAATTTTCTACTTCGGTTTTTTCGGTTTTTTAAGTCAAATGGACAATTTCCCACGGTCCGGACCTTAAAGGGGAACTTCTGGTTGTTTCATTTTTTTTTCAGATGTTCCATATGTGGTATTATTGTCCATTTAAGTACCCCGGTGAAAATTTGTTTTGGAAAGCGGAGTTTCTTATTTTTTTTTTTTACAACCAATTTGTTCTATTGGCACATGGGCGCAGACATTTATGTGCGTCTCATCTGTTATGCGTGACGTCCATGTCCCGCGGGTGTGGCTCCAAACATAGGAGGAACTATTCCACCAGGCGATGCTGTCTACACAATTCAATGGACACACACACACCACACACACACACACATACACAGACATGTTTTAGAAAACTGGCCGTTCACGCACCCAATCACACACACACATTTCGATTGACAAGAATAAAGGTCAGTTCAAATACATACAATGTGGAGGCACCATAGTATAGATAGCTGTAAATAGCGCCCTATCTTCGTCGGTACCGTGGTCTGTTTTCAGACCGTCATTTCACGTTGATAAAAAAACTATTTTTCACTGCATAGCTTTTGTGGCCACCACTATTTCCTTTAAGGAGAAAATTTTGTCCTGAATACGTGATGTCGAAAAAAACAGAAAAAGAAAAAAACTACCCAGCCACTGTTTGTAATCCTGAAAAAAACATTTATCATTAATAACTATCACCATTTTCTCTCTCTCCCTCTCTCCGCTCTCTCTTGGCACCTGTGTTGCAAACATCATGTATATTACACACACGCGCACACTTGCCCATACGTGGTTATGCTTTCGTAAGGGCTGTTACTATATTGCCATTGAGTGGTGGGTCTCAATAGCCCTTTCAGGTGTGTGCAGTTTTGCTTTAGTACTTTTGATTCATTCTGTGTACTTTGGTCGTTTCCCTCGTTCGTAGACAGCATGTCTAAAATGTGACTAGTCTTTGGTACATATATAATAGAGTACATACAGACATAGATACCTATCTGTATATATATATATATATATTATATTTTATATATATATATATATATATATATATATATATATATATATATATATATATATATATTGAAATGTATATATATAATTGAAATAATAAACCTAGATGGAGAGAATAATATTAATAAAAAACAAACCCTTCAATTAGAGCATTATGGCACGAAGAATGGTACACACACAGCTTTCCTATTCCAAACGGAGTAATTTCACATGCACTGTCATATGTAAATATACCAATACACCGTTTTTCTACACGAAATTACACTCTCTCTCTCTCTCTCTCTCTCTCTCTCTCTCCTCTCTCAACTTGTTATCGAATGCAAAGTCTTAAACCTAAATGAAGGAACAATATTAAGAATTCCAGACCTTAAGGGCAAGATGAGAGAGAGAGAGAGAGAGAGAGAGAGAGAGAGACGAGAGAGAGAGAAGAGAGCAGACAGAGATACGGACTGTATTTGTGTGTGCATACTTGTAGCAAACGTTCAATTGAACTAAATAATTCATTGAAGAATCATTTGAGTAGGGGGACTTTTGGTAACAATTATAAATTGCTTGTGAAAATGATTTCTGAAAAATTAACCATCACAAACACAAGTCGCTAATGAAACTGTGTGTGTGTGTTGGTGATCTCTTCATTCTGTATATCCCATTACCTTCTGTTCTTGAATTTCAAGTTCAATGGACCCTGTGGTGGTGGGCTTATTCTATATGAATGAGGTTCATCTTTAGAATAATAATAATACTAACTTTGAGACTACAACGGTCCCTAGAAAGGCTAAAAAGGTTAAAATAGAAGGGACGATAAACTAGCTCACGAAATCAGGAAACAGAAAACTTCTTAATGGTATCAGACATCCGACATCCTAAGAAACAAGTGGCCAGCGTTACGCACGAGTTGTGTGTCAGTGAATTATTATTAGCCAATAATTCAAGTTACTCATTGGCATAATGATTGTTGACGGACGTGCGAATTGTTACGGGGCAGTTGGGACGGGAAAACCAGAGGTCCTGTTCTTGCCCAGGGCCGAAAAAATAAGAAAAAGGCAGAAAGGAAAGGGGGTTTTCTATAAACCGTATTGATATGGAAACAAGCCCACCAAAGGGGCCACTGACTTGAAATTGAAGCTTCCAAAGAATATTATGGTGTTCATTAGAAAGTAGTAACAGAAGGTAACAGATAAACAGACAGAAGAGACTAGTAATTGGAAAAGACAAAATAAATGGACAAATAATGAAATAAAACAGATACAGGTAAAAGTAATGAGATTATAAAAGACAAATAATGAACTAAATAAACAGATACAGTAAATGTAAATAGATTATGAAAATACACACTGTTAACAGTCATTTCACGTTGGTCTATTCAACGTGGTCTATTCTTACTCACAGGATTTCCTTTAAAGAGAAAAAGGTCAAGTTCCTGAATACGCTATTTCGAAAGAAGAAGAAGAAAAACACTACCTGGTCACGGTTTGTGATCGGGAAAAAACATCATCATTAACAACCGTAGCCATTCTCTCTCTCTCTCTCTCTCTCATTATTGCCATGAGTTGGTCTCAATAGCCCCCTTTAAGGTGTGCGCATTCCTGCTTCAGTATACTTTTGATTCATTCGGGTCCTTTGGCGTTCCTCGTGCGTAGACAACATGTCTGAAAGGTAACCTGACTTTGGGGTATTATATCATATATATATATATATATATATATATATATTATATATATATATATATATATATATATATATATATATATATATATATATATATATTAAGCATTATACACTAAGCATGGTAGTACACACATTAGATTCTCTATTTTTCTGTTTTTCTACGCAAAAATACGCTCTCTCTCTCTCTCTCTCTCTCTCTCTCTCTCTCTCTCCTTATTGAATGCAAAGCCTTAAAACTAAATGAAGGAACAAATGAAGAATTCCAGACCTTCGGGGAAAGAAAGAAAGACAGAGAGAGAGAGATTTCAGCAATTTATAACACCAAGAGACAAGACATAATTAAAATTCAGAATCTTTGCTGCTATATTTCGATAAAGCAAAATATCTATCGTGGAATATAGAAAATCAACGAAAAATCGAGAGTGAGATAGAGGAGAGTATATGAACTGGATACTTCAGATATGGATTTCAGTTTGAAGAAAATGTGGCCTTACCTGGCCTTGGCAGTAGCTGTTATTATGACGCTGTTGTCCAGATGTTGTTGGAAATCCGGAAGAATAGTGATGTTGTTTGATGTGGCTGCCTATTCGGTGGCGAGATTTCTCTCCTGACTGATAATGATGGAGCTGAAGAGCCTAAGGAAAAGGAACTGAACGAGAGAATTGCGGCCGTGCGAGAAGCCATCCAATGCCAGAGAGAGCAGCTTGTGCACTTGGACAGGACAATAATTCTTGAGCTAGAAGAGAGGCTCGACTACCAAGAAGAGACGCAGAAGGCGGGTGGAAGGGAAGAACGCGTTGGTGAAATGCAGATGACTGAGGAGGTGTTGCAACAGCAGGCCTTGCAAGAGAGGGCTGACTCGCTCGAAGCTGGAACGATAAAGAGAAGAGGGAGAAACGGCAGCTGGAAGACAAGATGGTCAAGATGACCGAAGAAAAGCAGCATGTGAAGAAGAACGTGAAGGAAATTGGTGAGAGGAACGATGCCGTTTGTGAGAGGATAAGGGAAGTGTCTGGGCAGTGGTCAGACGTAAACTGCCTGCTTGAGGGGCTGGAGAAACTCGTATGAGAGACGTAGAAAGACGTGCAGCTATTGATGGCAGAAGCGGTGCGGATAGCGAGGCTCATCGAGGAACAAAAAGAGTCAAGCGAAAAGTGTGAATCCGAAAGGAAAGACTTGGAGGTGAGGTTGGAGCGCCTGCAGAAGGCTTTGGAGGGCCTCTTGGAAGGAAAAGCGTGGACTGGAGTGTAAAGTTGAGAAAGCGAAACTCTATAGGAAGGAGCTGGCATGCCTTGTAGAGGAAGGAAATGGTGGGCTGGAGTCGGTGGGGAAGAAGGCCGGTGTCCAGAGCGAACGGAACGACCAGATGGGTGCGAGGAACGAAGGAGAAAATGGTGTGTGATTTGAAGAAGGTCCAGGATAAGATGTGGAAATTTTGAGGAAGATGTTTATTTTGTAATAAGTTTGTTTTGTTAATGCTTGAAGGAAATTGAAGTAGAAGGGAAATAAATATGATAAAATGTTTTGTTAGAGTTTTATTGATTGGTGGATGGAAAAGAAAAGGGGGGGAATATGGAAAGGGTGAAAAAAATGAGGGGATTTGTGTAGGTGCCGAAGGTAGAAAGAGGATGAGGAGAAGCGCCAAGAAAATTGAGAGGATGGAGTAGGATTAGTGGAGGTGCCAGGAGAAGGAAGAGAGGATTAATAAAGATTGGTGGAGTGGAAGGAAAAGATGTTGAAGATTGAGAGAATGGCCAGGAGAATTGAGAGGATGCAGTGGCATATTCTGGTTCTAAGGTAGAGAATAGGTATTATACTGTGCAGGGACTGGCGGGCGAGGCTCGCCGAGCGTCCCGGGACGGGCGGGCAGGCGTCCGCGGGAGGGCGCCCGGGACGGGCGGGCAGGCGTCCCGCCGGGAGGCGTCCGGGACGGGCAGCCAGGGCGGGTCCACGCCGGAGGCGTCCCGGAGGGGACGGGCGGGCAGCGTCCCCGGGACGGGCGGGCAGGCGCCCGCCGAGGGCCCGGGTCGGGACGGGCGGGCAGGCGCCCCGAGGGGCCCATCCCCGGGACTGAGCGTCCCGCCGGTACGCGGGCCGCGAGGGCGGGTCCCGGGCGCGCAGGTTTTTTCGTCCCCCGGGACGGACGTCCGGCGGGCAGGCGGCGTCCCGGGAGGGCGCGGGCGGCCCCCGCGGGTCCCCCGGGAGGGACGCCGCCAGGTGTCCCACACGAGCGCCCGGGCGGGCGGGCAGGCGCCCGCCGCCGGGTCCGACGCCCGGGCAGGCGCTCCGCCGCGGGTCCCCACCGAAAGGCGGGCGGGCCAGGCGCCCCGCCGGGAGCGTCCCCTGGGACGGGCCCGGGGTTCAGGCGTCCCTCGCCGCGGGTCCCCGGGACGGGCGGTGGGCCTGGGCGCGCCCGTCCTACGAGCGTCCCCGGGACGGGAGGGCGGGCAGGGGCGCCCGCCGTCGGGGTCCCCACCCGGGTTCGGGCGGGCAGCACGCCCGCCCCAAACGTCCCCCTGGGACGGGCTGGGGCAGGGCGGTCCCGCCCCCGAAACGTCCCCGCCGGGACGGGAGGGCAGGGCCAAAGGCCGGCCCACGCCCGCCGAACCCGGTCCCCGGGAAACGTCCCCGGGACGGGGGGCAGGCCCTCCCGTCCCGCGGGTCCCCCGGGACGGGCGGGCAGGCGCCCGCCGAGCCGGTCCCCAGGGTACCGGGCAGGGCCAGGCGCCCACCGAGCATCCCCGGGCCCGGGACGGGCGGGCGGGCAGGGCGCCCGCCGAGCGTCCCCGGGACGGGCGCGGGCAGGCGCCCGCCGAGCGTCCCCGGGAATGGCGGGCAGGTTTCCCGCCGCGGGTCCCGGGACGGACGGGGCAGGGAGGGCGCCCGCCGAGCGTCCCCGGGACGGGCGGGCAGGCGCCCGCCGCGGGTCCCCGGGACGGGCGGGCAGGCGCCCCCTCCGAGCGTCCCAGGGACGGGCGGGCAGGCGCGCCGCCGGGTCCCCGGGATCCCCGGGCCCTGGGCGGGCAGGCGCCCGCCGAGCGTCCCCGGGAGGGCGGGCGGGCAGGCGCCCGCCGAGGGTCCCCGGGAACGGGCGGGTCAGGCGCCCGCCGAGCGTCCCCGGGACGGGCGGGGGGCAGGACACCCGCCGCAGGTACCCCGGACGGGCGGGCAGACGCCCGCCGAGCGTCCCCGGGAACGGGCGGGCAGGCGCCCGTCCGAGCGTCCCCGGGACGGGAGCGGGCAGGCGCCCGCCGAGCGTCCCCGGGATGGGGCGGGCAGGGCAAACCAACCCGCCCGAGCGTTCCCGGGAAGGGCGGGCAGGCGCCCGCCGAACGTCCCGGGACGGGCGGGCTTAGGTTAGGCGGCCCGCCGAGCGTCCCGGGACCGGGCGGGCAGGCGCCCGCCGAGGTCCCCGGGACGGGGCAGGGCAAGGGCGCCCACGCCGAGCGTCCCGGGGAGGGCGGGCAGGCGCCGCGAGCGTCCCGGGAGGGGGGCAGGCGCCCGTCCGACCCCGCCGTCCCGGGACGGGGGGCCAGGGGCCCGCCGAGGCGTCCCGGGACCGGCGGGAGGCGCCAGCCTAGAGTCCCCGGCGGAACGGGCGGGCAGGCGCCCGCGAGCGTCCCGGGACGGGCCGCGGGTCAGGCGCCCGGGGGGGACGGGAGCGGGTCCCGGGAAGGGGAGGGCAGGCGCCCGCACGAGCGTTCCCGGGAGGGAGGGAGGCGCCCGCCCGAGCGTCCCGGGAGGGCGGGCAGGCGCCCGCCGAGCGTCACGGGCACGGCGAAGGGCAGGCGCCCGACGAGCGTTTCCCGGACGGGAGGGCAGGCGCCCGCCGAGGGTCCCGGGACGGGGGCGGGCAGGGCCCGCCGGAGCGTCCGGGACGGTGCGGGCAGGGCCACGCGCGAGGTCCCGGGACGGCGCGGGCAGGCGCCCGCCGAGGGACCGGGTCGGGGCGGGCAGGAGCCCGCCGAGGTCCCGGGGACGGCGCGGGCAGGCGCCCGCGAGCGTCCGGGACGGGCGGGCAGGCGCCCGCCGAGCGTCCCGGCGGGCGGGGCAGGCGTCAGCCGAGCGTCCCGGGCGGGAAGGGCGGGCAGGTGCCCGCCGAGCGTCCCGGGAACGCTCGGCGGATGCCTGCCCGCCCGTCCCGGGACGCTCGGCGGGCGCCTCCCTGCCTGTCCCAGGGACCCTCGGCGGGGGCCTGCCCGCCCGTCCCGTGACGCTTGGCGGACGGCCTGCCCGCCCGTCCCGTGACGCTTGGCGGACGCCTGCCCGCCCGTCCCGTGACGCTCGGCGGACGCCTGCCCGCCTGTCCAGGGACCCGTGGTGGACGCCTGCCAGCTCGTCCCAGGCATGCGTCCGCCACGGGTCCCAGGACGGGCGGGCAGGCGTCTGCCAAGCGTCCCGGGACGGGCGGGCAGGCGTCCGCTGAGCGTCCCAGGACAGGCGGGCAGGCGTCCACCGCGTGTCCCCCTGGACGGGCGTCCCAGGCATGCGTCCCGCCTCACGGGCGGTCCCCAGGACGGGCGTGGGTAGGCGTCCTGCCAAGCGTTCCCGGGACGGGCGGGCCGGCAGGCGTCCCGGCTGAGCGTCCCAGGACGGGGCGGGTGGCAGGCGTCTGCCAATCAAAAAGAAGAGGGGTCCCGGGACGGGCGGGGCAGGCGTCCGCATATCTCTAGATACAGTGCCCAATGGAACGGGCGGGGCAGGCGTCCACCGCGGGTCCCGGGACAGGCGGGCAGGCAAATTTGGCTACTTTTTCAGACCTAGCCAAATTTGCTCTAACTGCTCTTTGCTTGCCGCACTCTAATGCTGAATGCGAACGAGTGTTCAGTAAAGTTTACCTCTTTAAAACTAAACAAAGAAACAGACAGAAAACAAGCACAGTTAATGGGGCTTTACTTTCTGCTAGTTGCATCAAAGGTTCAGGAGCGTCATGTGTTCATTTTACTCCTGCAAATTATATGTTTTCCAGAATAAATAATCATGCTCAGTTATTCCAGAACGTCAGAGAACATGAATTTGATTAGGAAGAAGATTCTTAAAGATATACTTTACAATTATTATTGTTATTAATTCCTTTATAATGGGATATGTATCAGTACCAGTCATGTTTAATTATATATATTTATTTTAAATTACTACTCAGTGATGCTATTTTGATTTTCGATGTTTTGGGCTGTTTAAAGATATGTATGGGTGGGCCTATCAACTCACATATCTTCGTGTTAATTCGTCATCAGTTTAGTTTACATTATGGAAAGAAGTGACGTTCTAAGCTGTATACTTTTTTACCACAGTGTTAATACAATATAGTAATAATTTGTCTATAACAATTGTTGATAACATTAACTAATTATTCATAATTCCGTTTTCGTTTTTGTAGAGAGAAATGTTTCATTTCTATTTTCTTCTTAATTATATATGTAAATTGCAAGATATTAATGACTACAAAGAAATCATACATAAATTCATTATTTTGTCAAATTATAAAAATGTGTTAAATATCAGAAACAGTGTGAGATAATAATTACGATAAAATCTACAATTTTGTACGATATTTTTTACTGAAAACACATAATTTTGAGGAGCCAGTACGATCATTCCAATCCGAGAGTGTGGCAGCTCTGGTGATAGGACCGATAGGTGTTTCAGTTGGACGTCGACCCTCTTCCTTGTAGGTGAGGAGTGTGCTCTCTCTCTCTCTCTCTCTCTCTCTCTCTCTCTCTCTCTCTCTCTCTCTCTCTCTCTCACCCCTTTTTTCCTTACCTTTTAATTTCTGTCTTTCACCCACTGTTATCCAGACTTTTAAAAAAATAAGTCACGTCTAAAAAGCGGAGACGCTTGACGGAGTGTCACATATAAAAGCAATCCAGCATAAGGCTGGCCTAATCTAACTACTATACTACTACTACTACTACTACTACTACTGCTGCTGCTACTACTACTACTACTACTGCTACTAGGAGTGTCTCGTCGCTTGGCGAATATATCTTTTAATGAAACCGACTTATAAACGTCTTGTAATGATCCTTTCATTCACTCTCAGGTCCCTCGCGACGGGATAGAACTTGGTTAAGGAACACCCACCAGAAGACCCGAGGAAAGAGAGGAAAAGGACAGAAGAGGAAGAACAAAAGAGCAACGGTCCTACACGAGAATGGCTCGGACTTCGGCTTCCGTGAAAAGAAGTTCGTCTCTCTGCTTCTTCGTGTTACTGCTGCCGAGTTTTGAAGGTGAGAGACTCCCCACTGAATTCAGAATGACCTGACTGAGGGTGGGAGACAATTACAAGTGGAGAAGACACCATCCATTTTTTGTCCAGTTCTCGAAAGGTGAACTGGCGTCACCTGTGCGCTTCCCGTTAATATTTTTTTTCCGGCATTTCAAACACTCTTAAGTTACCCCAATTCACACTTGCTTAGAGGTGAGAAAGTATGTAAGAGTATGTTGAAGATATACTAAGAGAGCAGTCGTTCATTTTCTATATTATTATTATTATTATTATTATTATTATTATTATTATTATTATTATTATTATTATTATTATTATTATATTATTATTATTATCATCTTTTTGGTCTATCACAGTCCTCCAATTCGACTGGGTGGTATTTATAGTGTGGGGTTCCGGGTTGCATCCTGCCTCCTTAGGAGTCCATCACTTTTCTTACTATGTGCGTCGTTTCTAGGATCACACTCTTCTGCATGAGTCCTGGAGCTACTTCAGCCTCAGTTTTTTAGTTTTTTTAGAT
Organism: Macrobrachium nipponense; assembly: GCF_015104395.2. Classification (NCBI taxonomy): domain Eukaryota; kingdom Metazoa; phylum Arthropoda; class Malacostraca; order Decapoda; family Palaemonidae; genus Macrobrachium; species Macrobrachium nipponense. Next base: position 9,483,380 of record NC_061110.1, on the reverse strand, counting down.
TCTTTTCAGGGATCTTGGGGACATGCCTAGTGCTCCTATGATTATGGATACAATTTCCACTGGCATATCACATATCCTTCTTATTTCTATTTTCAGGTCTTGGTACTTATCCATTTTTTCCTTCACTTTCTCTTCAACTTTAGTGTCCCATGGTATTGCGACATCAATGAGTGATACTTTCTTCTTGATTTTGTCAATCAACGTCAAGTCTGGTCTATTTGCACGTATCACCCTATCTGTTCTGATACCATAGTCCCAGATGATCTTTGCCTGATCGTTTTCTATCACTCCTTCAGGTTGGTGCTCGTACCACTTATTACTGCAAGGTAGCTGGTGTTTCTTGCACAGGCTCCAGTGGACGGCTTTTGCCACTGATTTGTGCCTCTTTTTGTACTGGTTTTGTGCAAGTGCCAGACATTCGGTTGCTATATGGTTTATGGTTTCATTTTTCGTATTGCACTTCTTACATATGGGAGAGATGTTATTTCCATCTATCGTTCTTTATACATATCTGGTTCTTAGGGCCTGATCTTGTACCGCTGTTATCATTCCTTCAGTTTCCTTCTTGAGCTCTCCCCTCTGTAGCCGTTGCCATGTGTCATCGCTGGCTAGTTCTTTAGCCTGTCTCATGTATTGTCCGTGCATTGGTTTGTTGTGCCAGTCCTCTGTTCTGTATGTCATTCTCCTGTCTCTGTATATTTCTGGGTCTTCGTCTACTTTTATTAGTCCTTCTTCCCATGCACTCTTGAGCCACTCGTCTTCACTGGTTTTCAGACATTGCCCCAGTGCTCTGTTCTCGGTGTTGACGCAGTCCTCTATACTTAGTAGTCCTCTCCCTCCTTCCTTCCGTGTTATGTATAGTCTGTCCGTATTTGCTCTTGGGTGTATGTAGTGCTTTGTGTATTGTCATATGTTTCCTAGTTTTCTTATCTATGCTGCGGAGTTCTGCCTTCGTCCATTCCACTATTCCTGTGCTGTGTCTGATTACTGGCACTGCCCATGTGTTTATGGCTTTTATCATACTTCCGGCGTTGAGTTTTGTTTTGAGTATCGCCTTGCGTCTCTGCATATATTCTTTCCTGATCGTGTCCTTCATCTCTTGGTGTTTTATAACCCCTCCTTCCATTATTCTCAGGTATTTGTATCCCGTCTCATCTATGTGTTTGATGTTGCTACCATCTGGTAGCTTTATCCCTTCAGTCCTTGTTACTTTGCCCTTTTGTATGTTGACTAAGGCACATTTTTTTATTCCAAACTCCATCCTGATGTCCCCAGATACAATCCTTACAGTCTGGATTAGGGTATCTATTTCCTTGATTATTATTATTTTATATTATTATTATTATTATTATTATTATTATTATTATTATTATTATTATTATTCAGTAGATGAAATCTATTCATATGGAACAAGCCCACAAAAGGGGCTACGAACTTGAAATTCAAGCTTCCAAAGAGTATGGCGTTCAGTTGATAGCAGTGAAAGAGGATGTAAAGTGAAATACAGACTGAAGAGATCCCGCTCATCAAAAAACGAAAAAAAACATTATTTAATAATAAATAGGTAAATATAGAAAAAAGAAAATATCTTGTACTTTGTTCACGAACAATGCCAGGTCTCACGTTATTGAAATGCTATATAATTAATACACTTTCCCCTTTCATTCTTTTCAAAAGAAACTTGGAAAAAAATGTGAAATAAATTCTTATTGCACCAGGAAATTGATGCAAATGAAGGCATCCGGTCTGTGGCTGGATTACATTCTCTATATTCGTCACTGGAGAACAAAAAAAAATAAACATTAGCAATTAAGTTTAAAACGGGCTGTTGCAGGAGCGTCTTAATATCTGTACCTTACGATGTGTGAATAAAGTTAAATATATCTTAGTTTAACCAGACCACTGAGCTGATCAACAGATCTCCTAGGGCTGGCCCGAAGGATTGGATATTTTTACGTGGCTAGGAACCAATTGGTTACCTAGCAACGGAACCTACAGCTTTTTGTGGGATCCGAACCACATTCTATCGAGAAATTAATTTCTAATCACCAGAAACAAATTCCTCTGATTCCGCGTTGGCAGGGCGGGGAATCGAACGCGAGACTACCGAATTGGTAGGAGAGCACGTTAACCACTCGTCCAACGAGGAACTACGATGTGTGAATAAACACGAAAGGCCTTGATATTGAACTTGTGCATTTTGCATGATTTCTTTTTTTGGTAATGTTCTTCACAGATTTAATATTTTCAGTTTTACCCATAAACTGTTCACATTTTTTCCAGATTGAAAGTTAGGATTAACCACCCAGGGGCATCATTTGGGATGGGGCACTGGGGTTGTGGGGCCACTTGGCCCTCTTCAAGACACTGGTGGTGTCTTGAATCAACCAAGAGTTGGTTTGCCCCCTAGCTTTTGAAATAATAACTTTTAGCCTCGCCCCAAAATAGCAATTCCTTCAAAGGGCATCTCCTCATCTGCCTCCAATGATAGTTGTGTTTTCTCATTCATGTCACCTCGGGATCTATCTTAGACAGTGGCCCCGCCCCCCAAAAGGGAGTGTATAGGTTAGCATCTCAAGCGTCCAAACTTCATCCTACAAAAGAGAGAACGACTCAAACAGATAACCACGTTACCGTTCGCAGGAAATGCCATAGGACTCTCTCAGTCACTCCGCTGCATCAAGGTCCCTCCCGTCCTCCTCTCCACGGCCACCGTCACCAAGTCTCTGGCAGTAAGCAGAACTATCTGTGCAACAGCCGTCGCGCAGACCCCTTGGGCGCATCTCATGTGCTACAGTAATGACTCGTGCAGCATGTACGACATCAAAGTACCTTTGAACTTTGCAGACCTATCCCAGGAAGCCCTGACTTGTTGCACAGATCAGCTCAATGGTAAGGAGGCTGCGGCTGATTTCCTTTCACTTTTGCTTTTAAGGGTTCTGTTCGGGTAACAATATATATATATATATATATATATATATATATATAAAATTCTCTATAATTTTTTTATTTCTTACGTTTCGTAATAACTCTACTACATCGTCAGGGACTCTGTTAAATAATGAAAAAAGGGACCTTTTCAAAACGACTCCAAAAAGTCAATAAAATTCATTAAAATTGCAACACAGATTCAAGCAAAACCACCCAAAACAAAAGTATAATCTATATATCTATATATATATATAATAAATATATATATATATAATTAAATATATAATATAAATATATATATATATATAATATATAATATAATATATATAATTATAATACATATATATGTAGTCAAATCACTTTTTTGCGTCATCTACTGCTACATTTTTGCTCCTTCATCTGGCGATAATGAGCAGATCTAAGAGCACTGCAAATAGCCGTACTTAAGATATATGATATTTTCGTCCTCTTAAGCATGCAGGTGGGGGAATTACACAACTCTGAGTTCTCTCTGTCCCCACAGCATGCACAGACAGAAACAAGACCATCGCGCACGGTGCTGTGGCCCTTTTCAACTGCACGAGGATGAAGTGCAATAATGGTAACCTGGAAGAGATCGCAGAACCGAAAGGTACAGTGACTGCCAAACAGACTATACAGTCTCTTAGGGTGCGTTCGGTGTAAATTTAAATCATGTCATCAACCTCTCACCAACACACGTCGGCAACATATAGCACCCACATCACAAACTGGTTCAAGACGAGTCAATGGCATGCTGGAGGTTCTAACCAGTGCTTCATACGACGTTCCAGCATTTGCAAAGGACTCGTTCTCCACTTTCAGTCGTCAACTTATTTTCAACCTGTTTGTGATATGTTTGCAATAAGTTGCTGAAGTGAGTTTATGGCATGTTTGATTGTGGTGAGGATGCGTTCTAACTATTTCATCGATTCCCCTGAGAAAATGATTAGAAACATTTAATGTTTACTGTTGACAAGCAAGAGAAATGACAACATCTGAACATGCACAGCACGATTTGAAAGATTTCTGAACGAAACTTGAAATTCTGCCAAAAAATGTTTCACCAAGTTTATCTGTATCATGAATCATTAAAGTTATCCCTCCGTAAGAAGGAGAATTAAACGTTTTGTTTCCTACGACCTTCAGGAGGCAACTTCAGATTCCTCAGTGATCAACTTGGCTGTCTCTACGCGCATCAAGTAGCAATGAATTGGTTGTCTGCACGAGTGAATTGCCAGTCCTATGATGCAGACATATACGTCCCTAATCATGACCAAGATGTGGTGGCTTTACAAAATCACGTCAAGACACTGGGTGGTAAGAACTAAATTTCTCTCTTTCACTACACACACGCACACACACATACACAAACACACACACACCTATTACATATACATATTATATAGCAGACTCGGTTCCACAAACACAACAAAGATTAAAGGGTATGAGCTGGGATACCAGAATCGAATAAGACGAGGTATATTATATTCACCAACTTTTCCCTGGCCCAAGGAAAATTGTTTAAGTAGAGTGGAATTTGAAATAAAATTCTAGAGGCCAACATCTACTCCCATACAGCTTTTTTTAGAAGTAATTTAGGAACAGGCATAATCAGTTCTGTCTGGGAGACTTATTAAGGCCAGAAAACATTAGTTACCCTAAAGAAAGCAATGATCATACAATCTTTACCTCTGTACAGTACTTGTTTTACGTGTTCCATACAATAGTTAATAACTTTCTTTATGATACTGTAACTATTTGACCCTGGTGTTTTTCACTTGCATGCCCTATTTATGTAATATTTAGTATCTTACTTGATTTGGTAATCAATCGAGACTTTTCTGATAAGTCACATCATGGCTTCTGCAAGCAATAATGTAGGAGAGTTTTATGTTCACCAAAGTCCTTTTGCATTCTGTTTCTATGTTGTCTGTCCACTTGTGTAAAACGTGTCTCACAAAAGTCAAGTGAGGCTTCAAAACATGTTTGAGAAGTGGGTTGATGGGGAAGTGGCAGGTGATTAAATTCCGGAAATGATGTAGCCCTGGGGTTTGAGTCAGGAATTTTGCTTATATAGTTCCATCATCAAAAACATTCAGTGGTATGTGGTATGTTCAAGAACTGCAGAATGATCAAGAAAATTCAGTGGTATGTTGGAGAACCACAGAATGATCAAGACCATTCATTGGTATGCTGAAGAACCACAGATTAATCCAGAACATTTCACAGTATGCTGGGCAACAGACTTGCTAGTAAAACCGACTACTACACAACTGGACCGTAAGGTTGCTGAGGGAACTAAATGCCATTGCGCCTGGACCACAGAATTACTGGGGACGTTCTGTGCAATGGGCACAGACAGCAGATTTCCTAAGAAAACTTAATCATTTTGAAAGCAGTTTTATTTTATTTATTGCTGCCCAGCAAATATCACTGTATAATTTTGGCATGATGCATTAACTTCACCTTCAAATAACAACTGTTACATCTCTTTTTTTCTTATATGTTCAGGTTCGAGCTACTGGATTGGTATAAATTCTCTGCGTTGGGCGAATGGGAAGGCCGTCAACTCAACCGTGTGGGACATAGGTCAACCAGAAGGCAATACACAGTGTGGAGTGTTTTTTAAGGACGCTAGCTACAATGTTCATGATAATTGGTGTACTTCAGTATATTACTCTGTCTGCCAGTTTAAATAACCCCCAAAGGATCTTGTTTTTGCCAAGACTCTGCGACGATCACCTCTTTCATACCGACAATTTAAGAGAGATTCTTATGACATATGAAACAAAATGCGGCTTGAGTAATTAAGAATCATGAAAGCAATAGGCCTAAACTTATTTCTGCAAAGCTCAGATTGAGGTAGAAGGTAATTTAGGTGTCGAGTCCTACCTTAGCATCCTGTCAATGTCAAATCTGCTGGAAATTCATGAGAAATAAACCAAGTATGATACTGGTATCAAACTTGATCTACTATCAGGGGTGACACAAAACAGAAAATCAAACATACTGAAGTTTGATGATTTCCAACAAGTGCTCACACTAGCTACACTAACAAAGGATACAGCTGGATGTCAATATAAATACCATTCGCAGATAAAATGCAAGGGCCTAGGTTCACAATTTTCCCTGCTCAAGATCTGACAGTGAGGGGCGGCCTGCTGCTTGATCCTATATACCACCTGGTGTGAAATGACTTGGTTACTGCAGCTGGGCTTTAGAATTCTCCCTCCTCACCTTTTGCAAACATATACAAGTTCATCAATTTGTTGGAGTGGCAGGACGTTGAATTTACCATCTGAACTTTGAGTTGTGGACACCAACTGTCCAAAATGTGATTCCAGCTTTAAGGCAAAGGCTTTGTGCTGTGTGTGTGTGTGTGTGTGTGTGTGTGTGTGTGTGTAGTCCTTCTGGTTCTACTGTGTGATTTGTTCTTTGTGAGGGCTTCTTTGTAAGCGGTTCTGCTTTGTGAGTGGTCATTCTTTGTGAGTGGTTTTACTTCGTGAGTGTTCTTCTTTGTAAGTGGCTCTAGATGTGTTGCACCTTTTAGTGTTGATGTTCTTGATACCCAGCTAGCCAAGTTAGAGAACATCATGACGGTTATGTAAGCTAAATAGTAAACTTAAAAACTTACGCATCTAAATTATTACTGACATTGCAAAATTTATCACAAAAAATTGCCATATGTTAGAAATAGAAAAGTGGCATATAAGGTGGAGTGCTCAACAATACTTTATTACGTTTATGTTACAACGCGTTAAATAAGTATTTAACTGACCGCAAAGAAATTCTTTCTTATGCAGCAAACAATTCAATGGTTAGTTTTTTGGTCATTCGAAAAACAAGTGAGAAAATTATATTAGCCTCTGCCTAAATTACATTTTCTTTCAAGATATATTACATGATAGAAACATACATTTATGGGTAACTACTTAAAATGGGCGTAGGCTCCATCCTCAAGAGAATAGTGCTTTTTCTTCTCATGCACATTTTTGCTTTCTTGATGAGAATGCACACACACACAAATAATATATATAGAGAAAATTATATTAGCCTCTGCCTAAATTACATTTTCTTTCAAGTATTATTACATGATAGAAACATATATTTATGGTAACTACTTAAAATGGGCGTAGGCTCCATCCTCAAGAGAATAGGCTTTTTCTTCTCATGCACCATTTTGCTTTCTTGATGAGAATGCACACACAATACATACATATATATTATATATATATATATATATATATATATATATATATTATTATTCTTATATCTATATATATATATATATATATATAATATATATATATATATATATATTATGTTGTTATGTACATATATATATATATATATTATATATATATATATATATATATATATATATATAATATATATATATATATATATATATATATATATATATATATGTATATTATATATATATATATATATATATATAATATATATATATATATATATATATATATATATATATATAAACATATATAATATATATATTCTTATAATTTCAGTTTCATAATGCTATTATGATTTTGGTAATATGATTAATTCACCTCAGAAACTGTGTATAATGTTGTGAAATGTATATTTTTGTGTTCAGATTCCCACATTTAAAGGTAACATGTTTAAGTAATGTAACGTTTTAATTTGAAACGTACGCAAGACAGAGAGAAAGAGTAGGAGCTTATAAGCCTCTAGAGAAGGTTGTTATTCACATCTTGAGAATGCCTTAGCCAGCTCATTTTTTATCGTTCCAAGCGGTCCTGTGATGAAACAAGGGGGCCTGTTCATCCACATACACGAACGCAGATGATGTAATATGTTTTTGTCTCGGACTTGTACACTCAACCACCTCCATTCACCCTGATACGCATATTTACGCATATAAAACTAGACATTCGCTTTTGAGATGTAGCTGCGTGTGTTAGGGAGTGTAGATCTCTCTCAAATCTATCTCTGTCTTTTCTCTCTCTCTCTCTCTCTCTCTCTCTCTCTCTCTCTCTCTCTCACTCACGAGACTGTTTCATTACCGTAACGTAATTCACGTTTATATATGAGTTGGTCACTCAATATTATTAGATAATTCTTATTAATATATGTGTTGTTTGTGGAATCTGAGCATTGTGTTATTAATATTATTTTTGTGAAGGCACCCACGAAAGTGTTGAAGATTGTAACAGGCCTTTCTTTTTGAGTGAGAAGTTGCAACTGCGTATAAAGGTATTTTACAAATGTTTTGAAGTGCACTTCGAGGTTTTATTTTACAGTGTTTGGATAAATTTATTATTTTTATGCATTTTTCTTTTGCTTTGTTCTTTTGACATGTCCATTTTATATGTTTAATGTTTGTACTGTCAATGCTTTAATTGTTTTCATTATATTTATATTATGCATTATATTTTTAAATTTTCTTTATTTGTTTAATTAGTTTGAATATTTTTTTATTGCGTAAGTGTTTGAATCTAACACTTGTGAATTAATTTGTATTTAATTAAATTTAATTTCAGATTTAATTATTCCTTTATAATTTAATTTGATTAATTTTCTTAATAAACTTTTATTTAATTTTGTTCAATAATTAATTCAAGAATTAATTAAACTTTTGTTTTCAAGTAATAACAATTTCCCTGAGATTGTGAATTTCACTTATAAATTTTGAATTTAGAAATAAATTTTTGTATTTAAAATTTTTGGGAGAGTTTCATTACCACCAGTATAACAGTATAATAGCATAATAAAATATAATATAATATTTTATTTTGGTTAGGTAGAAATTTAGAGTGGTAATTGTGCTGTTTCCCTCAAATGAATCAGAACCAGGGAAGTACTTAGATTTGAAATTAGTGAAGCAGTGATGCCCTTTAATTAAGATTACCTCACATCTATTTTAATGAACTTAGACTGATTGTTTTCTTGACGGTTAAGTAAGTTTTATAAGGGATCACTGTCACCTTTAGAGTATTCAGTCGTTTAGTATTTGTGATGAAGGGTCAGGTGTCTGGCTGTAGTGAGGTAAGCAATAACCAAGTACTTGATCAAACTGTGCCCCAAGTACAAAAGGTGTCCCAGACCCAGGAATAAAAGGGTCTCTTGCACTAACAAGTACAAATGGTAAGTGTAGTAACCAGATACTTGATAATTTGGGTTAACAAATATTAATGGTGTCCAGATCCAGATCTTTGGCTACTTCCCCTAAGTATTAACGGTGTCCAGACCCAAATACTCTTTGGCCATTTCGTCACACACAACACACACACACACACACACACACACACACACACACACACACACACATATATATATCTATATATATAATATATAGATATATAGACAATATATAAAAGTTTTTTGCCACGAAGGAAAAAAAATAAAAAGCGACATCTCTATATAAGTTTGAAAAATACTGTGACCTACCACAAAATCATTTAGACATTATCAAAGGCATGACATATAGTGCTACGCATGCCTATCATGAAAATAACTTCCCCGCTCGTTACTGAAAAAGTTTAAAAGAATTGAAGAATGATAATAGCTTACACATTACCAAGGCTGATAAATCCAATAGTTTAGTGGTTCTTGACAAAACTGACTACATATCACGCATGCATACTTTACTAGAGGATGAAATAACTTACAAAAAACTCGCAAAAAAATCCGTTGGACCAAGTAATAAAAAACTTTAATATCAATATCAAACAAATTCTTAAAGATAAAAAAGAACTTTTGTGTAAGTTAACTGTAAAGTGTCCCTCATTACCTTATTTATATGGCCTAGTCAAAACTCATAAGGAAAACAAACCTATGCGCCCAATTATTAGTACTGTAGGATCAATTGCTTATAAACTATCTAAATATCTTACTAAACTGTTATCCCGCTACTAGGAACTGTATCTAATTCACATCCGGAATTCTCTTGATCTTGTGGAAAAATTAAATAACATTGTACTAAACCCTAGTGATATTTTTGTCACTTTTGATGTATGTTCTTTGTTTACAAAAGTCCCTATTGACTCTGTGCTAGAATATTCAAGTAAAGAACTTGTACTGCATGAATTGCCTATGTCCGTTAGTCACATAATTTCCTTAATTAAGTTATGTATTTGTGATTGCAGATTTATTTTTAATGGAGAATATTACCAACAAATATTTGGTATGGCCATGGGTAACTCTTTATCACCTCTCCTTTCAAACTTATATATGGAATTTTTTGAGAGACAACACCTCCCGAATATCACACTTATCCCCTTAAAATGGTACCGATATGTCGATGATATCTTAGTAGTCTTACCTGGTGGTATCGATGTAAATGATTTACTGTCTAAATTGAATAATTTAGTGCCATCCATAAAATTCACTGTTGAAATTGAAAATAACAATGTCATCCCTTTCCTAGATGTATTAATACATAGAGAATCTTTCCAATGCAAATTCAGTATTTATAGAAAACCCACAAATAATTTAACATATGTACATTTTTATTCTGGCCACCATCTTAATATTAAAATTTCAATTTTTTCTTCTATGTTCCTACGCGCTTTGCGTATCACGAGTCCACAATATCTGGACCAAGAAATAGAATACATAAAAAAGATAGGAAACGATCTCTGCTACCCACCTCATTTAATTGATTTATGTTATCAAAAAGCTCACAAAAAGTTTTATAATGTTGCTATTAATGAAAAAGAAATGCCTAAAAATGTACTTAGCTTACCTTATTTTCGTGGATTTGAAACCATAAAATCAATATTTAAATCATTTAATGTTAATGTAGTGTTCTCTTATAACAATACCATTAAAGATAGCTAATTAAGAATAGTCCCGTAACAAATAACAACATCATTTACAAAATTCCTTGTAAGGATTGCCCTTCGTTTTACGTTGGTCAGTCAAGTAAAAATTTATGTGTACGTATTAAGCAACATATGTATTCAGTTAGAACAGCCCAGACTTCAAATGTACTGTTTATCTATCTGAGTGAAAAATCTCATTGTATTAATTGGGGTGATACCTCGGTAATTGCTAGATCTAATGATTATGTTTCAAGAAATTTACTAGAATCGGCAATTATACAAATCACTAATAAAAACAACCTAAATCTTAGTCTGGGAATGTACCATTTGGACCTATATATTTGTAAGATGTTTATGAAGGACCTTAAAATAAATGAACAACTAAGAAATTAGTCCCACATGTATATAGTTATTTTTCTTCTCTCTCTCTCTCTCTCTCTCTCTCTATCTTCCTCTCTCTCTCTCTCTCTCTCTCTCTCTCTCTCTCTCTCTCTCTCTCTCTCTCTCTTTTCTTTCTCTCTCTCGGTCTCTCTCTCTGTCTCTCCTCTCTCTCTCTCTCTCTCTCTCTCTCGGTTCGATATTCTCTCTCCCTCTTTCTCTTGCTCGATATATATATATTTATATTTTCTTTCGTCTTTTCATATTAATCAATAATTTTTTGGGGGGGGGGAAAATTTGTGTAAAAATTCATGATATTAAATTGTATATGCTCCCGTGTTTTTTCAAAATGTTCTGTTTTCTGGAAGAATCACTTGTTTACTGCGTGTATCCTTCAAGGTGTGGCTAGCCTCAGGCGGCTCCTCCTTTCTGTAGAGTGAAAATCGCCCTTATGGCTAATCTTGCAGTGTCAGTTTGTATATTAAGCCTTCTTTTGACGATGTTGTTCTCTGTAAAATCAGTTTGCCTCAGTAAAAGGTCCGAACAGGACCGAAAGTACTTGGCTATCTCGCTTTTTCATTTTTTTCCTTCGTGGCAAAAAACCTTTATTTATACATAGCATCACGTTTTATATACTTCGTGATCAAGTTATTCATATATATATGTGTGTGTGTGTGTGTGTGTATACGAACTGGATATTGGTACGGCAGCCGTATCCTGATTGCGATAGATATTGGTGGTACGGCAGTGAACTGCGCATGCGTAAACCCTTGTTTACCGCCTCAGGCATATCAATGATCGCAAGAAAATGGAACCGACCAACGTGAACCGTGTAATAATACATCAGTTTTCGCCGAAAAACAGATGTTTTCAGGTTTCAACAAGCTGAAAAAGGCAATAGACGTCTACGAGGAGTCAAACTTCCATAAATTGTATATCCGTAGGTCGCGAATGATCGAATCGGCCCTGATAAGAGATCCGAGGATCAGATTCAAAGATTTGAGGCCTAGCTAGTAAAGTAGTACAGCAGTCAGTAGTGAGTTCAATATGGGAAACATGCTGTTAATATAAACCTGATTTGGATGATTACTTACGATTGATTAGGCTGTTTACCAGAGGATCGACTTTGGTAGTTTTCCTTACCACCATGAATATAGGAGAGCATGATTTCAATCTTTGAATCTCCTCTTCGGAGCTCTTTTCAGGGCCGATTCGATCGTTCGTGACCTACGAATATACAATTTCTGGAAGTTTGACTCTTCGTACACGTCTATTGCCTTTTTCAGCTCGTTGAATCTGAAAACATCACTTTTTCGGCGAAAACTGGTGCATTATTAAACGGTTCAGAGGAGATTCGAAGAAAATTTGAAGTACACAGACTAGTTTAGTTTTATTTTTCATGTATATAGTAAAAATCTAGGTATATTTGTTACCCATCTCTGAAACCATTTACCAGCGAAGGGTATTTAATATTTGGTATGCGTGAAACCCGAGCGTTAAGGCAAACTGATAACACACTCAATCTCTCTCTCTCTCTCTCTCTCTCTCTCTCTCTCTCTCTCTCTAAGCGATCACTGGCATAGCCTCCTCTCTCTCTCTCTCTCTCTCTCTCTCTCTCTCTCTCTCTCTCTATCCTAACAGGTCATCAAATGAGAGTCAGAGATATAAAAAATATAATATTTATTTAACAATGGAAAGATAATAATTCAAGTCTCACAGACTAACTAACTCAGTTAAACCCTCAGTATGTAAATGTCTTAATCAGTAATTAGTCACACCAATTATCTCTTCTCCAAAACACAGTCCCCTCACTAGGACACTTAGTCCCCTCCACTAGAATCGCCTGTTACAAAGACACGAGAACATACTTGTAAGCACACACAATTATAAAGGCAAAGTCAATAAAATGGAACATCTTACAAGATATCAAACAAGCCATCCCTTTGGCTAAAGTAAGGTAACACTTACCCATCTCCAGCCCAGAATATCACACACAGAAGTAAATAAACTTTCGCAGAGCCATCCCAGCATTCTGCCTTTCTCCCACGGACCTCTCTGTAAGTCTCTCCATAAATTTGGCTAAGCCAAGTCATTATAAATAGACATAGTTCGTACATGTACAAATGAACTCACACTTCATCAACGCCCCATGTAACTGGTTGCAGCCAGTTTCCAAAGGCACTTGAACAAGACCCCATGAACTGACGACCATTGACCCGCTTAAACAAATATCTTCGTATCACTCCATCCCAGAAATGATTTATCAGCTTTCTTAGGTCAATGCTTCGGACTGTCCCTATGGGTAGTCTGCGCATTCCAAAAAGGTCACAGCACATCACATTGGCATATTAAACATATTATTAATTATAGCCCCTTTCATCTGACAGAGCTCGGCCACCTAAAATTGCTAGCCCCTGCCTAGCAACTGGTTGCAAAAAACAGCTTATATATATAAAAAACATTGGCCGGCTCAAAACACAAATAATAATAACTGCACGTCTCTGGCATTATAAAGTAAAGTCTATCACGCTTCATCTCAAATAACACTGTGCATATAGATTTTTTCTGCATTTCGGATTCTTGAATATCCCTCTTTGTCTGCAACTTCCTGCACAGACTGTAGAAAGGCTAACGGCCTCCCTCCCTGTAGAAGACTTCTAACGGCTTCTGTAGATCAAAAAACGCTGTAGAACTCTGTAGACTCGTAGAAACTCTCGTAATCACCCTGGATAAACGACAGCAACATCTCTGCACGGCTGGTGGATGTCTTGCTAGCGTCGGGGAATGACGATTATGGTGTGTAAGTATGTCAGTCAAGTCATCGGTCAATCAAAGAAAAATTAACCCCAGACATACTACTTCTATCAAATAATGACCTCAAAAATTCAGAAATACTAACTGAACGTCTCCCAATTAACTCTATTTAATATGACCACTAAATCACAAGTCATTATGACAACTCGCAAAGGAAAAAAAATATCAAGTTCTCTAACTCAATTCTCCAAATTCACACATCAGCACACACCATCCAGAACTCACAGTAACTCCACGGACTTCTGCACTCACATTTCAAACTCGAAAGTTATCACAAGTAAAAAAAAAAGGAAAAAGGTAATGAGCCTAAGGAAAAAAAAATCACGTAACAAGCCCAGACCCAAAAATCAGAAATGTTCTCTCAAGCTCTAATATTACAGCAACTCACAAAATCAGTAAAAATCTCCAACGTTTAACAGCAAAAACCCTTTACTGCTCATATAATTAATTACAATGAGACTCAATGTCAAACGCCCATTTATGTAAATCACAACCCCGATAAATTACATCACCCGTCCAAAAATAAATGCTATTTAAAGCTAAACCCCCAATTACATCTCTCGTAAGAAAAAGAAGAAAAATAAAAAAAAGATAATCACAAGTAAACTTCCCCCATCACAAAACACATAATAGATGCATGATATTCATAACCCCTGCGTTTTCCCCATAAATGCCACATATATAGTTACGGAATTTTTGCCATCGCAACTTTCATGCGACCGTACACGGTGCACTTTCATGAAATGCTATGGTCAACATTTCCAGATATTGCAAAACTCTGAGCAATCACCACTAGAGGAAAAGAATCAGCACACATGACTCATCGCAGCAGTTTCAGCAAAAAAAAAAATCCTCCTGCAGACATGTATGCTCAAGCAGCAGCACAAAAAATGTCTAATCAGACTCGCAAGTTCAGAAACTCGTGATTCTCAAGAAAAAGGTCTATACTGAAATCATGTAAGCACATTCCAGTAAATTAACTCCAGGATATGACTAATGTGCTCAAAAATTATCTCAAAGACATATCTCTCACATGTTACTGCCCAATTATATAAAAAATTATCACCTATTCGGGATAAAAAAAAATTATGATAAACTCGTAATGCAGCAATTATATGCCTCCAAAAAAATAAACCAACCACTTGTGCACATAAAAAATGCACAGCACCATAGGGACTCATAATGCAGTAATGCCACTCGCCTCCAAATAATCACGAAACCAAAAAGAAAGAACCACAGAACTCTTCTCTTGGCTCAAAAAAACTCCCAGAAAAAAGTCATAACCACAAAAAAGGTCACCCGCCAAAGATTAATTTTACCTCCATATATATAAGTATAAAAATCACCATAATAATAATAAAACCACTCTGGTGATAAAAATATTTCCTCCATTTGATTAATAACCACCCCACACCATATTCCCTCTTATTTCCCCAATAACCACGTGTTAATAAAAAACCACCACTCCAGGAATAAAAAATATTCACCTCTGTTTCGGCAAATAAAAAATACTTAACTCTATTTCACCAATAACTCCATGTGGAATAAAACAAGTCTCCAAGAAATATATCTCTAAGCAGGATAATCAAAAATGAAATCCCATCTCCAAAAAAAATGTGCACTCAAAGCATCTAGCTGACCCACTCACAAATATTGCCCCATATATCTCCTCAAAAATGTCTCCATTTGCAACAAAGATGGCTGCAAAATAATTGAACTAAACATAGCTCTCACCACCATAGGCAAATATCAGATGGCCAAAAACAAATA
This sequence comes from Macrobrachium nipponense, assembly GCF_015104395.2. Classification (NCBI taxonomy): domain Eukaryota; kingdom Metazoa; phylum Arthropoda; class Malacostraca; order Decapoda; family Palaemonidae; genus Macrobrachium; species Macrobrachium nipponense. The sequence continues at coordinate 9,467,655 of NC_061110.1, read as the reverse complement.
GGCCAAAAATATATCTCCAATGTCTCCATTTGCACAAAAGATGGTGCAAAATAATTGAACTAAACATGCTCTAATTACCACCATAGGCAAAATCCAAAAGTATGGCCATATATATCTATATTATATCCTCTAATTATAAACTCCAAAAAAATAACCTCCAATTCTCCAGGGAATATCTCAATGTTACAGTCAAAAACTATAAACTCTCTCCTTAACATAACTGCTGAAAAAGGGCAAAAACTCAGCAAATAAAATTGTCTAGGAAATTCTAGAAAAAATCACCAATGTGCCACAACTCTTTATAACAGAACTCCAAATTCAAAGTGTCTAAGCCAAGACTTCTCCATAAGCACTACAACATAGGCCACTAGAAAACTTAGCCAAGTTTCCTATCTCTGGCAAAGTTGTCACAAATACAACAAAGGTATTGTGCAAGAAACCCACAATTTCTGAAACATAAATATCCAGAGAAAAAAAATGTAGTGCCATTACATATGCATTCAAAAAAAATGCAAAAATTCTCCCATATATCTCTCTGCAGCATCAAACAACTGAAAACACAAACACATTCCCAAATAATGACTCTAAGTCACGAACTAAGGTATTAAAAAATTCACACCAACTGGAGAGAAAAAATAAATTCAAATTCACCCATGATAAAAAAAAAAACTTGTGTCAGCGATGGCTAACTTCCAAAAAAGGAGAAAAGAAAAACCAATGGCATTGTTAACATCACGTGGATGTCAAGCAATTATCTGCTGAACTCATAAAAAAAAGAAAAACAAAAAAAAATGTGTTGTTAGTTCCTCCCATATTCACGAAAAAACAACATCACCCTTGACAGCATTACAGCACCCACGTATTAGTATATACAAAAAAATCAGTATCAGAAGTATCATTATCAGCAGTATCACCAAAATTGCTATCATCAAAATCACTAGTATTAGTATAAAAAACATCACCAATGTTAATGCGTGTCCATTCACCAAAAATTCAGCACAAAATTCACCAAAAGTTCAGCAAAAATTCAGCACAATTCAGCAAAATTCAGCCAGATTCATCACTCATGAACTACTGACATATTCTCTAAAGCTATAAAAACTCAATAATTAATTAACCACAAAACCTCTCCGATAATTCATCATAATAATTCTCCATAATATAATTATCTGTAATAATTATAAAATAATCTCCCATGAAATATCTCAAATCTCTCGTAAAATATGTTTCAAGTAATGATAATTCTACTTAAGTAACCCTCCCATAAAAAAAATATTCAGATACAACACCAGATACAACACCAATTGTCACCACCTAAAAGCAATCTCTCCAACACAATAGTAAAAAAAATAATCTCTGTGTCCCCATTATATTTGTGCCTTCCAAAGCATAAGCTTGAAAACTTACACACACCCAATGCATTTCATTTCCTTTTCTCTTCATTCAAGAGAAAGAAAATCTCTTTCTAAAAAAAAAGGACCCTACGGGCATCTCACATCATCAACTAATCGTTATCAGCTGATATCCTGGCATTGGAAATTCATTGTCAAGGGCAAATTCGTCCCCCAACACCCCGACAAAGAAAAAAATAGGAGTTCACCTCCCACTGAGAAAAAAAAAAGTTTCACCCTCCACTGAGCGACAGACCACCCCCCTGAACAGTGTCTGAGTATCCCCCAAGGCAGATCACTAGTACCTTCCCTTGCAATACCCCCGAGGCAGACCACTACTCGCCTTCCCCTTGCAAAGAATATGCTGAGCCCGTAAAAATGCTGTCTCCAAGCAAAAAATGCAATTCAAGCACAGATTCGCATGTATGAAAACAGTTCATACACACGTATATGTTAAACAAAGACGAATGCGTCTCTTCTAAACATGCGAACCAAAAAAAAAAAATAAAGGAAAAACACGTCACTTTCTGCTACTATGGGAAAAAAATGTGGTATCCCAAACCAATCCCATTACACAAAATCATTCAAAAGAAAAACCCTCCCAAGACTAAAAAAAGGCTCTATAGCACTTACCCCTTCATAATGAGAAAAAAACTCTGAATTTGTGCAAGACACGCTAATAAGACGCGCGGATTGTCTCGGGAATGCACTCACAACGTCTCAGTTCTAACTGACTGTTCCCAGCTCTCTCGACTCCTCGAGTCTCGAGGCATCTCACCCTGGGCAAAATTGATGACTAATAAAAATCTTTCCCCTCCCCTTTCCACAGTTAACAGACGGATATTTTTCATTATCTCTCACTTAGGAACTGAAATCTAACAATTTAACAATTTTCCACAATCCCAAAAACTCTCTTCAGAGGCGTAACCACAGCTTATAAAATATATAAAAGCCTCTTACACCGCTTGCCACCAAATCTGTTACCCATCTCTGAAACCATTTACAAGCGAAGGGTATTTAATATTTGGTATGCGTGAAACCCGAGCGTTAAGGCAAACTGATAACACATTCAATCTCTCTCTCTCTCTCTCTCTCTCTCTCTCTCTCTCTCTCCTAACAGGTCATCAAATGAGAGTCAGAGATATAAAAAAATATAATATTTATTTAACAATGGAAAGATAATAATTCAATCTCACCAGAACTAACTGAACTCAGTTAAACCCTCGGTAATTGGTAAAGGTTCTTAATCAGTGAATTAGTCACACCAATTATCTCTTCTCCTAAACACAGTCCCCTCACCAGGACACTTAGTCCCCTCCACTAGAATTGCCTGTTACAAAGACACGAGAACATACTCGTAAGCACACACAATTGTAAAGACAAAGTCAATAAAACGGAACATCTTACAAGATATCAAACAAGCCATCCCTTTGGCTAAAGTAAGGTAACACTTACCCATCTCCAGCCCAGAATATCACACATAGAAGCACATAAACTTTCGCAGAGCTATCCCAGCATTCTGCCTTTCTCCCACGGACCTTTCTGTAAGTCTCTCCATAAATTTGGCTAAGCCAAGTCATTATAAATAGACATAGTTCATACACGTACATATAAACTCACACTTCGTCAACGCCCCATGTAACTGGTTGCAGCCAGTTTCCAAAGGCACTTGAACAAGACCCCATGAACTGATGACCATTGACCCGCCTAAACATACATCTTCGTATCACTCCATCCCAGAAATGATTTATCAGCTTTCTCAGGTCAATGCTTCGGACTGTCTCTATGGGTAGTCTGCGCATTCCAAAAAGGCCAAAGCACATCACATTGGCATATTAAACATATTATTAATAATAGCCCCTTTCATCTGACATATTTAAGTATTATTGTGATTTTTTATATTTTAATTTACTGTAAAAATGTTTTGGCGATTTGGTGATGACAATATTGGTTCTTCACTTTGATATTTTGAATTGAACATGTTCAGCAAAACAATTCAGTTCGACTATTACTACTGTTGCTGATCTTCTAGTGCCGTACCTTAGCAACAGTGTACGGCAACTGCTGCATGATTAGCAGACTGGTAAATGGATACGGCTAACTGCCGTAACTACAGACTAAAGCGCAATACAGCACCACTGACAGAATATGACTTACCCCCACCACACTATGTTATTTGTATGGCAGGAAGTCTGAAATTGATGCATGCGCAATTCCCAGCCGTACCAATATCTATCGCGATCAGTATACGGCTGTGCAAAAAAAAAAAAAGGCTCCCCATATGGTCCCCTAAATTGTAGGAAATATATATAGGTGGGGTCGTCTTTCTCTCTCTCTCTAAAAAAAATAATTTTCTAACCAAATAAATGTCAGAAACGCACTGGAACATGGAAATCATATTTTCCAAGTCCGAAATGCAATAATATAAAGTAGAATAAAAGTTCAAACATTTTGGTAATTCTGTGGAAGACCTCCACTACGAGATATTGTTTATTAATGAAATTTGTTGAATGAGCAATAAAGAAAATTATTTATATAATGCAGTACATATGGAGATAGTCAGAGAAATGTATAGTCAATTAGAAATTTGCATTCTTTTATGTTTGTGCTTTCATCCACAAGATGATGGATCTAAACACGACCAGCTGAGTTTCCTCCATGTATGGTACGAACTCCTCGGGAAAGAAAGTAAAAACATGAGCAAAACACATTAAATGTTCTCATTATCTCCGTTTATTTATCAGATTATATACTACCTACATCGTTTTTATATTCTTCAGTAAATCTCTAATAAACAGTATCTCCATAGGGAGCTCTTATCAGAATTATCAAAACTTTATGCCTTAATGAGCTTCAGTGAAGCCATCCAGGCATTGTCATTTACGGAGAAATTAATGTAACGGTTGAGTTACAGTTAGGTTAACCGGCCATTATACTACATAACGTCCTTTCAAAAATAGGTTTGTTTACCTAAAAACAATGAGTCCATTTTCTATTTTTGAGTTTTCTGTCTTTAGAAGAAAACGTACAGGCGATAAACTATTATAAATTGAGTATCCGTCATAGATATAATTTAAATGATATAAATAAATTTTTAAACAAAGAAATGGTTAGCGATAAAGACAACCGTTAGAGTGAAAGGAAAACTGCGATCAACGATGTATTTCCAGAGAGTATTAGTATGCGAACCATTCCTCTCCACGACTTTCATCTTTTTTTTTTTTTATTAAATTACATTTAACATTACAGTACTTTATTTCTTTAAAGGAGATTCTGCAGCTTGTTTTCGTTGTCCACAATCAGCAGCAATTCCACACTGCTGAATAAAACCAAACGGAAGGACTACTAGCTAATTCAGAAGTACAGAATGCTATTTATTGAAGATATATATGTTTATAAACAGTTTATCAAAGTGAAATGAATGCATAAATCGCCATTGTTATATATATATATATATATATATATATATATATATATATATATATATATATATATATATTATATATATATATATATATATAATGTGTATGTTTGTGTTCTTATAGTCACGTTCTTCCTGACTGAACCAAAATGCTTTAGACGCAGTCCATCAGATTTTATCATATATCTTTTGACACAAGCGAGTTAAGGGCTGCTCCATATGAGCAAGGACCTGTGATATGCCACCCATTAGATCAGTTTAATGGAAATAAATGCAATAAGAAGGGTCACTGAGCTACGTCTATGACGTAGGTTTTCCATAGAAAGATATAGGTCTATTGGTGTCATCTTAAAAAATACCTGTGTGTATGTGTGGAATTGTAGAATCCTTTGTTTTGATTTCCTTGTTTGGAGCAAAAAAATTTGTACAAATGTAAACTTAAACTTTATTACACTCCGTGATAAGTTACATCGAAATGAGTAGACTACCTGTTAAACAAATAACTAGCAGCGATCAAAGATGTTCATTCGGCATCTCCAAATCTCGATAGAAGTTGCTAGAAGTTGCCAACACTAAATGATGTCAGTGTCATAGCACTTTGGTTGTAAAACTGTAAATGTCAAGTTTAGAAGTTGTGAAATTAAAGGTACCATAAATTATATCGTTTAAGGATATGTATTGCCAGTTATGCTAATCAAATAAGATGTGAAAAATAGGCAACCAGCAACACGGAGCTACCGTGTAATTATAAACATCTGTTGGCGTTTAAGAAGCCACTCCCAGATTAGGACTAGGAGAAGATTCCCAGTGTCAAGGTCATTTATGGTTTTATTGACTTATTTATTTCGTTTTAAAGTGACACTGACTGTTCGACTGATTTCCTTCAATTTTGAATAAGCCACAACTCAAGAATTATTATATATAATATATTTTGCAATTAGGCCTATGCCCCTTTTTTCCTTCGAGTGAATGCCTATAGGCCTATACGCCCTAAATTGCCTTTGGATAGAGTGGCTTCAAAAGTGTTACCCTTCCGTCTCTCAGCTAATCATCTGTGGTGAGGTCGTCGGCCTCATGCTCTGCCTTGTGAATTCTCAGAAAAGAACATGCGTACTATATGCCACCCGTGTCAGACATTTCTTGGTGATCACCTCCAACGTTCTCTGAACTTCCGTTAACAAGACGATCAGCAATATAGTGATGATGATGATGATGATTTTTTATATTTTATTTTTTGGGGGTTTATCACAGTCCTCCAATTCGACTGGGTAGTATTTATAGTGTGGGGTTCCGGGTTGCATCCTGCCTCCTTAGGAGTCCATCACTTTTCTTACTATGTGCGCCGTTTCTAGGATCACACTCTTCTACATGAGTCCTGAAGCTACTTCAGCCTCCAGTTCTTCCAGATTCCTTTTCAGGGATCTTGGGATCGTGCCTAGTGCTCCTATGATTATGGGTACAATTTCCACTGGCATATCCCATATCCTTCTTATTTCTATTTTCAGGTCTTGATACTTATCCATTTTTCCCTTTCTTTCTTGTTATTATTATTATTATTATTATTATTATTATTATTATTATTATTATTATTATTATTATTATTATTATTGATTATTATTATTATTATGCAAAGAGGACGTTCATAACAAAGAAATTCCCGAGATTTTTGTACTTCAGTAATTTTGTAAGTTCAATTCACTAATTTATTATGGGTCTAAACGAACATTTGCCGGAAGCAGTCGAACACTGAGTAATTGATTTTGGGTATAACAAACCTTCTTGACTCAACAAGGCATTGATATATTCCTTTAATACGTTCTTTTACTCCTTACGTAATGTATATCTAATATTAAAGCATTGGCAACCAACATTTCAGAAGTTTATTGAGATTTGAAGCTAATATTTCAGCAACCTCTTGAACAGACATTTTAAACCAATCTTTTGATATTTTAGTGTCTCACGTTCAGCCAAGCTTCAAAGATGGCATTTATTCATTATAAGTACCTTTCATTATAACTCAATTCAAGATTTCTCTTCGAATTTTCATCCGGCCTTACACCACATTTGAGTGAAAACCAAAGACATTCATTGTAACTTCACTTTCAACAAAATTACAAAATTGCTGTCATTTACTTGCCTATGGACACATTCGAACAGAAGAAACTTTCCCTCAGTCTTTTAGTTGTGAATTTCTCTACATTTATTAAAGTTTCTTTTACCAGTATATACAACTTACTTGTCTGTATTATTGATGGCATGAGTTCACATTTACCCTTACTGACTTTGTCTTTCTTTTACTTCTCACAATATATTCTTTGGAAAGCATGATTACACTTGCAGAGTCTATGATCTTTCAGTTTGCTCATAATAATAATAATAATAATAATAATAATAATAATAATAATAATAATAATAATAATAATAATAATAATAATAATAATAATAATAATAACAACGTCCATGTACTTCCCACATTTCGTCTGTGTAGCTTAATTTTGTGACAGAATTGCTGAGAATCTCTGCATTGTGGAAACAAGTGCCGGTAAGTACATCAAATTGTAGAAACAATTATTACACGTTTACCTTCCAATAAACTGTTTTATCCAGACCATGTGTTAACTAAATAATAGATGATTATAATTATTCTAAACACTTGAAATGAATGCAAGTTTTATATCGTAAGAATTAAATTATAAAACGTGTTTCCAAAGTCTCGACGGATAAATTTAAATATGACGTAGAGACAAGCACGTCCTTGCTTTAACTGGTTTAACAGTTTTAAATCACGGCAGTAATATAAATTTAGCATTAGCCATACTTATCAATACTTAGTTTAGATGCGGCGAAAGTAGTATTAAGCACTTAACGAGAGAAAGCAATTGGGATTAAAGATCAAAACAACGCAAAGACAAACACTGGCTCAGCTTTTAGTTCCAGCCGGTAGGTGGCAGCATCGGGCAGTTTGTTTTGAACCTTTGCAAATGGCAGGAGGGATTCAGAGATCTGGTGGATTTTGAAGCCTTAAAGTGGCATAAGGACGCCGAGAGCAAGGTGGAGTAGCCGTAGGACGTCATGCCCGACCCTCCTATAATGTAAGTATCGGATGAGAACGTTTTTGTTGGTTTTTTTTTCGCCTCTTCGGCCCGAAGGATTTTTCCTCCTCCTCCTCCGTCACCGTAGAAGTCTTGGGTATAGGTTTAAGGCCAGGGCTGCTCCTGTCTCGCCCCTTCGGGTTTCGTGTGAAAATTGCTCGTTTCGCTGCGACGTCGTTCGGGCAGGGCTCTGTGCCCCCGTGGGCGTTTCGTGCTCGGGTAGTAGGGCGTTAATGCAAGCCCGATGGATTTTTACCTCCTTCGTCACCGTAGGTTTAAGGGCAGACTCCTGTTTTCGCCTCTTCGGGTTTCGTATAAAAATGTTCGTTTCGTGGCTGCGTCGTTCGGGGGCAGGGCTCTGCCCCTGTCGTCATTTCCTGCATGAGTGATGATGAGGCGTTTGCAATCGAGGTTCCCCGAAATTATTTCTGGGTCGTATAATAGCTAAGTCACTCGTATTCTGAGGTGGTGGAGATTAGAATTAAGAATTTTTCTCGCGTGCGTATCGTCGTCAGTAGGGAAGATGAGGCTTATAGTTGGAAGGTGAATAGGAATGCTGGTGTTCACGCCCGTGTATAGCCTCCATGCCCCTGGGTTCAGAGAGGCGATCTAGCCAGGGCACGGCTATTCATTTCCCGATACAAAACCCCTCTTTATCCATTGGTTGATATAAAGGTTGAGTTAGCCTAAGCCCTAATATGAAACAGACCAAATGTGAGTTGAGTTTTGTAGAACTCAAGAACGCGCTCTCTTAACTCATGCGTTATATAGAAACTTCTTGATTACTGACGAACCATTCCATTATAATTTTATTGGACCTTTTAATAACTTTAGTTATTTTCATGAATGGTGTTATTTATTTGATGGGGTATACTTGATGGTCTTTGACAAAATTGCTTATTTCTTAAGTTGGTGTTTTAGTAGGTCCAATAGTGTTTCACTTACTTGTATCAACAGGGGAAATAGATGCCTAGACATGTTGCTTTGTTTTAACAATCACAAAACATCCAAAACACTGTTGTTGATTCTTGTTTTCCATACGAAACTTGCATAATATGTATATAGGTGAAATAATTGATACCATCCTAATCAGCTTCTCTTTATGTTGAGTAATAGATATCTGTATTTAAGGTTGACTTGTATGTCAAATGTGTTCCTCCAGTATCATGCCAAACACTGTTGTTTTCCTGTTTTGACAGACTTTATATTGTGTAAGGGGTCAGTGGCAATTTTTATGGGGTAGTAGGCACAAAGATGTGCAGTTGACAGTTAGTCAGTTACGTAATTGGAAGTTGTATTAAAATAATTTCCATTAAACATAGACTGGTATATTTTTGTTGTTAATGAACTTTTATGGTCTATGTCTTTATAGTATGTGTACTCATAGCTTATTGCACATGCAACAATGATTTCTAATCTTATACTCAGTATCTTTTCTCGATATGACAGTGGTACCTGAATTGTATATCATTTTGTATGCCCATTCATTATGTAACTTTTTCATGAATAACTTCTGAATTAAAGGATCGCATTCAGGATAAAATAGGCTCTCCGAGGAGCAGCAGTTTCTTGAATAGCAAGGATATTTTCTCTTATAATTATTAGGAAAAGCATTTCTGTTATCCAGTGCTTCAATCATGTCACCTTCCATATTATAAGTATTTATAAGTGACAGATCACTATTTTGGTTTCAGTGTCTCCATTCTTTGATTTTTGCACAGTACTTTGTACCATTTCATGCAACCTTGTCATTGCAATATCTCAGCTATTTCTGTCTGTATGTGTATAATTAACGACATTGCAAGTAGAAGTGGACCCAGTGTCAACAGTTGATAAATCACTTTTCACATTGATTATTTTAATTGAAACGTGTATGGCCTATATATTAATATGAAGTTTTTTGTTAACTTTGACATAAGTTACATTATCCATTAGGAGCAGTTGTCTTCCTTAAAAACAACTTGAAAGGATAAAATTTTGTGATATCAGTTCAAGGATCAACTTCCATGTGATATCAGTTCTAAGGTCAACTTCCATGATTACGTTCTTCATAATAATATGAGTTTTCTGAGATGCCAGTTGCATCAGCTGACATATTTCCGAGCCCATTAATCTGTAATGCATCCTACGGTTTATTATTTTGCATAATAAAAGTGCTTTATATGAAAACAGTAGTGGCAAAACCACTTCATTATCTTGATGTTATCATCACTGATGCCATCTTGAATTGCACATTTCTTTTGAAACCAGTCATTATATATGCATCCTATCTGATTCACAGGTGGGACAAGAAAAAACTTAACTTTACTCTAGCCATAATGCCACACATTTTCCAACAGTTTTTTTTATATGTATATAGAAAACAACCAGTTTTGAAAGGGAAAATACCGTCCCCTACTCCTTAAACATCACCGCTGAAATGGACATAAACTTAAGATGGGCTCTTGCTGGCATTCCTCTTAGGACTGGTTTAAGATATTTTCTGTTGATATTACATGGGTTGTAAGAGAAGCACAGAGAATGTGGCTAGCCTTAGTGAAGTAGGTCTATGAATGATGTATGATAAAGTAGGACATGTGGCAGATACAGCTGAAAGGAAGAGAGTAATCTAACCATGGAGTGTTCCCACCTGAGTTGGTGAGACTCAATAAGTGCTTTGCATCCATCACTCACTTTTGAATAATGCATTTTTCTGAGGCTGTTTACTTGCTGTTAACACCAGGATTATGCATGACAGTTTAAAACGGTATAATATGTTCTTCGCGTACTCTGAGAACATTTCATCTTGATTTACATTGCAAGTTATATCCAAAGTTCATCAGCCAGTTGGACATGTTCTGTAATAAGCTTTGAAAGGTAGTTCTGTTGACCATCACTAAATGGCACTCATGAGCCAGGTAGATCTGCAGGTGATACCCATGCCTTGAGTTGCAGTACTTAATCTTTAGTTAATTGTTACTGCCTTTATGTCAGTTGTTTTTCCTTTTGAATTTGTGACTGCAATGGAATGATGTATCTTATGATACCCAACCTCGCAAGGGATTGAGCATTGTCAGTTGTTTTCTTATTAAATTTTACAGGCCACAGTTGAAAGATATGGTGTTATAGATAAACTTAAAATTGGATTAGTCTCTGGTTTCCTGTGAGGCAAGGACTGATTAGTCTATGGTTCCGGTAAGGCAAGGACTGATACATTCTCTTCTCTTAATGTTGTACAGCCTAGCAATTTCAGTGTGGTAATAGGTAATAGCTACTTGTGGGTGAAGCCCTTGGTTAAATGAGGATGATATAGCTACGTTAGTCACATTGGCTACTCCTTCAGTGCAGTGTCCCTTCCACTACATAGTTTATGCTACTGACTTGGTGACAACGTGTGGATGGTGTTGATTAGTATGGTTTTCTGGCCTATTCTCATATGTTCCTGTAGGTTACAAACCTTCGTTTAGTAAATGGATGTACCTTCCCTGAAAGCTGCTTTGTTTGTTGAGGCCTAGTAATGAGGCTTTTACAGTACTAAACGATTAAGGGGTTGGGAGACCCATCCACTCATGTTGGTACTTGGTACCACTTTTTCTGCAGCTGTAGAATTACAAAAAAAGTCTTTATTGTTGCTAATCACAGATGAATGTTGCTGTTGAAAACTTTTTTTGCTTTTTCTGATTTTTTGTTATGACTTTGGCATTCTTTTTCTTTTGTCACTGTAACATTTCAAGAGGGGCCAGCTTACTGTGGATGGAATGGATAAATTGTTATGTGAACTTGCTCTTAACTGACCTGTACATCTGCGAGCACCGACTGATGCTTCCTGTCCTGTTCATACATCTGTGAAGGTGTGGAAGGACCAGTCCACACTACCCTGGATTAGTGACCATCCCAATGCTTTGGAGCTGCCCTGGCACTTTTGAGAACATGCCTAAGAGCTGTCTCCTGAGTGTCACTGGCTCGGCTAATCTCTCAGTATTGCATAATGACCAGTGCTGTCTAGCATGGAACTGGTAGTTGGTACTCCTGTTTACCTAGATTGACAAAAAATGCCAGCATGGCTGGTTCCATGGTTAGTTCCAGGCTTGCAGTTAGAGGAAGGGACTTTGCTTTGGCTCTTTCAGTACCTTCAGATCATGACATTTTTTTTTTTTTTTTTTTTTTTTTTTTTTTTTTTTTTTTTTTTTTTTTTTTTTTCTCCGGAACAAGGCCAAAATTTGCCAGATGTTTTTTCCCTTTGGTCTGGTGCTTCTAAGTAGGCTGAGTCGGAGATGTAGATTGTTGAGGTCATAGGGTTTATCTTTGAATATGCAACTTTGGCTCCTTGGCACTCGCTCTCCTATGTTAAAGTTCATCTCTTTCTCTCTCTTGTCGTCCAGTGCCCCAAGGTCATATATGCACATATAAAGGTAGTTACATATCAGAACATCCTATATCTGCTTTTAGTAGTTGTCAGTAGATGTGATTTCCTCCAGTTTCCCTTTTTCGTAAATTTTGGGAAAATGGCAAGGGTACCTTTTGAACTTTTGTTCCCATGGCAAATGGAAGATTGGGGCTCTCAATTTTCTCAGAGTAAGGCTATGAGAAAGCCAACTCTGACACAGCTTTGAAACCACTTATATGAAACTGTACAGGTGGTTAAAGGGTTCATCCTTGCCATGGTCATATAGTTGACCAGGAAGCTGATAGTTCTGGGTGGGAAGTACATAATTATTTATGTTCTTCAGACAACACCTTCCTAGTCAAAGAGGAAGTTTCCATATAAAAGATGAATGGTTCTTTCCATGTAAGACACTGCCACATGAATTACAAAATTAGAATGTAATTTTTTGTTTTTGCTCTTGCAAGAGTACGGACACCCTTCTTGAATATGGATGCACCTGTGGCAGGAGGTATTTTGATTGTTGAACTGATGTAGCAAGGTATAGATTGGCAGAGATGAGTTTGTAGGGACCTCATTCAACTACATATTGAGGTCATTTTACTGCTGTGGTCACAGAGCTTGAGTTGTTTGTGAAGTCTTGGTTATTTTTTCTCTCGATGTATTGGTAGTTGTTCAGTCTGTTAGGAATGCTTGAACAACGATTGTTTTTGTAACATGTTTATTGTTGTTTTTTGTGTTTCTGTTGAGTATGTCAGGAATCCTTGAACAACATATCTTGTGTTTTGTGCTCTAGCAACCTGTTTTCTTTTTATAAGTTCTTCTATTAAATTCACTGGTTTACTACGTTCTGTGCGATTGTTATATTATGGTGTGTGATTCATGCTGGCTAATTTACCCTCAGAGCAAGACTTGGGTTTTATGGTATAGAAACTTTTTCTCATCTCCTCTCTGCTTGATCTTGAGGTTTTGAAGAGTGGGGGATGGGCCACTTGCAGTCTTCTTCTCCTTTAGGTTATCTTAGTAGATCCTCTTTTGTAGAAGAGATCTGGTCTTTGAATTTTTCATTGAGATCAAAGCTCAGTAGTGTTTGCAACTGACCTTCGGTTAGACTATCTTGGAACATTCATTGGTTACGTTAACTTTCTTCCTTGGAGATACGTAGGTGTTTACTTATAGCCTATCTGAAAGCTTGTATGCACCCTCCTCCTTTGCCTGGTATGAGCAGATGCCCTTTATTTCTTCTAGTAAACGCTCGCTAACAATCCTTGTTCTGACTATTACTAAGGTGTTTGAGGAACAGTGGAGCATCTGCATTCCGCATTTGATTTCTTGGGCATTGTGCATGATCTCCTTTGCTCTGGTTGTCATACCTCTGTGTTTCTGCTCTGCAGCTTCTGTGTTGCTGTTGGAACTCTGGCCAGCGTTAGGGAAAACCAGGAATTCTCCCTGAAGTATCTTTCCCAACTGTGTGCTGAAATCTAGTGTAGTTGGTGCATTCGAGATATATTTTGAGTTTTGAGGGTTTGTTATGTTGATAATAGGAATGTTTTCATACAGGAACGTTAACTTTTGTTAATTTAATTTTCTTTCTGGAGTACTTGTCATTTTATTAATTTGATGTTAAGGGCATGTGTAGAGAGTTTTATCATGCTTTTTCTTATATACTTATGGTTTTTATTCTTTAGAGGCTGACCAGCTAGTGAAAAGACATTTGGGCTGATTCATGGGAATGCATTTATTATGGGTAACAATGATAGTGCTATAGAGTGGTCATTATCAATGCTTATAGCAAATCATTGCAAGGGGCCTATTATGTGTCAGTGAAGGTTAGAAGTTTAATATATGTAGTTTGGGATACAGCTGTTGGGTTTTATTTAAGAGGTATGTTATAACCAAAAAGCTAACCTGTCACCTCTGTACGGTTAGTTTGTTGTCTTCTAATGTTGAAACAAAATCCCGACCAGCATCTAGCAGATGATGTCCTCGCTTACAGTGTAGTACACCCATTCAGTAATATGACAAGTTGTATACTAAGGGTAGGATGTACAGAGCTTCATTATCCAGTTTGCAGTATGTATTTTTACGTAAATAATTGTTTTGTATAAATGTGTTAAGTTTTGCCAGAAATCTGTTTTTACCCCCCCCCCCCCCCACACATCAAAGGTTCATCTTTTCCGTGGTTTAGTTTTAAAGTGAGTAGTACTGATAGCCCTCAAATTATGCGAGGAATTCATTGTGTTTTTAACCTGCCAAACCATCCTGTATGAAATATATATAGCACTTTTAGTACTCACTTATCTTCACTTTACTGTGTTTCAAAGTGATTAGGATGGTTTGCAGGATGTCTGTACTGTAAATAATTGACTAGACTAGGTGACTGCAGTTCCCACCTGTCCAGGTATTGCAGAGCTTGATTCTTAGGTCTGGTAGAAAGTACTGTAACAGAATCCCATAATATTCTTTCTTATTGTAGACTGTGTCTTCACAATGACCTCATATCCAGTATGTGGCAATTCTAGCCTACTTTAGGTTTATGTTTAGGCCTATGTATTTAATTTAGTAAAACTAGTCCATTAAAATAAGGACTCACTGGTAATTGTGTTTCCTTCTCGTGATGCAAAATGCTCGGCAGTTTATATCTTAGTGGCCTCTGGTATGTGTAAGTTAAAGGCAACTCTTTTATACTGGGAGCATTGCTAATGGCATCTGCTTGGAACTGCCAGGTCTGTGCGTGCCATATTCATTAGTTTGAATTAGTAGTCATCTGCACCATCAGTTGAGACATTTTTTCTAGGAATTGTTGATTGTTTTGTTCCATATAGTTTGAGGAATTGTTTGGTTCAGGTACTTTGCTTGTCTTGCATTTAAGGCTAGGTCAGTTTGATGGGGTAACACAGTATAGTACTAGGTTGAGGGAGTATTTTGAAGATCATTGAATGTGGAAACCAGGAGGGAGTCAAAGCTGAATGGTGCAAGAGTAGAGAGGGTCAGGGCAGGATTGAGAATGCTTGTGGAAGTGAAAATAGAGGACATAAGAAGAGCAAATAAGAGGCTGTAAAATAGAAAGAAGGACTTTCATATCTAGAAGATACGAGTGTGAGCAAGATGAAGGTGGATATGCAATGTTTGTAAAGGTTCGTTGGGCATGAGTCGTTTGTATAGGTCTAGGAAGGTGTTTAATGTTATGGAAGTTTTTTCATTCACAACTCTGCAGTTAGTGCTGTATATTAATGTGGCTTTTTTTTTTGTCGATGTTAGGGGAAATAGCTATCGTTTTGTGTATGTATATATGTGTTGTACACACACACACACATATGTATATATACGTATAGTATAAATATATATATAAATTTGTATAAATTCAAAATGTTTAATTTATATATATATATATATATATATATATATATATATATATATAATATATATATATATGTGTGTGTGTGTGTGTGTGTGTGTGTGTGTGTGTGTTTGTATATATTTTTATATCAAAATAACTTTTAACAAACTAATACTCATGGAATTTTGTTCACACGATGTGTGAAGTCATTCACATACCACGAACTGAGACGCCAGTTTTTGCCTCCAGTATATCTATATTTGTAGCTGCGTGCAGAGCGTAGGATGGAAGAGTTGGAATTTTAAATGTCAAATATAAAGTACAAGTATTTTATTATCTTTCTGACAGAAGCACTTTGGGAATGTAATTTGGAAGTCTAGTGAGGCGGCAAATATGGATGATCAAAACACCAAGTTTTTTTTTGTTTTTTTTTTTTTTTTTTTTTTTCGTTCCCAAATTAAATATTAAACGTTATGGGTACACCTGCCTTGCGTTCCCTAAAAGGATGATAATAAATAGCAGCTTATTTTCTTGCTTTGTAAGTTTTATTTAGGCTTGTCGAAGGGTAATGATTTTTGGGGCCCTCTGCAGAAGTCATTCTTACATAAAACATTAAGAGCTTGAGTATATAACTTTTTAAAAAGTTATTCTTAGCTGTGTCTTTTATTTAAAAAGTTATTCTTAGCTGTGTATTTTACTCGTCCGAACAATACGTCGAGTAGATGAACTTTTGTAAATGGACCCTACTTGAGTACCGGGTCCTTATCAATTCATTTTTATCCCCCCATTAAACTTGAGAAATTATTTGTTGAAAAGATTCTAATCTTAATGTATTATTTGGAGTTGAATCCTTCCTTTTACTTACGTTTAATCTGTCAGGTTAGACGCTTTTAAAACATACATACAATCCGTGGTGTTGGATTTAAAGAATTTGAAGGAACCTTTCATTGATCTCTTTTTTTTCTCTTTTTCTCGCAAGTACTACATGTTTATTATAGTAGCGCCTCCGTGGCGTGATCGGTGTGGTCTTGGCCTGCCACCTCGGTGGCCGCGAGTTAGATTATCTGGCAATCTATTGAGGTGTGAGAGATGTGTATTTCTGGTGATAGACGTTCACTCTCGACGTGGTTCGGAAGTCACGTAAAGCCGTCGGTCCCGTTATTGAATAACCACTGGTTCCATGCAACGTAAAAACACCATATACAAACAAACACATGCTTATTGAAATTACTTATATATACATCATATTGCAAAGTTCATCCATATCTTTCTTTGCTGTTGATTCTTGTGTCGCAACTATATCAGACTCAAGAGAAAACGATAAAAAGAGTTTATCAATATGAAGCTGATATTGTAGTCTACCTGAGGCTGAGAGAAACAAGTCAACCAGTACTGGGGAGCCTTTGGAAGAGAACAAATGAAGATCATTGCGCTGATCCACAGGAAATACTGATGTGGTGAAACCAAGGAAAAGGTCTGGTAGTTATATGTTGACAGCCTACCATGGTGTACCCATATTAACAGAGGCGTGAGTTACGCTGTCGCATATTCAGCAAGGATACTAAAAACGTCTTCAAAAGAGACACGAAGTACATGGGCTTTTGCGTGGTTGATGTCGATTAGACCAATTTTAAGCTGTTTTCCACATCCATCTAACAATAGCTAAATAGATCGCCTGTAGAAGTAATATGTACAATCACTAAGTGTTTAATATTTGCCCAACCTTTTTACTGAGCTAGACTGAAGGTATTGTAACCAAGTAGCTTCCAGTGTAGGCGTAACGTTGTAAGATTTTAACCATTACAAAATCAAGAGGGCTGGTTTCCAGATACACTAAAACATCCCAATTGAAACCAGGACCCTTTCTTATACAGTTCCCTAATCCCAGACTTTATAATACAGTTCCCTAATCCCAGACTTTCCTATGCAGTTCCCCGATCCCAGACTTTCTTATACAGTTCCCCAATCCCAGATTTCTTTATAATACCCAGTTTCCCTAATCCCAGACTTTCCTATGCAGTTCCCCGATCCCAGACTTTCTTATACAGTTCCCCAATCCCAGACTTTATAATACAGTTCCCTAATCCCAGACTTTCCTATGCAGTTCCCCGATCCCAGACTTTCTTATACAGTTCCCTAATCCCAGACTTTATAATACAGTTCCCTAATACCAGACTTTCCTATGCGGTTTTCCAATACCAGACTTGGTGTCAGATGCCTTTAGTATGCAAACTTCTTGCGTATCATAACCCAGCAGAGGTTACTCGTTCATCTCCAGGTGCTCTGAGGACTTCTTCACCTATGGAACAGTTTTATCGCAGAATTTCACCCTATCACACGTCACCCAATAATCGCATTCAAGTTCAAGAATTAGTCTTAATTGTTGGATTAATTCCTGGGGCATCTTTCTGTCGAGCCAAGGTGCAGCGCCATCTGTCATTTCAGCGACCCCGTCACTTGGTGGTGCAAGTTCTTGCTTGATTTGCTCATTCAGTGCTGAGTTCAGAACTGAACACAAGGCTTTTATGAACTGAAATAGCGATGTCTTAAGTCAGGTGAGGGACCCCACGAGATAATTACCTTCCCCCGACGAGAGGAACCACTCTGCATACCTACATGTCATCTCCGATAATTGTTGCTTTCGTCTGTCAAAGAAACGAAAGCTAAAGGGCATTTTAATAAGTTGTAATCAGTACCGTTCGTTTAAATTGTCTTTGAAATTCGCTTGCAACCTGGCGACATAACTTTCCCAGCCATTTGAGGTGTTTTCCGACCTACTACTTTAAATAATATATACCCGCAGTTCTTTAAAGAGCTGTGTTCCGTAGACATTAAGTGTTTCCACGCTCTTTTCTCTTTAGTGTTTTGTTCCGTGTATGGGCGTTTTATTAGCAAGGTATGCATGTTTTTTTTCCCCCACGGAGTGAATGCGTGCATAATTTGGATAATAGTAATGCACAAAGTTATCAAGGTCTGTTGTGGCAGTTGTCAGCGGAGCTTGGAAGTATGCGTGCGTATCTTTTACTACTGGATTTTGTTGTGTATTATATTTTGTGGCCAGCGCCATATATATATATATATATATATATATATATATATATATATATAGATATTAATATATATATATATATATATATATAGTATATATATATATATATATATATATATATATATATATATATAGTTATATATATATATATATATATATATATATATATACACACATACACTTTGTGGAACTTATTTCAAATATCAACAGAACGGCGTAATTATATTTAGAGAGTTATAGTTTGTATTATATATATATATATATATATATATTATATATATATATATATATATATATATAATTAATCATCTTTACTGTTTAGGTAGGAATAACGACGCTGAATATAACTATTTGATGCCAAGTGCTAGCATTTTAAGTTTTTTATTTTTAACGTGTAAATAATTTTAGGAGCAATGTATAATGATGATGAAATTATATCCCCACGGAGCGGCCATCCAAGTCAATAATACGGACGTACGTAAAT
>NC_061110.1:9441015-9443515 GCF_015104395.2 Macrobrachium nipponense | reverse complement strand
TTATATACTTATACATAACTTCGGGTACATCCACGTTTCACTAGTGAGATCAGTGTTTGTCTCTGAAGACAGTTTTGTATGATAAAGTTCAGTTACTAGTCATTTTAGAGTTTTTTGGAATACAAAATTGAGGATGGACACGCTATCAAATGGGAAGATCACATTCGTTGATGAACAGTGAAGAGAAGTCAAATATTTGGTTGTATAGAAAGGAGGAGGATTGATGACTAATCACTTGTCTCGTCTGAGACATA
Source organism: Macrobrachium nipponense (assembly GCF_015104395.2). Lineage (NCBI taxonomy): Eukaryota > Metazoa > Arthropoda > Malacostraca > Decapoda > Palaemonidae > Macrobrachium > Macrobrachium nipponense. The sequence goes on along the minus strand of NC_061110.1, from coordinate 9,443,261 downwards.
GTTCTCAAATGACAGCCGCCAAGAAGGCTTGTAAGACAGGCTGTAAGAGTGAGATGATACAGGAAGTAGTAGCCAATGTCGTTGAAGTAAAGCATATAAGGCTGTTGGAGGTCAAGTTTCGAAAGACAGAATATGTTTTCAATATTCCGATTTGGTTTAAGTTTATGTATTTATTTATTTTTTAAACTTGTGAACTGTCTCTTCTCGCGGATTTGACCACCGGGGCAAGTCCGTGCTATTTGGGGTTGAAGAAGAATGTCTATCATTAACCAACAAGTTATTGACGATCAAGGATCAAGTAAGTCGTAAATACTTCTTGTCCAATGCTGCCCAAGGGCCTACCTAAGTCGACATAAGATTCAAAGGTTCAGTGAACCTCTGGATGTTATTCATAACTCAAATACAATACGCACTATCTCTCTCTAAGTGCCTAAGTCGACATAAAATTCAAAGGTTCAGTGAACTTCTGGATGTTATTCATAACTCAAATACAATACTCTCTCTCTCTCTCTCTCTCTCTCTCTCTCTCTCTCTCTCTCTCTCTCTCTCTCTCTCTCTTCTCTCTCTAACTGCCCAAGTCGACATAAAATTTAAAGGTCCAGTGTAATTTTGGATATTATTCATACTCAAATACAATACTCTCTCTCTCTCTCTCTCTCTCTCTCTCTCTTCTCTCTCTCCTCTCTCTCTCTCTCTTAGTGCCCAAGTCGACATAAAATTCAAAGGTTCAGTGTACTTCTGGTTGTTATTCATAACTCAGATACAATACCCTCTCTCTCTCTCTCTCTCTCTCTCTCTCTCTCTCTCTCTCCTCTCTCTCTCTCTCTCCTCTCTCTTCAGTACGTAAGTCGACATAAAATTCAAAGTTCAGTGTGAACCCTCTGGATTGTTGGATGTTATTCATACTCAAATACATCTAACCTCTCTCTCTCTCTCTCTCTCCCCGAAGACGCCAGTCTGCTTTCAGACAAATGCAGTATATTGTTCTCGAGGCTGATATTGTGCGTGATTGCAATTGCAGGTTTGTGTATATATACGTGTGCACGAGAGAGAGAGAGAGAGAGAGAGAGAGAGAGAGAGAGAGAGAGAGAGAGAGGGAGGGGGGGTGTACCTACGACGGGGAGTAGTCGGTAGGGTTTGGGATGGTGGGGTGTGTGTTGAGTAGTTCGATCTCGGCAACTTTTCGTGTCGTGACCCGACCAATACTAAGGAAGGAAGGAAGGCGAGGGCCGGATCCGTTTTAGCTTGTCCGCTGCTGACTGACTGACTGACTAACAACACAAAGAACTCCATGAAGACGCGTCATGCATGTCGCATGGGCGTGTACTACACGCCACGCGTGACTACTACTTCTATTGAGCTCCCGTTCAACTGAGAATTAAAAATGTAGGAGGCTGTTATTCGATTGTCGTAGGTCGGAGGAGCTACTGTCTGTCTATTCTAGACCGTGATCGGAGGAGAAGAGGGCCTCGGAAAAGCAGCTTCGTTTCTTAAAGGTTGTCCTACGGGCTGCTCGATGAGCAAGAGCCCGTGCTGGCATAAGGTCACCTTAATCTCCAACAACAATATAAAAGGTGGTTGTTCTGTAAGGCGGAAGGTTGGAAGAATGTGAGCTCGCGGGTGCACACAAACAAAGGGATCTCACTCCTTTATTTTTCCATTTTATTTTCTATTTTATTTTTCCATTTTATTCTGGCAACAGCATATTGCAGCTGTCCTTTCATATCTTGGGCGTCAGTTGCCATCAATCAGTTTGAGAAATTGAAGCCTTCACTTCCTGTTGACATACATGTTTTAAAAGCTCAAAAATCTAATATAGTATATATATATATATATATATATATATATATATATATATATATTATATATATATATATAATATATATATATTTCAATTTATGTTCCGTTTACTGCCCAGATATTTAATGCAGTAATTTCAGTCAGCTCAATCTCGATTTCCTGACAAAGGTCGTAGACAAGTTTCCTTTTGTTTAGGATATATCCATACATTTTCAAATGAATAGCCATGTGTGAACAGTAGGCCAGCAGTTTCTCGACAGTTTCTGTTGGAATTACAGGCTAAATTTCTATTCTTTTATTCTATTACTAAATCTTGGGTAGAGAGCTATAAAATTACAGTTCATTATGTATGTACCATTTCTTTTAAGAAGCCTGCATATCAAATTTTTGATGTTTCTCTCTCTCTCTTCTCTCTCTCTCTCTCTCTCTCTCGTCTCTCTCTCTCT
>NC_061110.1:9408515-9438515 GCF_015104395.2 Macrobrachium nipponense | reverse complement strand
TTTTTTTTTTTTTTTATTTTATCCAATAGTTGGCCATACCCAAAAGATATTTAATCCCATATTGCTCATGAAGGAACATAGAAAATCATTGTCTTTAGAAAGTTGCATGATCGAAAGAGGTTCAGCATTATAGACCCGAGTGGACAATACATCTTATTATTTATTACGACCATAACATCAGGTTTTAAAATTGTCACTTCCAGATTCTTGGGAAAAATAAATGGATTAATAATTTTCACTTCACTTATACTTCCCCATAAATGTATCTCTTTGTTGCACGATGAACGACACAATAAAGAGTAGATTGAATTCCTACGAATAGATTTGGTGAAACTGTTGGTTTCACAAACGCCATGTCTGGCTGACGAGAGACGAGGGACGGAGAGAGGAGAGAGGAAGGACCGGATAAGAGCGGATCGAGACGAGATGGAGAGAGAAGTGAGAGAGAGGTCTAGGTTGGTTTAATCCATATTTTGTTCGTTGATAAACAGTAAAAGTTTTTTTTTTCGATATATCTATAAGTTTATACTTATAGATATATCGAGAGAGAGAGAGAGAGTTTTACTATTTGTAGATATATCGCTGGATAGAGAGGCTACTGTATATAAACATATTTCGTCCTGTAAGCAGAGAGAGAGAGAGAGAGAGAGAGAGAGAGAGAGAGAGAGAGAGAGGGGGGGGGTAAAAATTCTTCCAGAGGAGCAACAGAGAAGTTGCTTTTCTGATTAAATTCAGTTTCGCCGTCGTGAGCTAGCACAGCGAACGCACCTTTCCCTTAATGTGGAATATTTGTGCAGTGTCATGTCTTTTGTATTTTTTTTCCTTTTTTTTTCTTTTTTTTTCGAGCTCCCGAGTTTTTCTCTGCATTGCAGGATTCTTGCCATATCATCTCGAGAGCCTTTTTCTTTCTCCTTGTTTTGTTTTGTTTAGTTTTGTTTGTGTGTTTTTTTAAGGGGAGGGGCGTGGTTATGGGAGATGGTGCTTGTCTTGAAATGTTGTTGATATGTTGTATGTCTCGTTAATATTTTTATTTTATATAATGCTGCTTTTTTTTACTTAATTTTTGTGAAAATTTTCTTTACAAATTATTTATCTGTGCTTTTAAAGCTTTTTGGCCATTTTCAGCTTTTAGAATAATTTTAATAATAATGATATAGTAGTATTTTTGAAGAAAACCCTCTTTTAAACAAAATCTGTTAAATAAAATGGCAGAATACAGCAAATTAATCGTATATATTATAGAAAAGATAATATGTAAGATTAATTCGCTGAATTCTTGTCATTTTATTCAACAACGACAATAATAATTTAATAATAATTGTTATTATTATTATTATTATTATTATTATTATTATTATTATATTCACCAGAAACTTTAAGCTGATCGAAATGACCAGCAAAATTGGGGGTTGTCAATGCCGACCCTTGTAAGTGGGTCGCATCTATCACCTGATTCAATCCTGTTCCCACAATTTCCGCTCGAAAATCCACGATTTATTGGGGGCGAATTCATTCATAGATCTGGGAGAAAGCGTTCTTCGCGTACAGCAATGCCCAGCAAAACTAGCGCCTCAGTGGCGTGATCGGTACGGTCTTGGCCTGCCACCTCGGTTGCTCATCCATACAGGTTGTCCTTTACAGCGAGGTCCCCGCAGCGGGTTGTATACCTTTAGTGCACCTCAACGTGGCACACTGTAGGCATTACTTATGGGCCTTTGCGGCGTCCCTACCGCCCCTAGCTGCAACCTCTTTCAATCCATTTTACTGTACCTCCATTCACATTCTCTTCCTTGCATCTGACTTTCCACCCTCTCTAACGATTGCTTCAGAGTGCAACTGCTGTGAGGTTTTCCTCCTTTTACATCTTTCAAACCTTCTTACTGTCAATAGTTCCTCTTTGGACAAGTAGTTTACGTGCTCGCCTACCGATTCGGTGGTCGTGAGTTCGACTCCCCTCTCTGCCAACGTTGAACCAGAGGAATTTATTTCTGGTCATTAGAAATTCATTTCTCAATATGTGGTTCGGATCCCACAATAAGCTGTAGGTCCCGTTGTTAGGTAACCCATTGGTTCTTAGCCTCGTAAAAATACCTAATCCTTCGGGCCAGGAGCCCTAGGAGAGCTGTTCATCAACTCAGATGGTCTGGTTAAATTAAGATATACTCTCTATTACTGTCAGTTTCCGTTTCAACGCCGAATGACCTCGTAGGTCCCAGCGCTTTGCCTTTGACCTAGATTCTAGTTTCTCCTCTTCATAGCGAGGCGGACCTCTCTCTCTCTCTCTCTCTCTCTCTCTCTCTCTCTCTTCTCTCTTCTCTCTCTCTCTCTCTATAATATATATATACTATATATATTATATATATATATATATATATATATATATATACATATATATATATATATAATATATTCTTATTAATAAGGATAAGGATGAGTCTCCTGTAGCGAGCTTTAACTCTCCTTGTGGGAGATATTCTTATGCCTTAGTTCCCTCCCCTCCCCCGCCTTGAGATCAAGGATGCCACTAATACGACGACTTTGGAGGGAGATTGTATCCCTTGTAGTGGTGGAGATACTACACACTGTTTTGTCATTTGTTGCTTGTAATGGAAGATCCCGTGGGGGGGGGGGGGGGGTAGTGTCATCAGTGCCCCTCTCCCTATGCACTGTGGAGGTTACTTCAGGCTCTTTGCCGTGACTCTTCGGCACCGACCGGGAGAGGGAGAGAGAGAGAGAGAGAGAGAGAGAGAGAGAAAGGAATAATGAATACAATAAACGGGCAATGAAAATCAAAATAGATAGGAATACCTAGCTGCAACCCCTTCCAATTCCTTTTGCTATACCTCCTTTCATATTCGCTTTCGTCCATTTTCTTTCACTTTCTTTCCAGTTGTTTCATAGTGCAAGTGAGGGACCAGGGGGGGGGCGGGTCGGCTTTTCTCCTTTTACGACTTTGAAAGCATTCTACTCTTTTAATTTCCTTTTTGGCGCTGATCAGCGACCTCATAGGACCCGACGCTTTGGCGTTTGGCCTAAGATTTATATTCCGTTCAATTTGAGTGGAAGTTTGTGCCCTACGTGGTTTGCTCGGGTGTTTAGCAGTGAAATATGTACTTTTGTGCCGATACTATGCGTCCTGGGGAGTCCTTGCAATGAAAATGTTAACACGCCAGATATATAATTCCCACCTTTGCAGTGGGAATACCCAGTTCTGCATCGATGCTTCTACTTTTTTGTTTTTTTCTAGCAAAATTACAGTCGGTGCAACTAGATGTCGTCCAGCACTGGAACAGGAATGTTCCTAGCGCCTCAGTGTCGTGATCGGTGGCCGCGAGTTCGATTCTCGGGCATACCACTGAGGGCTAGGAGATGTGCATTTCTGGTGATAGAAGTTCACTCTCAGCGTGGTTCGGAAGTCACGTCAAACCGTTGGTCCCGTTGCTGAATAACCATGCTGGTTCCATGCAACGTAAAAACACCATACAAAGAAGAATGTTCCTTTAGTTTGTGGGGAAGTTGCCCCTCGCTGTAGCCTGGTCAGTCTCGTAGCGAAAGGGCCTTCTGCTTATTGTGGACGTCGATCTAATATTATAGCGAGATGGCTCTGCAGTGTTTCCCTTTGCCTTCTCTTCCTTCTGAGTGAGTTTCAAGTCTTTGGTCCCTGAGGGCTTGTTCCTTAGAATAGAGTTCATCTAATAATAATAATAATAATAATAATAATAATAATAATAATAATAATAATAAGGTTGATCCTTCGTACCAGGTTTTTTTTTTTTCGTTTCTTGTTAAAATTTTCACCTTCATTGAGAGATCGTAGCCTTCTTTATGAGGTGTGTACTGCATTGTAGTTTTATTTTATTTATTTATTTATTTATTTTTGCATGTAAAACGGTAATAATATTTTGATAATAATAATAGATTAGGTTGATCTTTCGTAACTAGTTTTATTTTTATTTTTTTTAAATAGAATTCTCGCCTTCATAGAGAGATCGTATTCTTTATGAGATGTGGAGTACTGCATTGTAGAGTTTTTTTTAATTTATTTTTATATTTATTATTTATTTAATTTTTTTTTTTTTTTGCTGCAAGGTCTCCTCCTTTCCGAGTTAAGCGAAATTGCAACCACTTGTCGCAGCCAGGTTGTGACCGGCTGTGTAAATGAGATTGCACCTTGCACCATTGCAGTGCGTGCATTTGGGCCCTGCCGTGTGTGTGTGTGTGTGTGTGTGTGCATTCACGCGAGGAAAGTCCTCTCTCTCTCTCTCTCTCTCTCTCTCTCTCTCTCTGGCCATCGAGAAGAGAAGAGAAAAGGACTCGAGTGGTAGCAACCACGTTGTGCGACTCGCGCTCGCTCCAGACTCGTCGCGTTATGTTTATGTGCCTTGTGGTGTGTGTGTGTGTGTGTATGTGAGGGAGTGTATGTGTGTTTGTGCGTCCATTCGCTGCACTGGCAGCAGCAGCAGCACCAACACTAGCACCACCTCCACCACCACCGTCAGCAGCAACATCAACATCAACAGCAACAACAGCAGCAGTATGAAAAGGTCCGACCGCTGCTAAACCTTTATAGCCTTGTGTGTCCAGCCAGGACGGGTTAGTGCGCGTTCAAACTCCGTCGAGGGAGGACCGTCGTAGCCCCGACCCACGCGTGAGTGTCAGGCGCCCAGGACCGTGTAGTTTTCGTTCCCTTGGAAACCATACAAAAAGCGTATATATATGGTTGAGGGGGAAAGGGTCCTTCTAGGGTTTCGCACTGTGACTATATATATACATATTTCCCTCTTCTCCTTTTTTTGGGGGGAGGAACGAAGTTGAATTCGTCACGTGAAAACTGTGTTTATGTTTTTATATTTTAACGTCGACAGTCTCTGTGATGCAGTAGTGTGTTTGTGAGGTCACGAAATGTATCGATCTTTCTTTTGTTTTTCCTAATCGCTGTGCTATGATATATGATTACGTGGATTTTTTTTAGTCATAGTTCGTCTGCTATAGCTTAGCTATAACTTAGGCGAAGGGTCATGCATAACACGACGACGAGAAAGAATGATTCAGATAGCTTTGGTGAAAGGTTCTAGGGTCTGCTACGTAGGAGAGAGAGAGAGAGAGAGAGAGAGAGAGAGAGAGAGAGAGAGAGAGAGAGCCTTCGCTGCTTAATAAAGAGTATCTTTGTTGATGGGAATTCCACGTGTTATTTTTGGCAGATCGGACCCGAGCTAGAGTGATTGATTGATGCGAGATAAAGTGATGTAGATCGAATTGCTTTGATGAGTGACGATTTTCAGGAACTACTAATGGGACAGTGGCCCGCAAAACAGATGCCATTAAACTGTTGTTTTTTTATTATTATTATTTTTAATTAAGATTTTGTGCTGGTAAAGTTTTATTATTAGTCAACGCCTCGAATGTGTATGTGAGAGAGAGAGAGAGAGAGAGAGAGAGAGAGAGAGAGAGAGCTGCAACTTAGTAGAAAATTTTATAATCATGGGGTACTGTGGGAAGAAGAAGAGAGATGATCGTAGTAGGTGCTTCTCGGAACTTATTATGCAGTATTTTGCGTCTGAGGTAGGTGTTTAGAGAGAGAGAGAGAGAGAGAGAGAGAGAGAGATTCACCAGAAACTTTTGTTTACATGAAGCCTCCTTTTATTGAAGTTGTATAAACATGAATTACGAAAAATTACACAAAAATTACCCACCTAGGCCATCATAGGCCCGAAGATCGCATTGATCACAGTTATGTAATTATTACCCACAGGTTCCAATGCTCCCCCCCCCTCCCTCTCCTCCCAAAGGGGGGGGGGCCGTTTGTTATAACCCCTTCCCATTACCAACTCCATTCCCACTACCTACCTGTTCCTTTGGACTTTAAAAGGACGTTGGCCTCATGGCTATAAAAACTTGGTAAAAAACGCTGAGGTTTTTATTTTATTTTATTTTTTTTTTTACTTCCTCTGGTTCTTTCCTCCCTTCCTCCTACACTGTTCTTTATTTCCTGTAGTTCTCTTGTTCTCTTTCCTTTCGTTTCGTCTCTTTGCTTCTCGCAGTTTCCTTCCATTTTTCCCTGTTCCGTATTTCTTACCTTTTTTTTGTTTATTATTATTATTAATACTACTTTTGTGCTGCATTGACTTTCTCTTGTTCCTCTCCTAGTTATTATTATTAGTTTTTTCCATTTATTATATTAATCTCAATTAGCTTCGTTATCTTTTGGTTTATGTTGTGTTTACAGAATATTTTTGTCTCTATCGCCAACTTTATCTTCTCGTTAGCCCTTTTTCCATCTATTTCCTGTTATTTCAAGGTTTTTTTTTTTATCCAAGTTTTTTTTTTTATCCCTCTTCCATCTCCCACGACCGTTACACTTTCTTACTTCCCTGTCATCTGTCAGTTTTATTCTGCATATCTCACTTCCTCTCATATTTATTAGTTTTCTTTATTTTTTTATTTTCTCGTATTTGCTGCGTCTTCGTCTGTTTGCGTAAGTTTTTTATTTTTTTATTTTTCCCCTTTTCCATAGTCCTTCTTTCCTCTCCTTTCGCATTTCATTATTCTTTTCACCACTGTTTTCTTGTACGCTTATATTCCACCTTCCGTATTTTCTACTTAAGATCCTTCTTTTATTTTATCATCTTTTCTCATGCTCTCTCTTATTCCCGCATTTCTTCCTCTTCCTCCTCTCCTTTCTTCCATTGAAGGTTCTCTCCTTATCTTCTCCTTTATCCACTCTTTTTTTTTTTTTTTCCATTCCACGCTCTCTCTTCCTCCTCTCCTTTCTTCCATTGAAGATTCTCTCCTATTCCTCTCTTTTTTTCTCTTTTTTTCCACCTTTTCCCCTCTTTTTTCCCCCCCCCTTTTTCTTTTTTCTCTCCATCCCACAGTTATCATCACGCTCTCTCTTCCTTCTCTCCTTTCTTCCGGTGAAGATTCTCTCCTAATGCTCTCTTTTTCCCCTATTTTACCCCCTTTTTTTATTTCCTCCATTCCATAGTCATCACCACACTCTCTCTTCCTCCTCTCCATCCATTGAAGATTCCCTCCTAATCCTCTCTTTATTCCTCTTTTATCCCCTATTTTACCCTCTTTTCTTTTTTCCCTCCATCCCACAGTGATGATCACGCTCTCTCTGCCTCCTCTCCTCTCCTTTCCTCCTTCGCCCTTGATGGGAGAAGCGTATGTTGTGAACTTTGCCTTAAAGAGGATGTGTCCAGGTTTACTGGGTTATTCCAATATTTATTTGTGTTATTATTCTGTGTCATCCACGTTGGGGTTCGACGTCTCCTTTCAGGTCAGCTTCTTTGCATTATTATTATTATTATTATTATTATTATTATTATTATTATTATTATTATTATATTTTTGGATGGAGACTCTTTCAAACAAGTATTATTGAAAGATAATATTATTGAAAGATATTGCTGCATCAGCTCCATTTAACAATGTTGCAGGAATATCTTTCAGTGTTGTTTATTATTATTATTATTATTATTATTTGTATGATAATTTACATTTTTTGTCGTTTTAGATGTAGTATATAGTTGTTTGCAGTTATTATTATTATTATTATTATTATTATTATTATTTATTATTAATATAATTATAATTATTCTTTTATTTTAATGATATAATTTTTTATGTATATACCTGTTATTTGCGCTATTATTATTATTATTATTATATACCCTAAACAGTTTTCCCTTTTTTGATAACTTACATTTTATCTTTATTAATTTTTAGGTTATATTTTCTCTTCTGACAACTGATCTCTTTCTGTATTTCCCATTATACCCCCTGTTTCTTCTTTCCAGTGATCACTAGAATGTTTTTTTGGAAGCTTGAATTCAATTGATGTCGGCACTTGAGAATATAGGACTGAAAGACACGGCCTACCTACTTCATTATTTTTTTCCTACAACGCACCAATGATATTGAATTCCACTGAAGTGTCATGACAATGAGTTGTTGCCTATTGTTTCTCGCTGATGTTGATATAGTTTTGCGTCAATAGGCCCCATCGGGCCTGCTGTGGATGCTTGATATTATCGTGGTTGTTGTCATGGTGGAACTTATACTAGTGTGAACGACCGATCAGCGCCTCATGAATATAAAACAGCGCTCCGCCCCATTATGTGAACATACTGCTTATTACCATTAGCTGGTCGTAGATGTATTTTTTTTTCACGGCCTCTCTTGACGTCTGCGTTGTCATTAGGAGTGCCTTTGGCGTCGCTGTAGTATGTGGTTTGTGCGCGTCACGTTTATACTTGATGTAGTCATGATATCCGATGCGCATTCCTGGCAACACGGAGAGTGTTATATTTTGAATAAGAATATTCATTTCTTGCTTACTAGTGTAAAATAGATGCGAGAGAAATGTCATCCTGATGAGGGCAAAACTATTGGGAGTGATTTTATTTTATAAATAAATAATGTAGGAAAGGATTAAGTCATCAGTAGCTTCTTCTACTTCTTCTTCTCAGCTAAATCCCTAGTCGGGGTCGCAGTTTTTTTTTCTTTATTATCCTTTTCCAGGTGTTCTGCTGCCTTGTCTTTCTTTATCTTCGAAGATCCCTCGATGACTTCATTGACGATTAGCATTGTTTACAAGCTGTACCATGAGAATATAAATTGGAAGTTTACCATGTGGCAGTTTTAGAGATAAAGTCTATTTATATCCAGCCAGAGAAAACTGGTATGTATACTGTATGGAATACAAACGACAACTAAGTATACCTTTATTGCATTTATGAATGAAAGAGTAGATATTAAAAGTCCTTTGGAAATGAAGGCAAGATAGACATCAGGTTAATGGGGATAAACGAAGGATAATAAACCTTACAAAGTACTTGATATGAAAGCAGAAGATGTTAATTATGATAATGACAAAATTACGAAGATGAATACCATACTAAATGATAAAGCCTTTCTTCCCAATGAATAGACAGGTCCGCAGAAAAGAGGTACGTGTGGGAGATCATAAAATGATTTCTATGGAAATTTGATCGAGGGTGGACTAATGATTAAAAACTGTATATAATGCGTTCGTACCTCAGGATCATACCTCCTGTGATCAAGGGCGTGAGACCTGACTTTCTTCTACCTTTTGTGAAGATTTTTTCCTAATGCAACTGCCTCAGTGGCGTGGTCGGTATGGTGTTGGCGTGCCACCTCGGTGGCCGAGAGTTCGATTCTCGGGCATTCCATTGAGGTGTGAGAGATGTGTATTTCTGGTGAGAGAAGTTCACCCTCGACGTGGTTCGGAAGTCATGTAAAGCTGTCGATTTCCCCTTTCAGCGCTGAACGACTTCTTAGTTCCAGTACACAGTAGGCATTACTCAATGGTTTTTGCAGCAGCCTTTCTCATTTCTTTTTATTGTACCTCCGTTCATATTCTCTTTCTTCCGTCTAGCTTTCCACCCTCTCTAACAATTGTCCGCTAGCGTACCTGCGAGATTTCCTTCCTGTTACACCTGTCGAACCACCTTGCTGACAATTTCCCCTTTCGACGCTGAATGTCCTCACAGGTCCCAGTGATTGGTCACTTGACCAAAAAAAAAAATCTCTCTCTCTCTCTCTCTCTCTCTCTCTCTCTCTCTCTCTCTCTCTCTCTCTCTCTCTCTCTCTCCAGAAACCTCCGGGACGCACAGGTACAACGTGGTCGTGTTTCTTTTGTTTGCACGTTGTCGAATGAGTCACTGGTTCCCACCGAAATGTCAATAGATAGGATGTGATTGGTTGAGGGAGGGAGGGGGAGGAGGAGGAGGAGGGAGAGGGGGGAGGGGCCTGTGGGTGGGTGGGTGGTGAAGGGAAGCGAGGCGGGATAGGTTGATGTTGATGGGCTTGGCAACAAAGGAGTCTCTGTCTCGCATACGAAGTCTTTTAATTGTGTTTGTGTATAGATATATTGGATTTACATATACATATATATATAGATATATAATATCTACACTATGTATATATGTGTATGTATTTTATATATTTTTACTATTTAATTGCAAGTGCCAATCATGGCCATGATAGGTGCACTATATTATATACCTATATATATATATATAAAATATATATTTAATTCTTATATATATAATATATATATATATATAAATATATATATATATATATATATATATATATATATATAGAATATATATAATGCCCTGTAAGTTATTCCCAAGGTTTTATGAATTCCATATTGATGTGTTATGGCTTTTGTGTGTGTGTGGAGAGAGAGAGAGAAGCGAGAAGAGAAGAGAGAGAGAGAGAGAGAGAGAGAGAGAGAGAATGCGCATCTAAACAAAACAAAGGAAGACCGAGCGAGCGTTGTATTTGGGACTGTACCTATGTAATCCCTTTCCCAATGAAAAAAAAAAGAAAATATATAGATCTGATAAACCCCACGAACATGATTTATACATGAAATAGCCTAATCGCCGTTGTTTGCGTCATATGAAATTCATTAGGCTGCGACAAAGCCCCGAGACTGGCGAGTGTCGTCGTTGTTGTTGTTGTTTAAAATATTCCCGAACAGAGGTTTCCTAAAGTATTCGTTCTCGACCATGACTCGTTTGAGATTGAGAAGCTCCCCTTTGACAGATTCGAGTTCGTCGTCTTCTTAATTGCACGAAGAATCGTCTAAAGTATCTGAGACCTCTGAAACGGCTAGTGGTTATTTCAACAGGTTACTATTATTACAGTGCACTTCTGTGTTTATGATGTCGTGGGTATTGGTAGAATTATATATATATATATATATATATATATATATATATATATATATATATATATATATATATATTGTGTGTGTGTTTTACCAACCGTTAGTGGTTATATTGCACCTCTGTATATGACTGAAAAGAAAATAGTGGACACACACACACACCACAAATATATATATATATATATATATAAATATATATATATATATATATATAAAACATATATATATATATATATATATATATATATATATATATATATATATATATATATATATACATATATACCACACACTTATTATTATATAAGTTTTACCAACCGAAGTATAAAGTACGATGCATCCCAGCTTGTTTATGGTGGAAGAACGTGTCCTTTCAAAGAAGCGACACCTGAAGCTGTTTTGATCAGAAGGTCAAACAGTCTGAGTCAGTCAGTTTACAGGGGTCATGGAAACCTTATGGGACTTGATCCAAGGAGTTATTTTTTTCTCGGAAACTTTTTTTAAATTTTAAAGATGAGCTCTCTCTCCTCAATCTTCAGGCATAGTCGGGAGATAATGAACGCCACTTCCCATATCATTCATTCGTGTATAAATATTGCTTCAAATGTACCATAACATTGGTTTTATTTTATTTCGCTTGTGGGCACTAATAGTGACGAAACAAACATAAGCTTTCATACGTATAAAACTTGCTTGAATTGCTGAGAGAGAGAGAGAGAGAGAGAGAGAGAGAGAGAGAGAGAGAGCATGCATGGTCTCCATAACCTGGTGGTATTTCAGCGAACCAGTATCCTTTCGTCAGAAGCGTTCGATTGGACAATTAAAGATGCCTAACTAGATTGGGGGAGAGAAGGAAGGAGAGAGAAAATAGAGAGAGAGAGAGAGTAGAGAGAGAGAGAGAGAGAGCCGGGAGAGAGAGAGAGAGAGAGAGAGGGGGGGGGTTCTGGAAATGCGTGTTACATTTTGTGACGTATATATACGTATTTGCGTTTGAGAGTACTTGATACTCGCCTATGACTTGATTTTAAATTCTGTGTTTCTTTAAAATCAGGAGAGAGGCAGCTTTCTGTACAGAAATGATATGTTGAGAGAGAGAGAGAAACGTGAGCGCGGAAGGTAGTCTCGGCTCTCTCTCTGCTCTCTCTCTCTCTCTCTCTCTCTCTCTCTCTCTCTCTCTCTGGTTACAGTCACAAGTACTCAATGTTAGAGCAACGTGTTGCTGCATGTTTGATGATGTTAATAAGGCTATCAGACCTCGGGATCTATGTTTATATATATATACGTGTCAGGGGTCGGGGAGCTGCTGATAATACTTTTGTTAAGCTTGATAAACGGATGAGAGATCAGACATACGTACTTCTTCTTCTTCTTCTTATTATTATTAATTTCTTATTATTATTATTTCTTATTATTGATTCTTATTAATTTTATTATTATTATTATTCTATAGAGTAACTATGTCTTAAATGGAATTTTATATAAAGTCATCTGAGAGAAATCCAACAAGGGTTATGTTTGTTTTCATTATGGTTATTAAACAACATAAATTAGACAGTGCTTCAATTGTGTATGAAAGTCTTAAAAGATATAGCAAATCATTTTAGAAAATGTATGAAATCAATTTAAAGAAAGTTGACATACACATACATACACAATTTTACTTACATACGTACACTATATACAACGGTGAAAGGCATTGCAGGCAGGCTGTCGGTTTGGAAGCAATCATGCAATCGTATAGGACCTTAACCCCCCCCCCCCTTTCCTCATTACTCCTGTGACCGGGGGGAAGAGGGTGGGGGTTGGGGGGGGGGGGCTGTTTAAGGCGAAGAGGTCCCGCCGTGCCGTGAGTCATCTTGTCATAATGCGAATTTTGTGAGAGAGAGAGAGAGAGAGAGAGAGAGAGAGAGAGAGAGAGAGAGAGAGAGAGTGCCCCTGCATTTCTGCAGTGACCATACGCGTTTGCCCCTTTTCAATTTGGTCTCTCTCTCTCTCTCTCTCTCTCTCTCCTCGAATGGACTAAGAAGTCTTTGAGACATCCTAATCCTTGTAATTCTCTCTCTCTCTCTCTCTCTCACTCTCTCTCTTCTAAGAACTGAAACTTTTACAGTTATTATTATTATGGAGAAACTCTTCCCAGGAAGAGAAACTCCATCAGATCCATTTCGTTCCTACTTGATCATATCTGGAATTCCGACTGGGTCAGCAAGTCATATTTTGTTGAGAATTTTTACTACAGTATGCAGCAGGAAACATGTCTAGTTATTGTCATCGTATTCAAGATTTTTCTCCATTTTTAACCTCGCCGTAACTTTTTTTTTTCCCTACAAGGTATGGCGGGTGCATTCTCAGTACATTATTCCTTGTGTGTTATATTATTTTATGATGTTTGGATATCATGGCCATTGCTCTTTGGTTATTTATAGAAGTCGAATGCTTGTGTATGATTTTATAATTTGAACTACTAAGGTATTATTAATGGACTTGTTCATCAATCCCTCATATGGCTTTACAAATAGCTTTCTTGCATATGTAACTGAACCCTTAAGGCTGGTTTAACCTTGCTTATTAGGGTTTATTTTTGGTCGTTTCAACTTACTTATAAGGCCTGCATGCGTAGTATTTGACGTTGCTGTAAAGGAGGCCTCTTTTATTTATTTATTTATTTTTTTTAACATGTTCATGAAGCCCGCTCAGCAAACTTAGCGAAGGAAGTTCGTGTTACAAAGCTCTCTCAAGGTCCCCCCCCCTCCCCCCCCCCCTCCCCCCCCCCTCGCCCCCATCTTGAACTCTGCCATGGCTAACGTCCAGCTTTTAAGTCTCGGTAAATCCAGTCGTCCGGAGCTTCCAGGTAACTCGGAGTAAATGTGCATTTTTTTTGGTGTGTGTGTGTGTATGGGGGGGGGGGGGGGGGTGAAGAGTCCCATAAACTACTCGATTAGGCGTTTTGTTATTTGCACTATGTCGGTATATAGTACAGTTGGCGCCAAGTTGAGGAGTCACTACCGTCGGCTGGCGTCCTTGGCGGATTGGGAATCTGTGCTGACATCTTCTCAGGGATACATAAGGGACCTGTGTGCCGGCATCTCTCTCTCTCTCTCTCTCTCTCTCTCTCTCCTCTCTCTCTCTCTCTCTCTCTCCCGGAACGAAACTATTTATACAGTTATTTTCTCTCTCTCTCTCTCTCTCTCTCTCTCTCTCTCTCTCTCCAGGAGGAAAACATTTATACAGTTATTTTCTCTCTCTCTCTCTCTCTCTCCATCTCTCTTCTCTCTCTCTTCTCTCTTCCTCTTCCAGAACGAAAACTATTTAATTACAGTTTCTTCTCTCTCTCTCTCTCTCTCCTCCAAGCACATTTTTGTTAAAGCGTACTTAAGTACTAGCTCATTTTGTATACTTGTATTCACTCATGAACCCTAACAACGCACATCAAATAATCACGTCATTCTACAGAGAATTGTTCTTGATAACGCCAGTATTATTATTATTATTATTATTGACCAGTCACCTTCGCTCATTAAGCCAGCCTGAAGGGAAGCCTGTAAAATTGTGGCAGGACGGTTGAGGGAATCAGTACAGTAAAATGGTTTGTGGATACGTAAAAAAAAAAAAAAAAAAGGATGGTCCAGTGTGTTGCCCTTGGGACTATGATCTTCTCGGATTCCCCCCACAAGGTGAGGAGGCGCTGCGCCTTCAGTTCGTGGCCCACGAGGTTCCTCGGCTTCCTCGCCTTTGTTGTGGCGGCCAGTCTGTCCGTCTTGCGAGGCAGACGGCAGACGACGGCTCTCGCAAGGATTTCTTCCCATGGGTTGGCCTTGAGAGAGAGAGAGAGAGAGAGAGAGAGAGAGAGAGAGAGAGAGAGAGAGAGACTGGCTGGCATAGGAAATAGGGGACATATGGATTATTAAGAGTTTATATATATATATATTTTTTTTTTATTATATATACACACCACACACACACATATATACACATATAATCTTCACCTCAGTCGTCTAACCACCAGAAAACCAATTCACTCCTAAGATTAACAGAAACTTAAAGAATTATTTTTTTAAACTATTTACCAAACGGACCCCCCCCCTCCCCATATCTCTCCTCCTCCCTGAAGGGGGATGTGGGGGGTGGGATCGATCTCATGTTTCTCGTTAAAGGTACACGAGTTGAGCGTTAGTAAACAGTATTGCTTTATGTACACAGTGTACAAATGTTGGTTTTGGCTCTGCGCAGTTACATGACATATATATACCTAACCTTATGTCATTGTCGGACAAGTGGTCACAGAAAATGCATTTCGTCATACCATCACGATGCGTGAAGGCACTCATTATGACGCTTCTGTGTTAGGCTTAGTGTTTGTAATATATATAAATATAATATATACTTAGTATATTTATGGTGGTCTTAAAAAAAATTTCCTCTTTCTTGGGTCTTACGAAATGCTCATATGCAATCGCTGTTTGCTGGTGTTTTTATTTTTTTTTTTACAGATACTTGCATGAGAGAGAGAGAGAGAGAGAGAGAGAGTTAGTACAGGTGATGCCTTCAGACTGCCAGTCTTATTAGTCTGATTTTATGATGAATATCTCATATTTTGAAGCCTATTTTGTCCAAGTGAGAGAAGATAGAGAGATGGATTGGATCTCTCCTAAGCGGACCTGGGTCTATAAGAGAGAGAGAGAGAGAGAGAGAGAGAGAGAGAGAGAGAGAGAGAGAGAGAGAGAGAGAGAGAGAGAGGACGTTTTGAACGAATTCGGGAATAGTAGATTAGAAATATTCCAAACCTTGGCAGCGGGTGGGAAGAAACAAATAGAAAAATTACCGATCGGCGAAATGTTACAATGAAGGCTCATCATTAATCTGGAACCACCAATTCGTCGAGAGGAATCATAGCATGAACACGTAGTCTCTCATGCGATGAGAGAGAGAGAGAGAGAGAGAGAGAGGAGAGAGAGAGAGAGAGAGAGAGAGAGAGAGAATGTAATGACGTGAAGCCAAGCTTAGCCATGACGAAACTGACTTAGAAAGGGAGATCAGAGAGAGAGAGAGAGAGAGAGAGAGAGAGAGAGAGAGAGAGAATGCTGTCATCCGAATTATTCAGAGCATGTCGCCTCATGGACTGATGTTTTACTGTTTTGTAAGCTGAGAATTTTTTTTTATTATTTATTTTTCTTGGTAGAATATTTTTTTCGACTACCGTGCGTTTGAAGGGTCTCTCTACCGCCATTTGATTTTGAAATAGTCTTCCGAAGAATGAAATGTTTTTAGAAAGTATTGTTGCAGGCTGAGATTTGTACTCGAATTGTATACGATTTTTCTCGCCAATTTCGTTTTAAGCTATTTTTTCCCGATTTGTTATCAAATTATCTTTCACAACGCACTGGTACAGGTTTTCCAGATCATGTTATGTTTCTGGATTTTATTTATTTATTTTTTTTTTTTTTTTCTTTTTTTTTTTTTTATGATTTCTGTTGGATATTTTAGAACGCATCGTCGGGCGGTTTTTCAGGTCTCTTATTTTAGGATTTGAGTACTAATGAATATTTGTTTTTATAGATTTCATATTTTCGAGGTTGGATTTTTTTTAACCTCCTCAATTGCATTTAAACTTTCATTTTCATTCCTGTTTTTCTGCCAATATTTTGGGAGTGAGGATGCAAGCCCCATGCCCCACCCACAACCCCCGCCATCCTGGGAATGAATTCCCATAGAATCGTCATCTGTGTTTATAACTTCGTCATCCGTACTCTGCCCAGTTAATGACTTTTTAAATAATACCATTACTGCCGTCTGGAACATCCCTTCCAGAGGTTAAAGACGTATAAATTAAAAAAGAAAATTGATGGGCTGCTCTTTGAGCAAGAGCCCGTGCTGGCTTTATAAATTAAAAGGAAAAACTTATGCTCTCTCTCTTCTCTCTCAAAATCGCGCACGCGTACAAAAACGAAACTTTCCAGTTCCTGGCTGTGAGCGCACGCGCCTGCGCGTTGCAGTGCCATGGCATCGATACGCACGAAGTGCGGAACAAATGGTTTCGGTTTTTGGATAAAATTATTATTATTTATTATTATTATTATTATTATTATTATTATTATTATTATTATTATTATTATTATTATTAGTTATATATTCCATCTTTTAGAACGTGGAAATTCGGTGTTATTATTTTCTTTTTTACCAACCGGTATCTGTTAATCTACATCTATTTATATATATATACTATATATATATATATATATATATATATATTATAATATAATATATCTTATGTGTGTGTGTAGTGTGTGTGTGTGTGCGTGTGTGTATGTATGTATGTATGTATGTATGTATGTATGTATGTATGTATGTATACACATGTTTATACATTATCATTATTACTGAAGATTATCGACACTTAAACGCTGTCGTTACAAATAACTTTTTTTTTTTTTTATAGTAATTCGTAGTTTTAACGTTATGTTCAATGATGATGACGGTGCTAATAGTTTCACCACAACTGTTGTGGTTTGTTTAAGTTGCAGAGGATTTTTTTTCCTTATGATCCATTTCAGAATTCTAGGATTTTATTTGCTGACACATGTGATCCAATGAGAATTCCACTCGTTTGGTATCTTTGTGTTTACTCAGGTTTGTTGAGACATTGTTTGTATATCGTGTGAAAGTGGGTTTTTATCTATGCGCTGAACTGTAGATTTCTTTCCTACTTTCAGAATGTAGATTGTGAGTTAATGTTCTGCTCCTTTTGTGTATGAAGTTTGATCGGTCTTATGGACTTTTTTTTTTTCTATCTGTTTTATGGACTTTTTTTCTAAGTATTTGTGGAGGGATTATCTCTTGTTTAATATGGATGGGAGGTATTGTGATGTAGTTACAAATATATGTTACGACATTCTTGGAATTGATTTAGTTTTTTAGAATTTCTCTTTCGTACGAGCCAGCAGTGTGGAAATCCTGTTTGAACCGGGAATTTTTTTTGTTTTTTGCAGGATTGTTTCGGAGCTCTCTCTCTCTCTCTCTCTCTCTCTCTCTCTCTCTCTCTCTCCTCTCTCTCTCTTCTCCCTCTCTTCTCTCTCTCTCTTGGAAGAAAAAACCCTATTAAATATCAGCAAAACCCCAAACTATTATACTCATATGCGAAGAAGATGAATAAAAGAAGAATAGAAATAGGCCCTCTGAGAATTGTTGAAGGGATTAACGAGTGAAAAAAGGAAAATTTGCAACATACTGGCAGAACGATATAAGAGAGAATCACCCCTCGGAATAGATAATGAAGATAATGATATAGAAGTAAGGGAAGAAAAATAGTGAATATTTAGCTGACATAGAAATTAATGAAGCTGATATTGTGCAGGCAATTAATGAAATTAAAATGGAGCTGCTGCAGGGCCGGATGGAGTCCCTGCTATTTTGTTAAAGAAAGTAGTTCATTCTATCGCAAAGCCACTTGCATATTATTAAGACAAAGTGTAGATACAGGCAAGATTTATGATGAGCACAAATTAGCATATATCACCCCTACTTTCAAAAGTGGATCAGACTAGAGGCAAGTAATTATAGGCCTGTGAGTCTAACATCAACATATTATGAAAGTGTATGAAATGGGTAATGAAGAAAAATATTATGAAACATTTAATAAAAAATAATTTGTTTAATATAGGACAAACACGGTTTCGTACCCGGAAAAAGTACACAAACCCAACTGTTAGTCCACCGTGAGAACATATTCAAAATATGACAAGCGGAAATGAAACAGATTGTGGTTTTATCTAGACTTTGCAAAGCTTTTGACAAAGTAGACCACTAATATATTAGCAAAGAAAATTAGAAAACACAATATCGTAGATAAAGTAGGAAGATGGTTAAAAGAATTTTTTACACAACAGAAAACAGATAGTTATTGCAAACGATGAGAAATCGGATGAACCAAGGTAATATCCGTTGTGCCACAAGGTACGGTGCTAGCTGCAATATTGTTTGTTATTATGATTGAAGACATAGACAGTAATGTTAAGGATTCGGTAGTGAGTAAGTTTTCGCTGATGACACAAGAATAAGTAGAGAAATTATCTTGTGATGAAGATAGGAAACGCTCTACAAAGAGACCTTAACAAAGTATATGATTGGGCAGAGGTAAAATATGGATGGTATTTAACTCTGATAAATTTGAATCAAAAATAAATTATGGAGACAGAGAAGGAAAGCTATATGCATATAGGGGACCTAATAATGAGACAATCACAAATAAGGAAGCAGTTAAGACCTTGGTGTGATGATGAATAGGAACATGTTATGCAATGATCAAATAGCAATTCTGTTGGCAAAATGTAAAGCAAAAATGGGAATGTTGTTACGGCACTTCAAAACAAGAAAAGCTGAACACATGATTATGCTTTATAAAACATATGTTCGTAGTCCACTTGAATATTGCAATATGATATGGTACCCACATATCAAAAGGATATTGCACAAATAGAGAGTGTACAAAGGTCCTTTACAGCTGAATAGAAGAAGTTAAGGACCTAGACTACTGGGAAAGACTACAATCCTTAAAAATTATATAGTCTAGAAAGGAGAAGAGAACGCTACATGATAATTCAGGCATGGAAACAGATAGAAGGAATAACAGAAAATATCATGGAACTAAAAATATCAGAAAGAGCAAGCAGAGGTAGATTAATAGTGCCCAAAACTATACCAGGAAAAATAAGGAAAGCACACAGGACATTAATCCACTACGCACCAGCATCGATAATGCAGCGTCTATTCAATGCGTTGCCAGCTCATCTGAGGAATATATCAGGAGTGAGCGTAGATGTGTTTAAGAATAAGCTCGACAAATATCTAAACTGCATCCCAGACCATCCAAGATTGGAAGATGCAAATATACCGGAAGATGTACTAGCAACTCTCTGGTAGACATTAGAGGCGCCTCACACTGAGGGACCTGGGGCAACCCGAACGAACTGTAAGGTCTGTAAGGTAAGGTCTCTGTGAGTTAGCACACGATGTCTCCTCTAAGGATGGCCTAATAAGTCTTTGAGACATTCTAATCCTTGTAACTCTCTCTCTCTCTCTCTCTCGTCGTCGAGGTAAGTGAGCACATGATGTCTCCTTAAAGGATGGACTAATAGGTCTGAGACATCCTCTCTCTCTCTCTCTCTCTTCTCTTCTCTCTCTCTTCTCTCTCTCTCATATATATATATATATATATATATATATATATATATATATATATATATATATATATATATTGTGACGAAGAAAATTTAGGACTTCGACGACGTATTCATCATCACCTGTCACGGGAGGTCTAGGCCCATTTATAATTATTGACAGACAGAATATTCTCCCACTTTCCTTTGAGCATTGCACCACACCACGTCGCTGCCATTATGGCCGAACTTTGTAATCATTTCCTCCTATGCACAGCGACAGTTTTGAAGACTTTGCAACGTTCTTTGCAGTATCAGGAAATATTGTAAGTTTGACGTATTCATTGTGGTGCAATGAGCAGTTGTTGTTGTTGTTGTTGTTGTTGTTCTTCTTCTTCTTCTTCTTATTATTATTATTATTATTATTATTATTATTATTATACACAAGCTTCCTTGAAAAGGGGTCGCTGGTATATATTAAAAAAAAACAATGAAACTAACAGCCCTTTTGAGATACCGCCGCTATCACTCTCGAATATCGACATGAAATGATTGTAAGATAACTTGGGTTTTCTTTGTATGAAGTACTAGGAATTCTCTGTCTACAACTATGCCCAGAACAGTGTTATCTATCAAGAATATCTTATCGGTTGTGGAAGGCTTCTGACGGATATTGATAAGTTAACTCGTTTAGACTTGACTGCGCAAATAATTCCTGTATTATTATTTAAGGTATGAAATATTTAGCTTTTTAATTAACTTTACCAATACTACTACACCTGTTCCAGCTATAATGATCTCGTAATATTAAATGATAATGGTGATAATGATAAGTATTATTTATGATAAAATATTTGCGCTTTTAATTAAGATTCTTATTACTACACCACTATGGCTATCATAATAATAATAATAATAATAATAATAATAATAATAATAATAATAGTTATTTATGATAATCATTTGGCCTTTTGTAATTAAGAAAGTCCTCTGTTTACTACTTCTGCTGACATGCCAATAATAATAATAATAATAATTAATAATAGTTAATAAATTCACAAGTCTCGTGAAAACAAATTGTTTAAAAATTATCCACAATTTATATTACATAGAAATAGGTTCCTAATATATAATTGTTGATGTTTAATAATAATAATAATAATAATAATAATAATAATAATGGAATATATAATAATAATAATAATAATAATATTTACCTAGCAAACACATCAGACGACCTATCTGAAGATAATGTAGATATGGGCACCATTTTATAAATAAATATTGACAGCAAAGGTGAAAGCGATACCAGTACTGTATATTTAAGTTTGCTCTCTCTCTCTCTCTCTCTCTCTCTCTCTCTCTCTCTCTCTCTCTCATCTAGGCAAGTTCCTGGATGAGTCACAGTAACGGAGCGTGTGGTCACTTCAGCGACCTCGGTAGGCACCTAATTCGTCAGTCAGATAGAATACGATTGCTTTCGTCAACAGTAGCTAATATCTAAAGTCTCTCTCTCTCTCTCTCTCTCTCTCTCTCTCTCTCTCTCTCTCTCTCTCTCTCTGGAGTTGTAAACAGCAACAGTGTGGAAGAGTTGAAAAGAGAGCTAGACAAAATCATTAGCTAACACTGTGAATGAACAGTAAAACCTGCTCGTAGAGATAAAGTGAGCACACGATGTCTCCTCTTAGGATGGACTAACAAGTCTTTGAGACATCCTAATCCTTGTAAACTCTCTCTCTCTCTCTCTCTCTCTCTCTCTCTCTCTCCCTCTCTGGAGTTTTAACAGAACATTTTGAAAGTTTAAAAGAAAGCTACAAAACATTAAAATAACACTGATGAACGTAAAACCCTGCTCGAGAGATTACACAGATGTCTCCTCTTAGGATGGACTAACAAGTCTTTGAGACATCCTAATCCTTGTAACTCCTTGTAACCCTCTCAAGTAATCGCCAGGTGATTCTCTGTAGCCTGGTACATACGCTAAACCACTAGTGTTGACAGCAAGGTCAAAATAAGCCACCCAAAGGCTTTCAGTAAATGTAGCCAGGCGTTGATGAAAAGTGATAAGAGACCTGCTATTGACCCTCTGGATTTTTTCTTAACTAACAGAGGCCGATTAGATCAGTGAATTTGTTCCCTGGGCTAAGGTATAACTAAATTACGCGTTTCCTTAGAAGTCTCCAGTGTGCCTCTGTTGGCCTAAGAGTGAATTTCGTACAAGGTAGCTGTTGGACCCCAGTGTACCTAAAGGGGACTTTTGTACCTCTGTGCTAGTTAGTGGACTGTAGTGGTTTATAGCTGTAGAGAGAGAGAGAGAGAGAGAGAGAGAGAGAGAGAGAGAGCAATGTCTGTCAAACATCTACCATATTATAAATACAAGAGGAATGCCTCGATATGGTAAAGCTGACCTTTCATTGCAAATGCCATTTTGGCCCTGTTTCCGAAACGTATGTCGTAGTTAGGAGTAGTTACACAGTACGCTCTTCCAAGTGTGGTTCTGTTTCCTGTGTCTTTTTCGCAGTCGTGCGTGTGTTTCCTGTGTACTGTTAGCTTATACTTGTGGCCTCTTCCTGTGTAGATTGCGTCAGTGGCTGACTGACTGTATAGGAGCTTGCGGTTCCGAGTATTTAACCCTTCGTCAGACCGCCGTTTCCGGCGGCCTTGGTGAGCAACGTCTTCCACGAGAGAGAGAGAGAGAGAGAGAGAGAGAGAGAGAGAGAGAGAGAGAGAGAGAGAGAGAGAGAGAGAGAGAGTTTAGAGTTTAATTCAAGTGTGGGTGAATATTACTTCTTCCAGCCCGTCTTGTTTTCAATTGTCAGGTGACATAAGGTTTGAGACTTGATACCTCACTTTTTATTTTATTTTTGCCTTTATTCACTGTCTTCGCTCCCGAGAGAGAGAGAGAGAGAGAGAGAGAGAGAGAGAGAGAGAGAGAGAGAGAGAGAGAGAATGCCTTAAGAACTCATCCAGTTGTTGGTGAAGATTATTTTGTTCAGCGTTTTTTTTTTTCGTATGAAATTTGCCATGACTTTTCCCCACTATCCCGACTGCAACCCACTACTATTAACTGTCTTCCAGGTGCATCACTTACTGCGTATGCGGTGCCTCACTGCGTGGAGATAATTTACCTGTAAATGGCTTTTATAAACTTGGTCGTAACCTTTTGAGGTCAGTCTGACTTTTGAATTGGATACGATATATTTTGATTAGAATATCGACCTGACATGAGGTGGGAATCAATGTTCTACGAAGCTATTGCTGTCAGAGCTGCTGTTATGAGAGAGAGAGAGAGAGAGAGAGAGAGAGAGAGAGAGAGAGAGAGAGAGAGAGAGAAACTTGTATTTATTTACAAAAGGCTGTTTCCGGCGTTTGTATAACTGTAAGGTTTAAACAGTCCGCATCGAGTAACTCATACCTGGCATTTAAAACATTTCTTTGATTTAATTTTTTTTTTATTAAAGTATATTTTTCCTTTGTTGCTGAATTAGAAGCCATTTGAAAACGTAATAAAAAATATCCAGGGGTCCAAGACATCACACAGATGGAAATATGTATTATTGTCAGGTTCACCAAAAGCTGTTTGTGGTAGTGTAAACATTATTCAATAGGCTTTTTTCTTTTTTTTTCTCTCTCTCCTTCTTATGATTCACTGCGTATGTTGAGACCTAAGTCATGTGTTGGAGTAAGTTGTCGTGAACCTTGAACAGGTGTTTTTCATTCGTAACGAGAAACATCTGTTGTCGACCGAGTTTAGATAATCTTGCAAACCTGAAACCTTCAATAGCTGACGTTCATAAATTGGTAATTTGTCATCTGTGTCTTCGTCTTTGATACTTATAATTTACCTTGGAGCATTTTTCCCTTCAGTGATATGTTATCAAGCTCTGGTTTGAGTCTTGACCGGCGCAGAAGCATTCGTTATTTAAGATACCCTTTGGGTGTAACTTATTCCCAGGGTATACTGAATTTGAAATTATACTGTACGTGTGGATTAATTTTTGTAAATATGTGAAAATGTCATGCGTCTTTTGAATACTATATCTATCTGTTTACACATATATAGTTATATAGTCACACACAGACACCACACACACACACACACACACACACACATATATATATATATATAATATATATATATATATATATATATATATATATATATATATATATATATAATCGAATGCCACAGGAAAAGGACAGGCAGAAGGTCAATACCCAGCGCTTTCGCGTGTTAATTCAGGCTTCGTCAGGGCACAGCAGGAGAAAGCGCTGGGTACTGACCTTCTGTCCTGTCATTTTCCCTGTGGTAATTGCTTACATAATGAAGTCACGTGCATCTGTTGTGTTTTTTAAACACACGTATATATATATACAGTAGTGTGTGTGTGTCTATAGTAATTATGTTTTAATCAAACTTACCGGATGTAGCATTATGCTTTGCAGATGTTTCATGTCTCACGGCACAAGTCTTGTGGCCAGTTTCATTTTCAAGTTCTTCCATTTCACATATTGAGAAGGTCGGGTTATGAAATGGAGAGCTGACGTGTTTACCAGTGGCCTGAGCTATCAAGGGGGAGGCGTTTGTTTATTTATAAGATTTTAATAGGGTATTGTTTTCCACACATTTTATTCGTGTCGACCAGAAGGTAAATTTTATATACATTAACTCGTGGTTTTTTGTTTGTGTATGTTTTTGTATATATACATATATATATATATATATATATATATATATATCTATATATATATATATATATATATATATATCTATATATGCAGAAGCTAGGTACTATGCCGTAACTCTTAAGTAAATGGGGATACAATCCACAATGATGTAAAATCCTTTTGTAGTTTAAAAGTTCCTGTAGGAAGAGAAATATATATATTGTAAACTAATGAAAGATTTTACATCATTGTGGATTTTATCCATATATCTTATATATTTATATATATATATATATATATATATATAAAATATATATATATAAAATATATATATATCTATATAAATAAATATATATATAAATATATATATGATATATATATATACAATATATATATATATATATATATAATATATATATCTATATATATATATATATATATATATATATATATATATATATATATATATATAATCACGCACAACACACTTACACACCCATCCAAAGCATGCAGTATTCAGCGATGTTATCAATGCGTGGGTGGCAACGTGGGGGTGGCCATATGAGAGAGAGAGAGAGAGAGAGAGAGAGAGAGAGAGAGAGAGAGGCGAAACCACAGATTCTGAAATTCAGGTAACGGTGGGCCAACCTACCTGTCCGTCCGCCTCTTGTCCTTGCCACGACCAGTTTTTCCTCGATTTAAAAAAAAAAAAATTCGTTTGGAGTGCCTATGTCCATGGGATACTGTCTATTGCTTGCATGGTGATTATTTGCGAAGGTGTTTGTCGTATTGCAAGTGTTATTTGTTCCTGGAATTCTCTTCTCTCTCTCTCTCTCTCTCTCTCTCTCTCTCTCTCTCTCTTTCTCTCTCTCTCTCTCTCTCTCATCCTTCCTGCCTTCCTGGATAGGCGAGTGTGCTTTGATTGACTTGTAATTATCTGATACTTGGGTGTCGGGTGGGTGGAGGTATTGATGAAACTCAGGTTCATTTACCAGGCTCGACCAAGGCCCATCGACGACCCCCTCACCCCCTTGTCCTCCCCCCCCCCCCAATTCCCTCTCTCCTTTTCCTCCCCCCCCCTACCCCCCTACCCTCGCCCCTATCAGTATTAATAGCCCCCCCCCCCCCATTCACTCTTTCCACCCCTTTTCTTACCCTCCTTCCTCTCTCAGCTCGCTCTCTCTCTCTCTCTTCTGAATCAGCTCTTCGTGGGAGTAGTTTCCGCCCCCCTAGGTCCGCCTACACACGTTGCTCTCTCTCTCTCTCTCTCTCTCTCTCTCTCTCTCTCTCTCTCTCTCTCCGCAAGAAAATGTATTTTGCCATTTCCCGTGCGTTGGTGATTTAATATTTCCATTCGTTTGATTTGTTATTTACGTCATTTCCGTTGTTGGGAAGGGGGGGGGGGGGGGGGGGGTTTTTCATTGTTGGGAGTTTTTAACGTTATTATTATTATTATTATTATTATTATTATTATTGTCGTTTCCCTATGCCTAAGCAAAGAGGGTTGCTTATCACCGAGCGTCTAAAAGTAATGCGAACATAGTGACAGATAAAGAGGAGGGTGGTGTAATAAAGATGAAGGAAAATGACAGCTCATCATGTCCTTATCAAGCCTAGACAGGATCGAGTATGCCAATGGATATGGGCAATGGAAGGAGAGACAGTCTCTGTGTCTGCTTGTTTATGCTTACTCGAGTATGAAAGGTTATTCAGGATTCTGGTAACTGTCCTTACATGGAGATTTGAAAGTTATTACTGTCAATTGTTATTAAGCTTGGATTATGGAGAATTAGCCCCCGTGTTCCATTGATATTCGGAAGGGATTGAGACTTGGATACTGGATTTCACCAGTGCAGTTTTCTTTGTAGAAGCCAGAAAACGTCATTTTAGATTGCATGTGAGTTTGTGTGTGTATGTATTGAGGCTGCAACGTCCCAAAATGGAAGGGGAGATGCTGGTTTTGTCGTAGAAAATTGTACTCTGAATGAGTTCAAATGAAGATTTTCACATGGTTGTACATTAATTATCCCAGGAAGATATGAATAAGGCTATTCACATCTTCGGTTGTACATTATTTACCTCAGGAAGATATAAGGCTACTCACATCTTCGGCTTTACATTAATTAACCCAGGAAGATATAAGGCTGCTCACATCTTCGGTTGTATATTAATTAACCCAGGAAGATATAAGGCTGCTCACATCTTCGGTTGTATATTAATTACCCCAGGAAGATATAAGGCTGCTCACATCTTCGGTTGTACATTAATTACCCCGAGAAGATATAAGGCTGCTCACATCTTCGGTTGTATATTAATCACCCAGGAAGATATAAGGCTACTCACATCTTCGGTTTTACATTATTTAACCCAGGAAGATATAAGGCTGCTCACATCTTCGGTTGTACATTAATTACCCCAGGAAGATAGAAGGCTGCTCACATCTTCAACTTGAAACAAGATAGAAGTTTCAATCTTGCACCAGGGTTATGCGATGACCTTCGTTCTAAGCACCTGGGTTGAGTTTGCGTGTGATTGTAAAATATCCTGCGTAGACAGTACGAAGGCCTTTTTTTAACAGTTGCTAAGAGCTCCCCGCAAATGACTAACGAGGTCTTGTTCAAGGTCTGGGATCACCTGATTTGATTCCGCCTATCTCATGTTATTGCGAGGGACAGCAAAACTCCTGAGGTGCACATTTTGCGAAGAGCTTAACGAGGGTGTCTTTGTTATGGCTCCTGCGACGTTGTGAGATGACGATTTGAGTGTTTGTTTCAGGCGATCTTGTTAGGGCAGGATGGCTGTCGTTTGATTTTTCGTTGTACTCGTTGTAAGGAATATGATGATGGCCAGGTAAGTTCTGTCTGGACCGTGGAG
This sequence comes from Macrobrachium nipponense, assembly GCF_015104395.2. Lineage (NCBI taxonomy): Eukaryota > Metazoa > Arthropoda > Malacostraca > Decapoda > Palaemonidae > Macrobrachium > Macrobrachium nipponense. Next base: position 9,411,113 of record NC_061110.1, on the reverse strand, counting down.
GTAGCATAAAAGGTTTACGGGGGCTTGTGAAACAGACAAAAAAAAAAAAATACTTTAAAAGTGTAACATTTAGTTTTTGTAGGGGACAGTATGTTTTTCGTAGCCCTTAACTTTTCATATATATATATATATATATATATATATATATATATATATTATAGATATATATATTATATATTCACAAACATATATATATATATATATATATAGTATAGTACTTCTTTGAAGGGACAGGGATTTTGAGACGCATCACGTAACAAAGGAGCCTAAAGAACCCTTTGGACTGTTTACGTTTTTTACTTTCGATATCTTACACAATCTGAATAAAAGGGAGGTGTTTTTTACGTAAGGGAGATCTCCTCTTCCTCCTATCCCCCCCCCCCCCGCCCCCCCCCCCCCCTACCCCCCCCCCCCCCCCCCCCCCGATATTCTTCTTAATCCCTAAGCCTCCCACAGCCTTGACCTAGATAGAGCGACAGGAGGACACCTTTAATGGAGAAAGGCCCGCCCGAATTGAAAAAAAATCTCTCTCTCTCTCTCTCTCTCTCTCTCTCTCTCTGTCCCTATCGGACGAGGACTGCACTGCGGGGGTTGGGGGGGGGTGGGTGGGCTATGAGCTGGGGACGTCCAGAGAATGACATAGTATATATTGTGTGTTTTGCATATCTCTCGTTGACACCTGGACGTAAGTGGTAAACCATCGTCAGCTGAGTGTATCCGATAAAGACACTGATAAGGTGTGATGAGAGTATTGTAAAACTCTCTCTCTCTCTCTCTCTCTCTCTCTCTCTCTCTCTCTCTCTCTCTCTCTCTCTGGTTTTGCGTTAAGCTGGGATGTTGTGATTTTTTAAAATTTCGATGTTTTTTGATTCGTGGTGTCTGTAACACATGCAGCGAGTTTTGTCAGAAGAGACGCAGTTTGATATAAGAGAGTAACGCGTTTGGTAGCGCTTTATCTGGCCGTAACACCGTGTGACGTTTGCTAGCGTAACACCCGTTACTCAGGGTTTTTAGGTGCGAGGGTGACAGGGGGCGACGCTAGAGCAACGAAATCGATAAATAGATCGATAAGGGAATGTTAGAGAAGGTGTTGTCCCCGTATGAGCCAAAATGGTGGTTGGAGGAGCGAAGGGGAAGAAGGGGGAGGGGGAGGGGAATAGTGGTTGTTTTGACAGGGCCGAGAATTACGCTCCTCTGCGTAAGAGCCTACAATGAATGGGTCACGATGTGGAAAGTCTTCAGTTCTCTCTCTCTCTCTCTCTCTCTCTCTCTCTCTCTCTCTCTCTCTCTCCTTGAGTGAGTTGCTTTTTAGAAAATTGAATTTCAGGCATTTGTGTGAAATTTTCGTTTACTCTGCTTTTCATATGGAAAGTCTCTCTCTCTCTCTCTCTCTCTCTCTCTCTCTCTCTCTCTCTCTCTCTCTCTCTCAACAACGGGACGAGGAAAAAAACAGGTATTCGAGTGTGCATAAGGTGACTCAAACAGTGGTGTTTGCATACATTTTTCAGGCGGCTGTTGAGGGTCGCAGAAAGGGTCTGAGAGCATAAAATACTCTCTTTGACGTCAGAATCCTTGTTTTCATTAAAAACGCCTTTGTCCTGGAATGACATAAGGGCCAGGTAACTTTGGACGTAAATATGGACCACCTACTTAGAGTAGAGAGAGAGAGAGAGAGAGAGAGAGAGAGAGAGAGAGAGAGAGAGATTCTGTTTTGACTTCTTCCTTTGCCATTCTCAAAAACAGCAACATTAGTAGTTAGAGACACCATAATACTTGAAGCGATAAGTATTACGAATCATGATTGAATTTGCCTGGGGAGGGAGGGTCTCGTCGAAGTAATTCTCGAATTCTCGAATCCCAAAAGGAGGAGAATCACAATGCAGATAACACTCATTCTTGAAAGTGATTACCAACTCGGAACTATATCCGTTTTTAATTGGTTTATTGCTAGTCTCCATGAACTCGCATGTATGCCATAAACTTGACAGTCTTATATGTGTGTATACTAATGAAAAACGTTTGTTTATTTGTAAACAGCCTTGAATAAAAAATACTTGCCTATCTTCAAGTATGATGTCTTCACAAAAAATAATAAATTAATAAATAAAAAATCTTCATATACCGCTGTATACATACATATATATATTTAAGGCATACGTATATTTAAGATACATTTATAAATATTCATTCGATTATATAGACACATTTCCGTACACAAATCAATGCATTATGTGGTGCGAACGATAGAGGTGAAAATATGCCTTCCGAGACTCTCTCTCTCTCTCTCTCTCTCTCTCTCTCTCTCTCTCTCTCTCTCTCTCTCTCTCCTGGACAGCAGAGAAGCGGCGACAATGAGAGCTTCATTAAGAAACGTTGGCTGGGTGAGAGAGAGAGAGAGAGAGAGAGAGAGAGAGAGAGAGAGAGAGAGAGAGGTGGGTTGGGGAGGGGCTGCGTTATTTGAAGTGGGACATATTGTGTTACAGATGTGTGTGTGTGTGTGTGTGTGTGTGTTTGCAGGGCTTTAGGGGGAGAAGGGACTGAAGGAGGGGAGAAGAGAGTAAATGAAGGAAGTAATATCTTCGGAATGTTCCTCTTGAA
>NC_061110.1:9346015-9401015 GCF_015104395.2 Macrobrachium nipponense | reverse complement strand
CAATTCTTTCTTAAAAATAATTCAGTTAACTCTGCCATTCTTTTTAATAAGATATTATTATTATTATTATTATTATTATTATTATTATTATTATTTTTTTTTGCTCTATCACAGTCCTCCAATTCGACTGTGTGGTATTTATAGTGTGGGGTATTATTATTATTATTATTATTATTATTATTATTATTATTATTATTGTCTGCTAAGCAGTCTCTGCACAGCTGCCAGCTGTATCATTATTAATAGTGGTTTTATATGACATTGCAAATAATAATAATAATAATAATAATAATAATAATAATAATAATAATAATATCCTTTATTTCAGCCTAGGGCCATATACAAGGAATATACAATAAACAAACAGTAACATACACAATCTAGGCACGTGAAACAAAACGATAAAAAAAGTGAATAAATGGCACTATCCACACAATAGCTTAGGTAGTATAAAAGATAGTAATCATAATGCTGGTGATAACGGTAATAACATTGGAGAAAAAAAATGTATTGAGATTTATAATAGTTAGTGCACAGACTATATAACTTGAATTTGAATTAGAGACCTTGGATGGTTACAGTAGTCAGGTCCAGAGGGCTAATTACGAAAATTGACGGTAGAAAAAGTTAAACTTAGAGCATTCACAGTAATAATGAAAAAGTAAACTTAGAGCATTCACAGTAATAATGAAAAACTAAAATAGTAGTCAATTTTATTCCACCATGGAGTATCTATTGTAAAGCATCATATTAGTATTAGTATTATTAGTAATGATACTAATAGCAGTTGTACAGAATCTAATGGCAAATAGTACTTAAATAACCCAACAGTTTAATCGCGATTTTTTAAAAATGCGACACATCTACCGAGACGTCTGTGTGTAAATGCGTGGGAGCAAGTCGCTTTAAACTGGCATTTTAGGAAATGCTTCGTAGTTACGCTAATGACGGAGGTAGTTGACGCAAATGCCGAATGCTCAGGCTTAAGTCGTCACTTTGCATTTCTCTGTCTCCCCCCCCCCCCCCCCCCCCCCCCCACCCCCACACACACACACACACACACACAGTGGGTGTGACCGACGCCTCGGAGACAGCGCCGTGGTTGACTCTGAGGGAAATTCTGTTCGTTTTTTTTTTTTTTTTTTTTTTTTTTTTTTTTTTTTATTATAAATTGCGGCATTTATTTCTCTTTATATCCGTGTGGTACTTAATGTATATTATTTTTTTTTACGTTTTCGCATTTTGCGCGGTAATGTTTTATATACTTGTTCTTTCTTTAAAATGTAATTTTATCATTTGTCCTTTGAAGGTTTCCCCAACGCCATTCTATATTTAGATTTTTTTTTCATAAAAAATGTATTTTCGTGTACAATTTTATTTGCGTATAATCTTTTCATTTCCATCGTGTTTTTGCCGATTTTTAATTTTTATTTTTTTATTCACTGTGGATACATACTACACTTTTATTCATTGTGGATACATACTACACTTTTTTTAATTCACTGTGGATACATACTACACTTTTTATTCACTATGGATACATACTACACTTTTTATTCACTGTGGATACATACTACACTTTTTTTTATTCACTGTGGATACATACTACACTTTTTTTTTTTATTCAGTGGATACATACTACACTTTTTTTTTTTATTCACTGTGGATACATACTACACTTCAGCAAGAGCGTGAATCCAAACTAACCACGCCCCTATGAATTCCTTCTTCATGAGTGATTGGAATGGGGTCTGTGGGGGCGTGAAGGTTGAGAGAGTGAGAGACAGGGGGGGGAGGGAAAGTTTGGATATTTTTAGTTTTCGTAGAACGAGACATATATGAGAAAATGTCGACATATTTTTTTAATATATTTTATGCTTTTAAAAATTTTTTTAACCTCACATGGAATAATTAATCGATTGTGGATTATCTTTATCCCTAAAACTTTGATCCTTATTTATTTTTCTTCATAATTATCCTCATTATTATTATTATTATTATTATTATTATTATTATTATTATTATTATTATTATTATTTTATATAAAAGTAAGATATAAGGATTGTAATATCCATGATCACTATTTTAGTATTGATGGCCAATCTAGTTGCCCTTATATCTATATATATATATCTATATATATATATATATATATATATATATATATATATATATATATATATATATATATATATATATATATATATATTCCTCTTCAACAATCTTTTTGTTTTATTGTTCAGCATATTAAAATTTTTTTAGCTAACTTTTGCCCTTCCTGGCCGTACTATGTTTAAATTTAAGTAATAATAATAATAATAATAAATAATAATAATAATAATAATAATATTAAATAATAATAATAATAAACAAACCACCTATAATGGAATTACTAGTGATATTAATTTGTAAGTTACATTTATGACGGATTATCAATAACATAAAAAGGGTTAATTTAACCAATATCGGTAACAACAAGAGTTTTAAGTCCTTGTGTTCGTCACAAGTACTTTAGAAGTCGCCTGGAACCTGTGCTGCTCGTTGTGTAGAGAGAGATAGAGAGAGAGAGAGAGAGAGAGAGAGAGAGAGAGAGAGAGAGACGTCTCTACCTCAGAGTCCTTTGTTTTCTTGCCCCGATATTGATTTCGACCTGGTTTTGTCACTGTGTGGTTTTCAGACTTCGCGTAACTTTTTTTTTTATTTTATTTTTTTTATGATTACCTCCTTTCAGCAGGTTTTGATGTTTATGCGCTCCGTGAGCGCGGGCGCGCGCATGTGTTTATGTGCTTGTTGTGTTTGTGTGTTTGCAGGGGAATAGGCACTAAGGTATGTGTGGATGTATGTGGTGGTTTGGTGCTTACGTAGGTGTTTATGCCTGTGTAACATTATATATATATATATATATAATATATATATATATATATATATATATATATATATATATATTAAACATATATGAATATATTAAACATATATGAATTAGGAGTGTTTGGGCATGTACCCATACGTATTGCGTTCAGGTACGTGCCATTCCAAATTTGTAAACGTCACATGAGGGTATATATCTCATAAAGATAACGAAAGTGGAAAGATATTCATTTAAAACATGCTGTGTTTAAATTAAATACCTAAGTGGAGAGATATTAATGCTAAAACATGCTGTATTTAAACTTGATACCCAAGTGGAAAGAGTGGAAAGATACTGATTTAAAACATGTTGTGTTTGAACTTGATACCTAAAACGGACAAACCTTTCTCGATAAAGTGAAGTGTAAAAGTGAATCCCTAATAGATAAATTATGAGTAAATTAATCTGTATATATATATGGTTTTAGGAAGCATCAACAGCAGCAACGAAATCGTATCAGTGGTTTGAGAGAAAAAAAAAAAAAAAACGGCGAAGACAGGCGATGCAGAACACGGCAGCCTGACCACCGACCAAATTAAAAAAAGCGAAGGAAACTATCAACGCCATGCAACGTGATCGTTATGCCAAGACTCGGTTTCTCCAAGACTGGTTATAGCGGAGAAGGAGGAGGTGGAGGAGGAGGAGGAGGAGGAGGAACGAGAGGAAGAAGGAGGAGGAGGGGGTTAGGAAGAGGAACAACCTCCTCGGTTGTGTGTGAGATGAGCCGCTCGTGCTTGCAGTGAGTGCGTGTCGAGTGCCTATTGACACACGCTTTTTTTAGGGGTGGGAGTGCCACCATGGACCACCACGATTATCCTGCGAGTGCCTTAAGTTGTCCTCGGCGGCGTCGGAGAAGTGGGAGCCCCTCGCAGTGAGAGTTGACTCCGATCAGACATAAAGGGCCTTTTTCGAGGGCGACTTCGGCGTCGAGGTTGATCCCGCTGAAGGAGGGAGAGGAGGAGGAGGAGAGGAGGAGAAGGAGGAGGAGAACAAGTGGTGGTCTCGGTGATGCTGTTTTGATCCTCAGCTGAAAGAATACCTGGAGGAGGAGGAGGAGGAGGGTGTTGGAGTAGGTGGTTTTGAGACACCAAGCCTGCCTGTCTGTCTCCGCCGAGGACTTTGTCAAATGCCTCTCTGTCATCCTTGTATCCTATCTTCGTTGAGGGCTTGACGGCGTGTCCTGTCAGCTGTCAGGTCTGCAAGGTGGCCCGAGTTGTTCAGCGGAGGAGAATGAGCTAAGAGAGAGAGAGAGAGAGAGAGAAATAAAAAAGTTGTAAACTGTCAGGATTGCGCAACCTGTAATTGTTCGAGATAAAAAGAAAAAGTTCCCTGGCAACTGCCATAATAGTCGCGTCAGTTGTTCAACAGGGGAGAGAAACAAATCAAAGAAAAAAACCACACACAGACACCACCTCACCCCGTCCAACTGTTCAACAAGATTATTTTGGCCCAACTTTGTTGTTATTCAGGTGAATTGGCTCACCTCAAGGCCACTCGCGGCACTCATGGTGCTAAACAGGTGAGTAATATGCCTGATGATTGGGTTTTCATAGAGAATGCTAATTGTTTAGGGTATCCTTTTAGATTTGGCTCAGTTAATACACTCATGAGATGAGTATGCACTGCTGTCTTTGTTTTTTTATTCATAACTCATTTCTAATTTGGACAATTTTTGTTCATTTTCTCTAAATTTTTCAGACTATTTTGTAATGGGTTTTGTAATTTGAATCCTTTTTTCATGATTGTGAATTAAACATTGTTGAATGTTATTGTATTTCATACAATGTATAGTCAGGTTATTAATTAATTATATAATATATATATATATATATATATATATATATATATATATATAGTATATATATATATATATATATATATATATATATATATATATATAATGATAACGTTTTTATTCAGAAGGTATTTTTCTACCTTACATGATATTTATGCGAGATTTAAACGATTGTGCACTCATATAATTCGAAACTAAGTATTTCGTACGTAGCTCTGTTTTACAAACCTGACACAAGTAAATTAGATGTTCTGATAAGCTTATATTAGTACAAATTGAAAAGATTATTAATTGATAATCTGATTATTAATTTGCATATTTTTCAGAGATTTTGAATGAGATTTTGTTTTTGTTTTGTTGGGTATATTTTCCGATCATAATATGTAGAAATCAGTAGGATTGTATTGTTACTCTCTCTCTCTCTCTCTCTCTCTCTCGTTATGTCTATCGATGGTCGTGGTAGCTTCGACGTTAGACAACATTTAGTCTGATCACCATTTGGACTGGTTACCATTGGCAAATGAGCCCCATGGTTATTCGTAAGAATAAGAGGCTTAAAGTAATATATTGTAATTTGGGACTCGGGTATTGAAGCTTACAGTAATTTGGGACTCTGGTATTGAAGCTTACAGTAATTTGGGAAAAGGGTATTGAAGCTTACAGTAATTTGGAACTCTGGTATTGAAGCTTAAAGTAGTTTGGGACTCTGGTATTGAAGCTTACAGTAATTTGGGACTCTGGTATTGAAGCTTACAGTAATTTGGGACTCGGGAATTGAAGCTTACAGTAATTTGGGACTCGGGTATTGAAGCTTACAGTAATTTGGGACTCGGGTATTGAAGCTTACAGTAATTTGGGACTCTGGTATTGAAGCTTACAGTAATTTGGGACTCTGGTATTGAAGCTTACAGTAATTTGGGACTGGGGAATTGAAGCTTACAGTAATTTGGAACTCGGGTATTGAAGCTTACAGTAATTTGGAATGATTGAAGCTTACAGTAATTTGGAATCGGGTATTGAAGCGTACAGTAATTTGGGACTGGGGTAATTGAAGCTTACAGTTAATTTAGGGAACTGGGGTAAAATTGAAGCTTAAACAGTAATTTGGGAACTGGGGTATTGAAAGCTTACAGTAATTTGGGGACTTGGGGAGGGAATGGAAGCTTAAAAGTAATTTGGGACCCGGGTATTGAAGCTTAAAGAAATTTGGGACTCGGGGTATTGAATGCTTGTATTAATTTCTTCTGAGATTTCTCTCCTAGTGTCATCCTGGTTGGGTATCTTGTTCTGATATATTCACGGAAAAGGGTCTCTGACCACGTGTTTGTCCTTGTGGTATGTCTACTGTAGCATAGTTGCTGGTTTCTGAATCTGCTTCCTCAACGGAGGCTTTAGTGTCCCTTTTCTTTCTGATAGATATTTGTATCTAGCTTAGGCTTTTGTCTTTGATTTCAGTGTTATAGGCTTCTTTCATAGCTTCCTTCATGTAGGGATTTGCTGTTGTTTTATTGCAGATGCTCTGGGGTTTCTAAGCAGTGTAATCTGGCCTTGTTTTCAGTTTTTCTTAAGTCTTCCTTTTGGAAGTTTGTCACAGTAAGTTTGTCACAGTTTTCTTTTCCTTGAAAATTACCAATCCATCGGGTAGAAAGAAGAGAAGAACGTTTGATCCAGTGACGAATATTTGAAATGTTTAATTCGCTCTTCATGAGAGGTTGTTATAACCATGAAAAGGAACCCCGACACAAGAGGGAAATGTTGCTCCCTGGCATAGCTGGAAATCCATCAAGCGTTCAAGGACATGATACCCAAAGCTCTCTCAGCATTTCAACAGTCCGCCTCCTCCCGTGTTGATAGGCCAACCAATATTCCGCGTAGACACAAAGGCTCCTATACGGAATATTAATAGACGTAGACCGTAGGATTTCCCGAAGAGAACTAATGCTTCAGGAATGAGAATATCCTTTTATTTTTCACATATGTTGCACATGAGTTTCAAGGAAAGGTAAAAAACGCAAATTCGTAATTATAATCTTGACCTGTTGTCGGGTGGGAGAGATGACATTTATTTTATATTCTTCCCCTGCATTGTATGTTGCTTGTGTCCGAGAATAACTACCAGTTAGGTAGAATTCGGTTTCGTGTGATGATGATAGAAGTACGAATAAAGAGAGATTGGGAGAGAGAAGGTCAGTAATGCCAACGGTATTATCTTTTGGAACCATGAAGCAGATGGTGTTAATCTATCGTCAAATATATCTATATATATATATATATATATATATATATATATATATATATATATATATATATATAGATATATTATATATATATATATCTATATACACACACACACACACACACACACACACACACACACACACACACACACACACACACACACACACACACACACACACACACACACCTTACTAGGAAAGTTCAGGGTTGAGAAATTTATTCGTAGAAAAGAAAGGAAACTGAATTTATGTTGTAGCTACTGTTTTCTCGATGTTTTACAAAGAGAGGGCTTTTAGGCCTTTCACCAGACCCTACCAAATCATTCGGCAACACGAACAAGTTGAACAGGAAATTGTGGCCCCTTCCAAGACGATATGTGATCTGTGTAGTAATGAAGTTACACTAATGAATCATTGTTGGTTATGCTTTCATTTGACACAAGCTATAAATATAATGGATATTTTTTTTACACAACCTATAAATACAATGGATATTTTTTTTACACAAGCTATAAATACAATGGATATTTTTTTACACAAGCTATAAATACAATGGATATTATTATTTTACACAAGCTATAAATACCAGGGATATTATTTTTTTACATAAGCTATAAATACCATGGATATTATTTTTTTACACAGTTATAGATACCATGGATGTTATTTTTTTTACATAAGCTCTAAATACCATGGATATTATTTTTTACATAAGCTATAAATACCATGGATATTTTTTTACACAGTTATAGATACCATGGATGTTATTTTTTTTACATAAGCTCTAAATACCATGGATATTATTTTTTACATAAGCTATAAATACCATGGATATTTTTTTAGACAAGCTATAAATACCAAGTTTATTATTTTTTTATGAAAGCTATAAATCCCATGGCTATTTTTTTTACACAAGCTATAAATACCATGGATCATTATTTTTTTTACATAAATTACAAATACCATGAATATTCTTTTTAAAGCAAGCTATAAATAACATGGATACTCTTATTTTTTTATTTTGACACAAACTATAAATACCATGGATATTCTCTTTATTTTTATTTATTTTTATTTTGACACAATCTGTAAATACCACGGACTGGAGATCTGGCTGACGTTCATTTCAGTCCCTGTGGTTTACCTGTTAATTAATGTCAACGTTTTATTGTTTGACAATGCATTTAGATCATTTTCGGAATTTAAAACTATGAAAAGATGTCCCGTAGCGGTCAGGGTACGCACAAAACTTGTGGGCCATTTAAATGATTTTTTTCAATGGCCCACCCGGTTCCTAATCAAACAATGACGTCCACCCTGGGTACCCAGGTTTGATAAAATAAGCGGTGATAATATCATCATGTTCTTCATAGTATGTGGCTCTTGTTAATTTTGACAATGGTGATATGCTAGATCAAACTGATAGGCATTTAGAGAGAGAGAGAGAGAGAGAGAGAGAGAGAGAGAGAGAGAGATTAATCTGTGAGTATCAACGTAGCCGTTAATGTTTTTTTCGTGAATGTTTTAGGAGAGAGAGAGAGAGAGAGAGAGAGAGAGAGAGAGAGAGAGAGAGAGAGAGAGAGAGAGAGAGAGATTAATTAATCTACGAGTATCAACGTAGCCGTTAATGTTTTTGTTCCGTGAATGTTTTAGGAATGGTAATAATTGTTTAGCTGAAATTCAAGTGAGGTGTCGTGGTGATTCATATACTAGGAATAATGAGGAATTAGAATAAGCAGAAAAAGGGTAAAACTTGATAGAATGACAGAGTTTCTGATAAACCTTACCTCGTTGAGGCCATCTTTGTTTTAGTACATAATTCGCTGTTTAGGTCAACAGAAGAAGTATTTCCATATAGTTAATTTTCGGAAATTTGACCTCACTCGAACTGATTGCTTCACGAGGACCAAGGTCGACGTTGCGGACAGGAAAATGTCATTCTTTTCGGGGCTTGATGCCACCAAACAGTTTCACTGGGTATTTTGGTGGAACGTGACCAGTTTCATTAAGGTAGAACGGGAAATTCTGGACTAATATTGATGATGAAATGCAGTTTGATAGGTTATAAAATAGGTTATAAAATTCCATTTTGTTTTATGAAGTTGTCATGCTGTAGGGATTATATATTTAGAATTAAGGAATGGGTATCTTATGCCATTCTCAAACCCCCTCTCGTTGCCCTTCTGTCGGTCAGTCCTTCGTGTACTTTTCAATGTCCAAGTTTGCAACATGAAAACTCTAAGTCTATCATTACCTTGAAATTCCTTGCATGACTTTCATAGCAAACCCGCTTCCTTGTTGAGGAAGCACGCACTGTTCTTTCTCTTGTTCATCGTCCTGTCACCTTGCATTCCTAATGAGACGCCTGCCATAAACCTCACCTGCCATACTAGGTAATGTTATGCCCTGTAATTCTTATGTCGTCCCCTGTCACCCATTCATTATGAGAGCCTTTCCCTCGCGCAGACGTACCTTACAAACCCCAGTCAACCACCTAAATCATACCAACACCCTCTTGTCACTTTTCAGTCTCGGTAATTTCTGAGTCTTCCCATTCTTTAAACTTCTAACTTTCCGTCTTATCTAGAGACAAGTCTCTCAATTATATTAACGCTTTCCACTCTTGTGTTATGCAGATACTGGATGTCTTCTATCTTCCACATTCAGCAGACCTTTTAAAAGTACTCACTCCATCGAACTGTGTGACTGCAATTTTGCATCTTTTATTTTAAAAATCCATTTGATCATTAACACATCTCTATTAATTTTCTTGCATGACAACTCTTTAATTCTCCCGAAAGTTATTCGTCATCTGTCTCCGTTTTATTGTTAGCAGACTTTTTCTCTTATCCTTGTCTGTCCACACAAACACACACACCTGAGTTCGTTCACAGAATGTAGTGCTTCGCCGCCGGGTTGGAGAGAGAGAGAGAGAGAGAGAGAGAGAGAGAGAGAGAGGAGAGAGAGAGAGAGAGGGTAGCATGTGTTGGATTAGAGCTTCTTCAAATTAGTTAATAACATGTGAACCATTTGATTAACACACCTCTCTCTCTCTCTCTCTCTCTCTCTCTCTCTCTCTCTCTCTCTCTCTCTCTCTCTCTCTCTCTCTCATACATTCAGTAATATTACCCGACACCCTGCCTTTCACATTAACCTCCCTACCCCCCCCCCCCTTAAATATGGTTCCTTATTCCCCTCCTCTGTCTTAACGGATGTGAAACGTGATTCCGTGGGTCTCACTTTGTCGCCAGCTCTCTCTCTCTCTCTCTCTCTCTCTCTCTCTCTCTCTCTCTCTCTCTCTCTCTCTCTCTCTGTAATTTTTGAAGTATTTAAGTAACGTTATTACTGCTGTAAATGGAATAAGCTAATGAAGCCTCCGTGGAATGGTGTGAGAACATAAAGAAATGGATTAACGTAATCAATTAACTGTGACAGAACCTCTCTTAAGATGAGAGCATCAACATTCTAACATCTTAAGTGTAAAGTATAATTCTGGATTCCGAGACGGGCATCAATTTCAGGATCGAGGTCTTAGTCATTTCAAGAAAGTGTTAATCTACCTCGACTTTTAAGGGTTAACAGACGTGGTAATTGGGTGGTTCTGGAAAAAAAAAATCAATAATTAAGTATCGGGACTCGATGTATATGTTATTTTCTCGTAGAAATGACAGACGGTGACTAATAAGTTAGTGTTGCAGTGAACTATTATTATTATTATTATTAATTATTATTATTATTCAGAAGATGAATCCTGCACATTTGGAACTAGCCCAGTGGCCATTAACGAGATATTCAACCTTCCAAATGATAAGGTGTTCCTTTGAGAGAATTAACAGCAGGTAATGGGAAATACTGACATAAAGCAAACTTAACAAATTAAGCAATAAATATATAGAAATATGAGTAAATCAAAGAAGGTACAAGTATTATATTAGGGAAGTAATACATTGCATCTTTGCATGAATGTTTCAAGGTCTAATTGCACGACATCCTCACGCTCAATAAAAAAAAAGTGCAATCTTATAAATTTATGTTACGTAGGATTATTGTGAGTGCTGTAGTTATGAACACATATTGGTTTTAAACGCTCTCTCTCTCTCTCTCTCTCTCTCTCTCTCTCTCTCTCTCTCTCTCTCTCTCTCTCTCTCTCTCTCCACTGCTTTCAGTAACTACAGTAAGTAAGATTTAAGTACGAACAAGGAAAATCCTCTACCAGTCAATTTAAATTCCTAGTCAAAGTCTCCCACACTGAATGGTTACAGATAATCCTTCGCCCACTCACCATTTAACAGATGTTTAAGCTGCCGGTGTATTAGAACACCTTGCCAAACGACACATGCGTCCGCAAACTCACTTTCCTTGCAATATAAAGATAAATGTTAACAATCCAGTGCAATCTCTTGCAATGAGTTTAACGAAGTGTGCTGCGGTCTTTAGTCGTGATAAAGAAAAGCTTTCATTTAGCAGTAAAACTCTCTACCAGTGATGTGGCTAAACGAATAAAGGTTGTAAAAAAAAAATAGTCATTTTAAATCCATGTCAGTTATTCTACGCTGACCTAAAAATCATACAGCCTGATATTGAGGTCACCTCTTATCGGAAGGGGTCCGATTCGCCGATATCAAGTAAAAATCTCAACTCTTGAAGCGTGGATGTGTACCTGTGCAGAAAACTTACAAGTGTGTGTGTGTGTGTGTATGTGTGGATATATAATATATATATATATATATATATATATATAAAATATATAATATATATATATATATATATATATATATATATATATTTATATATATATATATATATATATATATATATTATATATATATATATATATATATAATATATATATAAATATATATAATATAATATATATAGTAAAAATATATATATATATATACACATACACATACAGCATTACATGGCATATCAATATTATTTCACTGTTCCATTTCAACGTAAAAACGCCATACTGACAAACACATACACATTCTTTTGTCAGTGTTCTGCACAGGTATCTCTCCACTATCCACGCTCCAAGAGTCGAGTTTGACTGTGAATACGGCGAGAGCGACCTTCCGATAAGAGGTGACCTCGATAGCAGCAGCCTGTATGACCTCATTGCCAGGCCGAATTTTATGGCTTTCGGTTTTAGCTCAGCGAGGAATATAACTGTCATGGATTTGAAATGTGACTTTTATATTTTTTTTATCGTACAGCTTTTATACATTGAGCACCACATCATTGTACAAATTTTATTCATTTAACACAACGTCACTGGTAAAGAATATATTTGTGTGTATGAATGTATGTATGTATATAGACTCTCATACGTGTTTATATCACTCATTCAGATTAACTTATCCATCTTCTAATGGTTTGGGAGCTTATTTAATTTAAAGTATACTAACTCCACTTTACCGTCCCGCCCCCATTGTTCATTCAGGTCTCTTATCTTCGTATTGGATGGAAGCCAAAAGGAGGGAAGAAGCCCTCCCTCCTTCCCTCCCTCCCTATTCATCCTTCTTCCAGACCCTCCCTTCCTCCCCCCCCCCCCAACCCCCTTTTCCCCCTTTCCTAGACATTTGGGGGAGGTTGTCTCTTGTTTCATGACTCTGCACTGCGGTAGTTCCATTCCAGAGAGAGAGAGAGAGAGAGAGAGAGAGAGAGAGAGAGAGAGAGAGAGAGATTCTCACGAGGTCTGAAGAATTTTTTTCCCATCGAAACTTATACTTTGAATAAAATATTTTCAGTTCGAGAGAGAGAGAGAGAGAGAGAGAGAGAGAGTTAAACCGACATTGATTTCCACATTATTTTATTGGAATTTATGGACAGTATAAAATATATGTTCATTTGTTAATTTATGCGTGGGTGGGAAAAAGACGGAGAGAAGTATTCCTGAGAGAGAGAGAGAGAGAGAGAGAGAGAGAGAGAGAGAGAGAGAGAGAAAGGAGGGGGCGGGCGACTCGCTTGGGTTCAACGTGTTCTTGTCCGCATGTTCAGGTGGGCGCTGTGCATGGCCAAAAGATTTTTATTAAAGAGGCGCACTTGGCCAATTTCGGCAGCGGGGGTGAAGTGCAGAAGGTCGTGCCTGGAATATGACGTCACAGGGAATAGTTGTTCACTTTTGACGCCATAAAGATTATTTAATGTTCTTATCATATCTGAAGTTTTGTGGAAGTGATTTCGGTTGGTTTTGATGGGGTTCCCATGCTAATTTTTTGTGTGAATGAACATTTTTTTTTTTTCATTAACCAGGGGCCGACTTGTCTACATAGATGTGTCATAAAGCAAGATAAATGGAATAGATAAGTAACTGTTATAAATGCAATTTGTTTAATTTTACTTGTTATAGACGAGTCGCTTGTTTTCATGAGGTGTAGCGAATTTAATATGGCGCGCGCCTGGCGTTTGTGAGGATGTTTTTACCATTCTTTTGTTTTTGTCGAGGTTTCATTCCCCAGACATTTTTTTAAACCAAAAATACACACACACACACACTTTTTTTGAGTTTTGTTTTGGACGTCCATTGAAGGTATCTGGAAATTGATTTGAGTATGTAAGTACTAATATTGATGAAATCGCTCCTATAAATCTCTCTCTCTCTCTCTCTCTCTCTCTCTTCTCTCTCTCTCTCTCTCTCTGGCCAGATAAATATATAGAGCAAGGGAGATTACGAGATTACTTGATGATTGGTTCCACTCCACCAGGCGACTTCTGAAGGGAGGGGGATTACCTCGTCAGTAGAAAATGTTATTTTGAATTCCAGTGAAATTCTCGAAATATATATACGATAACATATAATAAAAAAAATTACTACATCGTCCAGTCCACCTCCGCAGAATGCTAATAACGACGCACAAAGGGATTCAGCTGCTAAAGTTCGCGGAGTAACTTGTAATGCCGATCACCTATACCTTACTGCCAAGTTGATCTTCATTATAGACGTTTTGACGACGAATCGCATTAGGAGAGAGGCTGACGACCCTGGCACTCCCAAATCAATGTAGTACAGCACCTGACGACATGCATGAGGAGTCGTGGAAGAATCTCACATCGTACTGGACGATAAATTAGTCAGGAATTACTCAAATTAGAAAGTCAAGATGTGGATACGGCCGATAAAATGTAGCCTATATTGATGGTGACGTGGCAAATTCTATAAAGTGTATAATCAGAGTAATTGTGGGGTTTTATTAACCTCATTTGATCAGCAAATGGCGCCATGTGGAATCGGCATTTGTTCAAAGAGATGGCAATGAACTATATACTTGCGTGGAGCATAGATGCACGAATCTTCATTTTTGGGATTCCGCTAAAACGGAATTTGATTGTACTCTCATAGATTATACGCTTAGAATTTATTTGGCTTTTGCTACTGTCATGCTGAGAGGTTGAGTGTCTTCCAGATGTCACCTGGAACTCAGGAACTCAGAAGTGGTCTGCACGGGACATTTCAGAGTTCAGTAAGAAGTATCACTAAACTGGGAAAGGTGACCTCCCAAATTCCTGCTGTTGTGGATGTTCTTTAAGAATTTTAGTTTTTATATTTGGTATTCCTGTTTATCCAGAATGCGTGGAAAAACGCTAATAAATCTCTTCACTTTGAATTATTGCTCTTAATATCATGCATTGTATTTTAAAAGGGGGAGAGGCTGGAGCCTCCAGGAGGTTTAAAAAAAACCTCCAGGTTCTCGTTAGGATGAAGGTATACTATCCCTTTTACATCCTCCGCTCGTTGTGATCCACCACTGTCGACTAACTACCAGAAGTCTAATTCTGCTGGTCGACTCAGCAAAGGCCTGTTAACTGTTTCAAAATACTCTCTCTCTCTCTCTCTCTTCTCCTCCGCTCTCGTTGTGACCCACCACTCTCGACTAACTACCAGAAGTCCAATTCCGCTGGTCGACTCAGCTAAGGCCTATTAACTGTTTCAAAATAATCTCTCTCTCTCTCTCTCTCTCTCTCTCTCTCTCTCTCTCTCTCTCTCTCTCTCTCTCAGCTGGAGAGGGACGAATGAGAACCACTGGTTGATTGGAACCTATAAATATTATTATTATTATTTATTATCATCGGCGTCGTTGGTTCCTACGGTAGCCTTCTCAGGCTGCAGTCACTGAGGGATGTGTTTGGACTTGCCTCTGTGGTTTTTGTAACGTGGATTGTATTGCAAACGTGTTTATCGAATGTGAAACTCTATAATCACCTTAGAAATATGATCAGGACAGTTCCGTCATTGAAGTGTTTGTGTCGCAATAAAACTAGTAATATTTACACGGGATGTGTCTGTAACATGTATTTTCTTGGACTACTGACCGCAGACTACATTTCCATTAAGCATCCCAGACTTTAGCCCAAGATGTTCATTGTGTTGCGTTTTATCACTAGAGAAAATTCTAATTTTTTTACGGGTGCTCTATGAGCAAGAGCCCGTGCTGGCGGAAGGCCAGCTTCATCCAAAATGACATTCTGTTCTTAATAAATTTTATAGCAATTTTTTTTATGTAATGAACCCTCTTAATTCTTCTTTTGCAGGTGTAATATAAATATATATATATTATATATATATATATATAATATATATATATATGTATATATATATATCTATATATATATATATATCTATATATATATAGATAGATAGATAGATATAGGGTTAGTTTGCTTATATTTATACTTACGTACATAACCATTCATGTAAATCATTAAAAATAATATATTAGGCAGTCTTGGTAACTTTAGAAAATCCTAATAGTGTCCTTTTTTTTTCTTTTACAGGTGAGTGAACCTTGATACTAATGAAGTGGAACCCTGGGTGGGCGTGAGTTAAATATATATATATATTATTTTTTTTTTGTTTTTTTTGCTAAATTTTCTTTGGATTGTATTATAAGTTCTCTATCTCTCTCTCTCTCTCGCCAATTCTCTCATCTCTCTCTCTCTCTCTCTATCTCTCTCTCTCTCTCTCTCTCTCTCTCTCTCTTATTGGTAATAAGCATATTTTAAGCATATTTTATTGAATTTAATCGCTGTTGCAATGCGATTCAATTTTTTCTAATCTCCTGGTCTTGTCTTTTTTTCCAAAAGAAGAAAAAGACAACATTAGAAGATTAGGAAAAGAATGAAATTTATATTATTATTATTATTATTATTATTATTATTATATTATTATATTGCTTGTTCCTTCTCTCCCCACACTAATAGTGACCCTCAGTATACCGCTGGAGACCAACGGAAAGAGAGAGAGAGCGAGAGAGAGAGAGAGAGAGTTTTTCTAGACCGCAAGAAATCCGTTAACGCCTTGCCCCTACATAATAGTGCTAACCTCCTCCTCAGGCTCTCCACTTGCATTATAACCCCCCCTTCCCCCCCTCCAATACGTTATCTCTGTCCCTGCCCCTGCCGGCCCCTTCTCCTCCCAGGGGGGCACCCTTCCCATCTTCTTGGGCTTTAAGGCTAAAGGGAAATAAGAGACTTTTCCTGACAAGGAGGGACACATCTCTGCGATTCCTGAAGGTGGTTGTTATGCCTCTGCTGTTGTCTTCAACTGTGATTTTGCACCTAGTTGTTGGTCGATCGTTGTGGGTCGTGGCTAGAGAGAGAGAGAGAGAGAGGCGGTAATTAAAATGTTAGGGCCACGACGAGGTAATCCCCACATTTTCTCTCTCTCTCTCTCTCTCTCTCTCTCTCTCTCTCTCTCTCTCTCTCTCTCTCCCCCCTCGGATGCCACTTACATTAATTTATTTCCTGACAAAGGTTATATTTTTCGTTCCGTTTATCTGTCTTTTAACGGGGAAGTCTCAGAATTCACAACGGTTTTTATATTTATTTAAATGCAATGTGTATTTTAAGTATTCCTGTTCGCTTCTATGGAATAAGTAAGATTAGTAATGCGTAAACATCCATATATATATCCCATATTTAAGGGGAAGGTCTTCATGGCGATTTGCTTTCATTTTCGACCACGGTTTTCGATTTGGTTCCCAGTACAGTATCTGGTTTCGATAAGTCGAAGTGAGGTTAGTCATCCTCCCACCACGTGGACGTTGAGGATAAGTGGTGCAACGCTTGAAGTTTTAGTCGTTGTTACACGTAACAGTAACAGTATTACCATTTAAAGCAACCACCTTCGTCGCACCAACCTTTCCTAGAAGTAATGAAAGTTTTCCTGAATGATCCAGCGTCGTCAGTATTTTTTCAGTTATAAACGTGGCGGAAATATCTTTATCCTGTCTTCTTCTGTAAGTGCATCCCCCCCCCCAACCCCCAACCCCCTCCCCTTCCCTCACCTTCCCCTCACCCACTTCAGGATCCAGAGAAGACCCCGACCCCTACTACTTTATTAAACTCGCAGTCAGCGTGAGAAGAGAAACTTCGTCAGCATGACATCACTGAAGCCTTGTTCATGTTGGAACGACACACAGACTCGATGCGACGCCACAGTGAATAGCCAGATGAATGAAAGGAGGATGAGGATGCCGCATGCAGCTGGTTCTTTTTTTTTTTTCCTTTTAAATAAGAATTTACAAGAAAAACTTTGAAGAAAGGAGTCTGGCGGCGCGGTTGAAAGGTTGAGGTCTAGACTAGTCCAGACGTTACTGCAGTCATTATTATTACTATTATTATTATTGTTAAGAAATTCACAGTCTCGTGAAAACAAATCGTTAAAAAAATCCACAATTATATATTTTTACATAGAAAAATATATTTTAATATGTAATTGTGGATTTTATTATTATTATTATTATTATTTTTATTATTACTATTATATTATTTTAATTGTTAAGAATTAACAGTCTCGTGAAAACAAAACGTAAAAAAATCCACAATTATATACATAGAAAAATATTTTATATTGTAATTGTGGATTTTATTATTATTATTATTATTATTATTATTATTATTATTATTATTAGAGAAAGAAATCCACAGTTATGTACAAGTACCTACGTATATTTAAAAATAAATATATGTACCCGTATGTTTATTTTTTTATATATTACATAACTGGATTTGTTTCTCTATTTCAAGACTCACGCTATAATGGATATTATTATTATTATTATTATTATTATTATTATTATTATTATTATTATTATTATTATTATTATTATTATTATTATAGTTTGGATACAAATTCAGCGATGCCGTCAATTCAGCGTTCAGTATCTTTTGTATTTACTTTAAAATGTCAGCAGTTATTCGTGAATACATATACATACCTCTTAATATTGCTGTGGACTTCATCATCGTCATTGCCATTAAGGTTGTAACATTCATTTTATCATTATTATAATAAGAGCTTAAGCGTAAGCGCTTCATTACTACGCATATCACTCCTAACTGACCTTCAAGCAGCCAAGCTATTGAAGAAGTAGAAGAAAAAAGATGTATATTCTAGGTGTCCTTGAAGACTGTAAGAGGGAAGACACACTCCCTGGGAATACAATATTAAAAAGGGAACGTAGCCGCTTTTATGTTCGCTGTCAACACACAACGGTGGTTATTGTGTGTGTGTGTGTGTGTGTTTGTGTGTGTATGGCTAAGATTCTTTGTTAGGTTTCCTGAACAGTGATATTCTAAATAGCTGCACCCATAAAAAGACGCGGTTACCAGTCCATTATAGTGACCATTTACTCACACGGAGTAAGCGTGTACGCAAACGTGTATATCATCATTATTACTTCACAGTCTTCAATCCCAGTTGGAAAAACAGAATGCTTCGAGAGTCCATAAGCCGCAGTGTGGAAGGCAGCCCAGATTGAAAAAAGCATAACAGAAGTTGAGAATATAATGTAAATGAGAAATAACAGGTGGGAACGAGTGATGTAAAAATGTAACTATGTGAGTTGCGTCACAAAAAAGAATATATATGCACTAACGAACTTCTGAAATTAAAACGGTTAGGAAGAACATTACCCTGATAAAACTCCTTGAAAAGTGTGTGAGTGAGTTGTATTGGACTTTGTGAATTGATTACTTAGTGAACCCTACTTGGATGTTAGTATAATCTGTGTGAATTGATTAATAGTCACCCCTACTTGGATGTTGGATGTTAGTATAATCTGGGTGTGAATTGATTATTTAGTCTCCCTTACTTGGATGATAGTATAATCTGGGAAGGTATGGACGCTCAATTATGAAAACTTATGACAGAAACAGTGTAATAGAAATACCTATTATAGGAAACTCAGTAGCATTCAAGTTTTTGTACAAAAACGAAGATGCAAATCAGCTTCTTAGAACTTCACATGGGATATCTCCAGATGTCTAGACCTGTATCTAAAATTAACCCATCTCAGCTACAGGGTTTGTTGTGCAACTGAACAGAGCCAGATTGAATATGTTTCTCAGAATTTGCGATAAAAATAGCATCTGGGATTATGCACCTGCACGTAGTCATAATTATAGTCGAATTCTAGTAATATCAAGATTGGTGAGGATGGGGGAATCCAATGTCTGGCACTTGGTAAGAATCATTGCTTTGGGTTTTGTTATGATATAATGAATTCTCCGTAATTGTCTCCGTTCATATATATATATATATATATATATATATATATATATAATATATATATATATATATATATATATGTGTGTGTGTGGTGTGTGTGTGTGTGTGTTTGTGTAACTGAATCACGAAAATGTGGAACTTGATGAATATAGAAATAAGGTAAATTTACCTTTCTATTTACGTTAGATATATATATATATATAGATCGTATATATATATATATAATATAGATATATATATATATTATATATATATATAGATATATTTTCTCTATAATATATATATATATAGTATCTTGATATATATATCTATATATATATTTATAATATATATATATTATATATATATATATATTATATTTAGATAGAATATATACTATTATATATATATATAATATATTTATATATAATATAATATATATTATATACATGGCTAATATATAGATATATATATATATATATATTCATATATATTATATGAATATCTCTATGTGTAGTTGGATTCTATATCTAAATATTCAACAGTTTAAATCACGACTTTAATAAGCTGCGGCATCATTGAAAATTGAAATTCAGAAATACCACGTAAATAGTGCAAATTTCCCATTTTTTCCTACATCAATTATTGGATTCCTCATATATATATATATATATATATATATATATATTAATATATCTAATATATATATATATATATATAACAAGTCTTTGCTGGCGTCGCATTTATTATTTACCGGGCTGTCGTTACATGACAATCAATAACAGCAACATAAAAATATCTTGTGCATCATTCATTTTCGTAAGTTGGCAACGGTGGGCAACGACCTCTGTGACGTCATGAGAACGTTCTTGCCGATCGAACTTAGTCTTTGTGTCCCGTACTGAATGGAGTCGCGAATTGATTAGAATTCTTTGTTTGGGGGCTTTTATATGGTTGGACTTTACTCCGTCGTATTTTGTCATAGCTGTGCTGGGATGTTGCCTTAACGCAGTAACCTAATATTTCTGGTAATCGAATTGTGTGTGTGTGGAGAATAGAGTCACGTATTGATTAAAATGCTATTATTTTTTCTTGTGAGAATTAATGTAGCCTCCCGCTTATATAATTGAAAATTCATGATGTCAGTCAAACTTAATCTTGATTTTGTTTTTCTAAGTGGATTTCTGTATTGATTAAAATTCCTCCTGGGTATTGTATATAGAATTATTTATGAGAATAGCCGGGACATTATTCCACCGTGGTTGGTGCCAGTGGTGAGCTGGTACCGTTCACCGGTATAATTTGATATTTATGACGTTCGAACGCCCGTCTTTCCACTGTGTCCTGAATTAATCAGAATCTGCAGTTTTCTGGTGCTTTCCTGCGTCAGCGAACGCGAACTCTCTCTCTCTCTCTCTCTCTCTCTCTCTCTCTCTCTCTCTCTCTCTCTCTCTCTCTCTCTCTCTCTCCCCACTCTGAACCCAAATCCGAGACAGCTGAGTTTGATCCTCATACCCAGCTGAGGAAAGGAATGTACTTGTTGACCGTAACAGTGAAATATATATAATACGCTAGGGTTCTCTACTTCCTCTAATTGTATACATCTTTTAAAAAAATCAGTAAGGTTTGTTTTAAGTAGTTTCTCTCTCTCTCTCTCTCTTCTCTCTCTCTCTCTCTCTCTCGCTTTATTCGATGGAATCTAAAGCGCAGGGCTTTATATTTTCAGTTATTTTCTTTTGTAAAAGCAGTGGCTTCACTTTTTTTTATTTTGTATATTTATTTATTTTGTGTAGCGTTGCATCGATACCTGTTCCAATTTGGCATCGTCTTTAGTATTCATCTATAGATACAGGAAAGTCAAGTCATTTATCTGGCCCGTAGGACTAACAACTGGTCGCATGAAACGATCCCAGAACGAAGCGCTGTTGTGTTGACAGATATTGCAGGGGAAATCTTTCAATTGAGTTTTATCTGTCAGAATGTATTGCAACACTTGAATAAACCTTTGGCCATTAACGGGACTTCATGAGCGATTGAAGTGAATGTGAAGATGCGGTCATGAACCATCAAATTTGGTTTGTAATGAGGTTTCTAGAATGTGGAAAGTTTAAAAACTACAATTTTCGAGTTCTTATTTTCTCAGTTGCTAATAGTAGATCGTCTTCAGAAGAGGAAGAACTTCTAAATCACAATTCGTTCTCTTCTCCAATGCCTGTTGAATTTTTTTTTTATTCAAATTCTTGACAGGTCTACTAGATACGATCTTCTATTTATTTTTCTTTAGTAGAAATGTAAAGAAACTAACTATAGTAATTAATGAAATTAAAAAATTGAAATAAACTAGCTATAGTAATTAATGAAATAAATTTTTACTTTATAAAAATTGAAATAAACTAACCATAGTAATTAACGAAATAAGTGAAAATTGAAAATAAAAATTACTAACTATAGTAATTAACGAAATTAGTGAAAATTGAAATAAACTAACTATAGTAATTAACGAAATTATTGCCGCATTTTAACGCCAGTGAGATTAATGCATTCAGTTACCTGTTGGTAGAGCAACTGAGAGAAATGTTAGAGATAAAATGAAGTCGTCAGCGGTACAACGCTTAGGAGATGGTAAAGTTGATAAAGCCGAGCTTATTATATAGAGACGAAGGATCTGTGAATTGTGAGATGGAAGAGTTAGAAATAATAAATAAGCAATAAAATTGAAGGAACAAAATTATTTCTCGTGATGACTTCAGACGCAATGCAGCGGAAGGAGCCACCACCAGACGACGTCTCTCTCTCTCTCTCTCTCTCAAGGCACGAGTGATAACATCATAACCGAATAAATTCGTCTCAAGAAAAATACATAAAAAAGAAAAATTGTTCAAGTGTCAAACACACACCACACACTTTATAGATATAGAAGAGAGAACAGCGTTCATGGATACATGGACGTGGTATTTAAACGAACACCTGTTAAAGACAGTAATTAATGACGGTGTATTACCCTCATTTATTTAGTATTTAAACTAATTTGCTTGCTACGCTTTATTTTAACTGAATATATATTTGGTGGTAATACTATGATGTAGTGTCACTCATGCCCTCATTTAGAAACTTGTTGAAATAGTATATTATAAATATATATAGAAAATGACTTATCTATTTCCGGCGTGCGCATTGGCGGCTCATCTGTCCTCATTATCTCAGGAAAGTCTGATATGTGAAATATTTGTTAGGCAATTTAGAAATGTTTCTTCATAGCTTAGTTGAAGGCCTCTCTACGATTGAACTCCGTAGAAACTTGCGTTTGTTTGAATGCAATATATAAATCTTAATACTAAGCGGAAGTTCATGTTATTCTAGATCATTCTGTAGCTCTGCTAGAGAGAGAGAGAGAGAGAGACCTTACATCTTGTTCGGGTTGCCCCAGGTCCCTCAGTGTGAGGCACCTCTAATGTCTACCAGAGAATTGCTAATGCATCTTCCAATCTTGGATGGTCTGGGATGCAGAGAGAGAGAGAGAGAGAGAGAGAGAGAGAGAGAGAGAGAGAGAGAGAATGGCTTACAGTCTTAAAATCTATGATAGCCAAGAGTGGGAGGAATTCTGAGGGGCCATTGCGAGTCACCATCAGCCATCTGCCTGGCTTTTCCAGGTCCTACGTGGGTATATAGAAGATGTTTTGTTTACGGACTGTGCACGCGAATCTTGTTTGCAGGACTCTGTGAAAGCGCAGTGACCTGACCCTTGCCTCTCCAGTTAATGAACGACCTGTAAACTTAAACATTTCAGTATATTTTAGTAATAAAAGTTGATTATTTTGCCCCTTTTTGAGTTTTCAGATTTAGACATGAGGGAAAAGATAGACATATATATTTAAATAGTGGGGTTGATAACCTTAGCTCTTGCCGGTTAGAGACAGATGCAAACTCAGGATTCCTCGGAGATGCTGAGATAAAAAACAAATAGAAAACACTTTGTGTGCACAATCGAGGTCGTTTATCTGTTTTTCAGAAGCAAGTGTTAGTCAAGAAAGAACACTTCATATTTCTTCTGTCAACCGAAGCTTCACAACATGAAATATTATATTTAAAATTTGTAAGATAAAAATAAAGGTGAGGGTTGGGGTGGTTGGGGGGGGGGGGGGGGGGGGGGAGTTGGAGAAGAACCTGAACTCATCCTTTCAGAATGAAGCCGCATCTCACACTGTTGACATGTCAAGGCCGACTCCGAGAGCTCTCCAGCTCTCTTTCCTCTTTCTCACCTGGTACTCGATGGCCGCCACCTAAAACCAGGTCAAGCTTTCAGATTTACACGGATTTACCTTTACGTAACCTCTCTCTCTCTCTCTCTCTCTCTCTCTCTGAAAAATATGGTATGGGGGCATTTCTGGAAATATATAGTGGCTGGGGTCAGATTTTTAAAAGTTGATTGTCGTATATTCATGGATGTATTGTCAATTATTTTATACTGCCCCCCCCCCCCCCCCCCCACCCCAAAACCCTCCTAGAAAAATGGATGCGCGGTTGGGGAATTGAAATTAGAGCTACGAAAAGGCGCTTAAGTATGACTAAACATATTCTACGCCCAAAGAGATTCCATGTATTCCTGTCGTCACCCTACAAAGTATTCCTTCAATTCAGTCCTACGTCGATTTTCTCTCTCTCTCTCTCTCTCTCTCTCTCTCTCCAGAACTTTTTCTTTGACGTTTTTGTTGTTTACTTTTGAAAGGTTCGTCTTTCCATCTCTTGGAGTTTCCGAAGTATTGGACTCAATGGCTGTGGCCTTTTCTTATGGTCGTTGACGTTGAATCTGCTAGATAGTTTTGGTTCCCGTGACCTTTCCCTTGAGCTTGGTTTCCGACGTTCCTCGTATTTCTGTTATGTTAATGGACGTTTTATTATTATTATTATTATTAATATTACTGACTGTTGACTCACATTTTCTCAAACGTTTTCCCCTTTACTTGTGCGGCGACCTTTTGTGGACTTGACAAAGTATTAAGAATATTTTTAAGTTGATATCCACTTGCCTTGTTTAAATGTCATTATTAACATCTCGCGAACCTCGAGAGAGAGAGAGAGAGAGAGACTTTGTAAGCAATTATTCTTTGCAATCGTGTAATCCAAATCACTGATGCAGACAGAGCACGTATTTATTTCCTATAGCCGAGCGTGCTCATGCACCCAGCTAACACGCCGTACCTTTCGTAACCCGTGTCGTCATCAGAGGCGCTACGTCAAAAAAGGTCAGGCTGTTACGCCGTAAAAGTGCATATAGCGTCACGGTCCTTTGTTATAGACTCTCGACGGCCGTTGTATCTTGACCCGTGCGCATATGTTTTATCTCTCCTTCCGAGCGTGTTGCGTTGGGTGGTTTATTGATAGTGTATTTTGTAGTACGTTCCTTGGTGCTGCTTTTCCCATATGTGGGTCATTTATTCCAGTGGAAGAAGCTGGCTCTGAAGAGTAATGGAATTTTCGTGGTGTGTGCGTCTTGTTTCTCTATTTTTTTATTATGATGATACTTGAACCTTTTGTGACTCAGCCTTACTACTACTTAATGATGATAATAATAATAATAATAATATAATAATAATAATAATAATATAATAATAATAATAATAATAATAATAGTAATAATAATAATAAAATCTCATAGTACTACGAGTCTTCAAACTGAGAAACAAATCCACAGTAATGTAAATGTACATATATTTAAATTTAAAATTCCAATGATTGCTTTTGGGAATCTGTTCGGTTCCCCTTATCAATCCTTGGAGTTTTGAATTTAAATATATGTACATTTACATAACTGTGGATTTGTTTCTCCAATAATAATAATAATATTGATGCAACAGTGATTTCAAATTAAGAAAGTGTGACGTTCCTGCCTGACTTGTAAATTCGCGTTTCCTTTTTTAAAACAGGAGTTCCACGATAGTTATAAAGTACATGTAGTAGTAGTAGTAGTAGTAGTAGTAGTAGTAGTATATATAAATGTGGGGATGGTTTCATGGCAGAGTAATTCATGAAAATAAATGTTTATAAGTAGACCTTTTGTCATTCATTTGTATTTTTTTCTCTTAATCTTCATCGTCTTTTCAGTTTATGTCTCTTATTCGTTAATTTCTTTTGCATCGGATCAGTTGATTTATTTAAGTTTATTTTTATCACATTTTTATATATATTTTGTAAGCTGTTGTCTTTCACCTGCCTGTAGTACTTAGCTTCCATGATTTTTCTGTTTTTAAATTTCGTTAATTCCTCAGTTTTTATTATTATTATTATTATTATTATTATTATTATTATTACTAAATACTACTACTATTACTCTTATTACTATTATTATTATTACTAACCTTTTTTAATTCCGTAATTTCTCTGCCTTTTTATTATTATTACTATTATTATTATACTATTACTAACCTGTTCTAATTCTGTAATTTCTCTGCTTTTTCACTATTATTATTGTTATTATTATTATTATTATTATTATTATTATTCGTATATTATATATTATATATATATACTATTACTAACCTCCATTTTTTTTTTTTCCTTATTTTCCGCAGTGAGAGGGCGGGGAGGGAGCGGGCGAAGGAGATGAGGAGGTGGAGGAGGGGGAGGAGGAGGTGGCGGAGATGCCGGAGGCCGACACCCAGGCACCATCACGCCAAGCATCACCTGAAGTACGGCGAGCTCGTCATCTTAGGGTGGTGAGTGTGGTGGATGCTGCTTCTGCTTCTGCTTTGCTGTGCTTTGCTGGGGGGGGGGGGGGGGGGGGGGGGGGGGTGGGGGGGGGGGGGGGGGGGGGGGGGGGGGGGGGGGGGGGAGACGTGCCTGCTATATAGTGGTTACGAAGATGAGGAGGAAGAGCAAGATGCTGTAGTAATTAGGATTGAAGAGAGAAGAGAGAGAGAGAGAAGAGAGAAGAGGAGAAGAGAGAGAGAAGGAAGGAAGGAAGGAAGGAAGGGAAGGAAGGAAGGAATGGGAACAGAAGAGGAAAATGTGAGAAGAGAGAGAGCGGAGAGAAGGAGAGGAAGGAAAGAAGGGTAAGGAGGAAGAGGAGAGAGAGACGAGAGAGAAGAGAGAGAGAGAGAGAGAGAGAGAGAGAGAAGGAAGGAAGGAAGATGGGTAACAGGAAGAGGAAATGGAGAGAGAGAGAGAGAGAGAGAGAGAGAGAGAGAGAGAGAGAGAGAGAGAGAGAGAGAAGAGAGGAAAAGAAGGAAAGAAGGGTAAACGGAGAGGAGAGAGAGAGAGAGAGAGAAGGAAGGATAACAGGAAGAGGAGATTGAGTGAGGAGAAGAGGAACTAAGAGGGGGGAGGAGGAGGAGGAGGAGAAAGGAGTGGAAAAAGAGGAAAGGATGACTTAATTAAATAAGGTAGGAAGAAGGAAAGGAACCAAGGATAGAAGGAAGACAGGAAGCAGTGAATCAGGTACCGAAGTTGTTAGTCGATTGTTGTGGTTTGCAGTTAGGGTGGAGAGAGTGAAAACGAGTGCTGAAGACTGTTAATTACTCGATCCCCCAAATCAGTCATTGTCTGTATTGAAGGTAGTTTATTCTGCTCACAGTTTTTAAGTTGGTTTGTTTGTAGGATGTTTTTACGTTGCACTGAACCAGTGATTATTCAGCAACGGGACCAACGGCTTTATGCATGACTTCCGAACCACGTCGAGAGTGAACTACTTCTGTCACCAGAAATACACATCTCTAACCTCTCAATGGAATGCCCGAGAATCGAACTCGCGGCCACCGAGGTGGCAGGCCAAGACCATACCGGTCACGCCACTGAGGCGCCTCAGTTGTTAAGTGATTTAACTTCGCACAGCAACTGGATCAGTGTGTGAAATCAGCTGATCGAATGACCAATTCCCCTGTAAATAAGATATCCTTCTAGTTAACTTTTTAACTTTCGACAACACGAGACATTGCTTTAAAAATTCGAACCACAAGTCATGAGTTGCTGTGAGAATCAAAGTTGCCATTAAAAACAGATGAAACGCAGCCCGATTGTGTGCGAGATCCTGGCGTCTCTTTTGTAGTACTAATAGAGCTGCTCGCGTGAGAGACTGCGGGAAGAGAGGCCTCCTGGCTTCGTAAAAACTTGCAAGACGGCTTAGTAAGCATTCTGCTGTGGGAGGAGGGGGGGGGGGAGGGGGCTGTGGGTCACAGCGAAGCCCGATGAGATGAGAGGAGCCGTACCAGGTTTTTCCGCGTCGCTGCCTCCTTTCTCTCTCTCGTTTTGCTGAACGTGAAGTCTAGTTTTCAGCTTCATTTTCTCTCTCTCTAGTTTTGCTGACATAAAGTTGTTTTCAGCTGCTATTACTCTCTCTTATTTACCATTATTTGTGCTAGCGATAAATCCCAGTCAATGAACATGCTTATACATTTCAGTGGCCTCTTAATTGCTCTTTCTCTCCCCTCCCCTTCCGAGTTCCCCATAATCTTTCCCCGTCACGAATCTCTCTCCTCTGCTGTGCTGTGTCCGTCCCAGCCGCACCCCCATTCTTTCCGTTAACCCTCCCTCTCCCTCCCTACCCATCCCCCTCCCCCGAAGGTCGTAGGGTACAAGAGTGAACTTGAGCTTCATCGTCTGAGGTGGATCTCTCTCTCTCTCTCTCCTTCCTCTTGTTACTGTATTATTCTGTTGTATATTAAATGTATTTTTTTTATTACTTCAATTCATGTTTTTATAGAATTGGGAGAAAGTAACTTTCGTCCCTAGACCGAGTGCTTTCCCCAGTGCCTCCATCGTCGTGACGCCAGGAAAAGCGGACAGCGAAGCTTTTAGTACTTAACTGTGTGGACATTGCACCTTTATGGGTTCCGCCGGAAGTTGTGGGAGACTCAGGAAGTGGGTTCCTGGGAACCTCAAATTCCTCGGGCTTCGATTATTATTATTGAAGCTTTGCCGATACCTTCTAGGTTACGTGAATAGTTTCGTCACTGCACTGTCAAGATGCTGGCAAGGTTACTGTAGATGCGCTCTCTCTCTCTCTCTCTCTCTCTCTCTCTCTCTCTCTCTCTCTCTCTCTCTCTCTCTCATATCCTTCGTGCCTCGTATATGATGGTCTTTGAAGATCGGTCTTGGCACTCTCTCTCTCTCTTCTGGGGGGGTTCTCAGTGATCAACTTTAAAGTGACCCACATAGAGCCACGATTGTCTTGTCCTCGAGCGAGAGTGGTGTTTGCTTATATCAGGTGATCATGGGGGGCTCTTCTTCCTCTATGTACTTTACGAAAAGGTGGGCGTTTATGACAGCCCAGATGATGTATTGATAAGCACTTGAGAATTTTTAGTTTATTTTACTTATTTTTTTCAATTAAGGGATTGTTGCTTTTAGGGAAGACAGAGGTAGGTGTGCTTGGATTAAAGGCACCAAGGCACTGAAGTGAAAGGAAAATATGAAAGTTCATGTACTGTATGCACAATTCAAAGGTGGGAGTTTAGTTAGACTCCGTGGGTAGTGCTTGTGGGCAAGGAATAAAAAAAAAGGGGGGGAGGGAGCATGGGGGGGGTTATGACAATGAGATGTTTTGTAAATGGAAAGGGGGAGAATGAGCAAAATTCTTTCCTGTTACTCTCTCCATCCTTGCAGCGACTCTCAATGATCTTCTAACAACTAGTTTCGAAAATCACTGCTTGGATCCAAAGTAGGTGCTAATTGCCCTCCTCATCCACAAAAGAGTGTCACATTTCATTATGGGCTTTCCAAAGAAAGTGGAGCCCAAGAGGAGGGAAGGGAGTCTCCCCTAGGAGGAGATTATGTATGGGGAGACTACTGTACAGAACTTTGTTTGACATGTGTTGTTTTCTAATGAGAAACCTTAGTCATGCTCTTGTTACATGTGAGGTTTTGTGAGAGTCTGCCATT
The DNA here is from genome assembly GCF_015104395.2 of Macrobrachium nipponense. Classification (NCBI taxonomy): domain Eukaryota; kingdom Metazoa; phylum Arthropoda; class Malacostraca; order Decapoda; family Palaemonidae; genus Macrobrachium; species Macrobrachium nipponense. The sequence continues at coordinate 9,371,709 of NC_061110.1, read as the reverse complement.
ATGCCATATCTCTGACGCCTCCAACGTCCATTTTCACGACTTGAGCAAGATCAGTTGCCTAATCTGTAATGTTCTGCATTTAGTTGAATTTAGTAATAGGCACTGGTGTGAATCAAGCCACTAAACAAATCATTATTGAAGATGGATGAAGTGGTGGCTATGTTTTGATTGCCAGGAGAGAGCCTCTTTGAACTGTGGTCTCACTCCACAGATATTTCCTCACTCCACATTTGTTATATAAAGAGGCAGATATGATAGGTCAGTGTCCTTATCCTGGACTGAAGGAAACAAGAGAAAGGGTCAAGTGAAAAAGGTGGGGCATAACTTTGGAAGATAGTATTTATTATTATAGAAATTAGAAAAATAGAAACAGAGAGAGAAAGAGGATTCAGTTTCAGCACTGCCATTCTGGCTATCTCTTTGAGGTCATTCTTAAACATGTTACAAATACAAGGGTCTAAATGAAAAAGGCCACGACTAACATTGAAATTACAATGAAAAGTAAGTTGTATTAAAGCAGATTCTAAAAGATTTCGTGATAAGACATCTCTTGACCATGCAATTACTGAACTACCAAACCAATTTATTCGGTGGTTGTTTTCACTTAAATGAATGAATATTGCATTAGATGTTTGCCCAGTTTTTACAGAATATTTATGCTGGCTTAGCCTTACTTCTAGGCCTTTGCTAGACTGTCCGAGATAAAATGAGGGACAATCCATACATGGAATTTTATATATTATGTTGTTGCTTTCTCTGGGGCCATTTTTTGTTTTTTATTAACATTCCTTTTAGAAGTGTGTTGTTAATATAGGAAAAAAACAAGGTTGACATTTAAAAGCTTTTAACAATGATTTAATATGGTTTCAAATCCGTTAAATAAGGCAAACTCCCGAATGTTTTGTTCTTAGAATTTTTCTTTCTGCGTGTTACTTACGCTATAAAACTTTTTTTGTGGGCTTTATTATAACAAATATCTAATATATGTGAAGGATAGCATAAATCTTTCCCTATTTTTCTTATGTATTCAATTTTCTTTATCCAAAATATTGTGGACTGACAAATGCGCAATGCTCGTAAAAAACAGAGGAAAAAATTGATATTTTTATGTTAAGATGGTGGCCTGAGAAGAAATGAACATAAGTTAAGTTGTTGGTCGGTTTCCTATAAATAGTACTGAATTTACATTGAAATGGTTCTCTATGTATCAAAACATCTAAGAAAGGGAGCCAATTGTCTTTTTCTAATTATTTAATTTAGAGAGTAAATCATTTACATCAATACCGACAGGAAGAACAGTTTTTATTTTATTTTTCTCCCAAACTTCTAACCAAAATGTAATAACCTGTGGCATTCTTCCAGGTATAATGGATACCTTCCGCCGTGCGACAAGGGCAGGAGGAGGAGTAAGTTTGTCCTCCACAGACGACAGTGTGCTAATGGGGTGAAGCCAGCCCGACACTATGTGGTCAGGGCGCCTCAAAATACACAGGTTAGTGAAAGCAGTAGCTCCTATTTATTACAGTTTAGTAATGAGTTTGTTTCTTCTGCAAACATAGTGCTTGGGTATTGTTGATCTGTGTAGATACATACACTATATAGTAGCAATACATGATGGGGTATATTTTATTGTATTTTGCCACACACGTGATGTTTGTTTGGATTTCTTTGCAAAAAATAATTGCCTTGTGTGACTTGATTTTTTTTTTATATCTTGATTTTATTTATTTAGTTGTAAGATACAGTATAGTGAATAATTTTAGAATTTTTGAGTCAGAAATGCTGGCTGGCTTTGGGTATTATATTTATATAAAAATAAAACAAAATTTATGACCAGTCAGGTAAACAGATGTTAGATCCTTTCTCCATCTTCAGTGTCATGTCTTACTGTATGATATATTTTTGCCTGACTTTTGATAATAGTCACATGTTAGCACTATGCTGGTCTTTAGTATAATGGCTGATTACTGCCTTGGTGTTTTTCTTGAATATAATGATGTTATTACTTCCTGAGGAATTAAGAATGAAACATTGAAAAACTTCATGGGCTGTACATCTTTCAGGCTATATTGGACAACCAGCAGCATAGTATATCTTACACGTTATCACGGAACCAAGCGGTCATCGTGGAGTATCAACTAGATACTGAAACAGACATGTTTCAAATAGGTCGGTCTTCGGAAGCCCCCATAGACTTTGTTGTCATGGACACCATACCTGGTGACAAACATGGTGAAATGAAGGTGATTACATGGTTGCAATTTTGACAAAATTGAGGTGGTTGTTTTGTGGATTAATATTTAACCAAAAGGAAAGAATTAAAGGTCTATGTCATAATATAGGAGGGTGTTTGTATTATTTTCAGCAAAAAAATTGCTTAAAAATGCATTGTATTTTTACATTAATGATATTGTATCACAAAGGTGTTGTATTAGTTTCTTCCAATTTGACAAGCTGAGCTATTACACATTATTTTTCAGGTAACACAGAGTACAATTAGTAGATTTGCGTGTCGGATAATTGCTCACCGAACAACGCGTGTCACTCAGGTTTATGCTGCTGGTTTTGATTCCTCAAGAAATATTTTTCTTGGAGTGAGTATTGTTGTTTTTGGATTGACTGTTAAAAACAGTTCTTTTTTACTTCTATACTTTTTCTGGGTTATTTCATGTTTGTATTGTTGCTGAAACATTTTTAATGCTGTAGTAAACTCATGGAAAACCTCATAAAACTCAATAAATTTAGTAAAAATTTGAGTTACGTTGCATTTTGCTAAGTGATGATATATCCTAAATGCCTGTTACTCTTACAGGAGAAAGCAACCAAGTGGCAGAATAATGGTGAAATTGACGGGTTAACGACAAATGGCGTGTTGATAATGCACCCTCCAAATCAGTTTTGTGGAGGGGAAGCAACACCTGGCATATGGAGAGAAGTATCAGTAGGTGGTGGGGTTTATGCCTTAAGAGAATCTCGGTCGGCACCTCAGAGGGGTATACAGGTGAGTAATTGTGTGGTATACAGATTTTTGCATACTTTTTCATATCTTGCCAGTTGTTAAATCATCCCAAATGCAAATACTGTATTTGTATTAGTGTTTTTTTTTATAATCATTGTGCAGACATCCATTTCCTCAATCCAAGCACCCAGATGGTATACATATCAAGGGGAGATGACAAAACCAAACATGAAACTCGGACAGAAAAACTTATGATGACCTGAAGCACCTCATTCATTTGTTAGGAGATAAATTTTCAAAAATAGCAACTTCATTCCAATGCAGTTGTGGTAATTTTGTCGTAAAAGAAAAATTGTTGCAAATAAGGAACTAGAAAGAAAAACCCATACAGAAATATGGCATTCCATTTAATACAATAATTTTAATTTAATATTAGGCCATTTCACAATTTTTTTCTATTATTATATGTACAGAGCCAGGATGTAATGCTACTTTCAGGCAAAAAAAAAAAGTTTCACATCTTGGTCAATTCTGTTTACACAGTTTTGCTTTTAGCAACAAATTTCCTGCAACTAAAATGATAATTTTTGACCCCCTGAAAGTGGAAAGATATGACTGTCCTGAAAATTTTAAGAAAATGCAGAGTAGTAAATTAAAGGAAATATGAGGCTGGTGTGAATGTTAAAGTATACTGGTTTCATCCCTGTGTAGTTATTTAAAGAAAACCAAAGTATGCATCACAAGTATATGTCAAACTATAAAGAAGGACAACTCAGAAGGCAGCAAGTAAAATAGGTGAATGACACTAATCATGACCATTCCTTTCAAACACGGCACTGCAGTGAAGTAGTTTTACTATATTTTTATAGGTCTTTTTTTGACTCATGGATACTGGGTATTTAATGCATACCCACATGATTACAGTTCCTTTGTTGCAACATTTGCACATATTTCCAAGTCATCAACATTTCAGATTATCTGATAATTATGGTTTGTAGAAGCTATAACAGATTGAGTTTTATAAATGTATGTATAAGTGCTACTACACTTTATAAAGAACAAATCCTTTCTGAGCAATATTTGCAATTTGAACTGCTATACACCAGTGCATATTAGCAGCATCTTTGTTGAAAGGATTTTACTCTTACTGTTTATTTGATGAGAGTGGCACGAGAAAACTTGCTAATTTCAGAGGCTGGTTGATAACTGACTTTTTTTTCTTTGTGAATTAAGCAGATTGAAGATGAAACCCACATATTAAAAGATGGAACACTGATTGACTTATGTGGTGCCACTTTGTTATGGAGATCGGCAGAGGGTCTTGGAAAGTCTCCGGTAAGTCTAGTCATTCTCTCTTACCTTTTTCCTCTCTTTTTCATCCCAAGTACAATGTAGCCTTAATATCTAAATCATTTGATTTTTGCTAGATATGCTGTAAGGTCAAATTGTTTATTGTCACCATCATTTTCCCATTTTGAAAGATGAGTTTTCGGGCTCTTGACATAATTACTATAGTTAAATGTAGTTAGAAATGGGGATAAATAATGAAGAAAAATAATGGGGTTAACCTTGGGTGAAGTGGTAATGTTTTTAGAAAGACCAACATTGTACGAATTATGTAAAAAAGAAATAAGGTTTTAAGTCGCTTTCGTTTGACTATAGCCCTTGGACTTACTGTTATAGGCAATTTTCTTGTTTTGAAGTTGAAACTGTTTGAAGTAGGTAATTATTTTGAGTTTGTTTATCAATCTTGGATTGTTGTTTGCATTATGTGTATGGGATATATTGTAAGGACCAATCATTTTGTTACAGGCTAAGTTTTTTGGCAATCAAATTCTTGAATGAGTATGTGCTAAATGTTTTAATGTAAATTACATTGGATAAAATATTGTTTCAGACCAAGCGACACCTTGAACAAATGGTGGACGAATTGAATGCCGGTCGACCGCAGTGTCCTGTTGGTTTGAACACACTTGTGATTCCTCGTAAGGCAACGTTGACTGCCACAGAAAAGCAACCTGTTGTGTACCTCAATTGTGGCCATGTGCAAGGCTTACATGAGTGGGGCCACGAAAAGGACTCAAACTCTCACACTTGCCCTATGTGTCTTAAGGTAAAAGGAGAAAGTTGAAAAGTGAAATTGTAAAAAAAAAAAAAATAATAAAAATGGAAATTAGAATAGAAAGAAAAAGCATGGCAGTATAGTGAATGTTCTTGGTGAATAATGGGCTCTGAAGTGTGTTGTGGTTATTTTCGGTGATTATGACATCATTAGTGATAAAATTTATTCTGTATAGTGCACCTGAAGTGGGTATAACACTAGTGTATGTATTATAAGATAATTTTGTACTTGTTCCCTGCTAGCTAGTAGATTAAACCAGTTCCCTTGAGGCAAAGGAAAAGGGCCAAGTTCCAGCTGTAGGAGGTATAGTATTATTTAAATTTCCAATACACCACCTAGTGGTGTTTGTTGACAAAAATGTGTAGGCGTATTAACGGTAGGTATGAAATGTTTTTGTTAACAAAATTCTGACTACATAGCTGCATTACACAATGCCATTTTGGGTTGTGGTGGTTCATTCCATCTCTGCAGTAAGTTTATTTTAGTTACAGGAATGAGAGGAGGAAGATAGTTGAGAGTCTAGGTTATCAATATAAGAGTTTGAGAAAAGTCTTATTTGTAAAGGAGTAACAAGAATTCTGTGGAATCACCAACTGTTAGAACAAAAAAACCATCAGAAAAGAATTATGATTATTGTCAGCTGACCTAACTTTCTGAAAAATAATTTGATTATTATACAGTTTTGCTGGGCTTGCATTATTTTATTCTGGATCGAGTGTGCTGATGAACTTTAAGAGGCAGATCAAAAATTATTCTTTTCCCATGAGGATACCTGATGAAACACTAAACCAAAAATTGAGCTTGTGATTTAATGTAAAAAAATCACAATGAAGTTTTTTTTTTTTTTTTTTTTATTTTGTTGTGAGATTTAAGATGAGAGGCTGGGGAATTGTGGAAATGGATGCACATAACAAAAGATGAATGGCAGAATTTCTCGGAGGCCCTTTGTCAATGCTTCACCAACCTTGCAGATTTGGTATTCATAACCATCTGAGATCCTTTTCTATCCTGTGCATTAAAAAAAAATTAGTTAATCCTTAGTACTGACAGGTCTCTGGATCCTGAAAAAAAATGAACTGCTGAATCTACTGAATCTATGCTTTGCAGTGAAATGAGACTTCATGTTTATGCCTAGTACCTACTTTTAAGTTTTCCAGTGAGTTGAGAGTTCCTGATTAGTATAAATATACTAAATATACCTGTACTATAAAAAATGATGGCGAAGTAATAAGTGTTGAGACAGTAATTTTTGACTCACGATGTCAAGTCTTGTCTCAAAAGATTGTCAGGGAACTTTCACTTTGCATACTAAGATTGTTCACATGAACCCAATTATGTGTTTTAATTAGAAGTAGGTTAGCCAAAGCTTGTATACAGGCCAGGCTAGGATAGGCTAGTAACTAACTGTATTGTGTTTCAAAGATTTAAAGAATAGTAAAATCATTCTGAAACTTCTTATAGTTATTAGGTAAAAATTGCAGGTATAAGAGATAGGATAGGCTTTCAGACAATGACACTATAGACAGTACTCGCACCTAATGTAACACAGTATTTAGATAAAATAAAAATAGAATTTTATAGGGTGGCATATAGTTGGGAAAGTCATCCATAAGCTGCTGTTTTTTTTTTTTTTTTTTTTTTTTTTTTTTTTTTTTTTTTTTTTTTTTGGGGGGGGGGGGGGGGGGGTGCTTACTCATGACTATTTAATAATAATTGCTTTTTAAGTGCACCAACCTTTCCCATAGTTTACAAATATTGTTTACATGCTTACAGCATTAACCAGTCATGTCGAGAAGAGTTTGACATTGTATAACTGTTTATGTATCTCAAATTTTTCCAAGTGTCATTAGCTTGAGGATTTCATGTAACTATGCTAAGCTGGCCAAGGCCCAGTACATCAGTGAGAAATGAGAAATTCCTGGCTTTATATTTTGAATAGTTCTCAAGCCTAACATGTTTTTGTATGACTTATGATGTAGGCTCCAGTTAGTGCACCTGCTGAGCAGCTACTGCTTTTCTTCTGTATTCTATGCAAAAGAGTGCAGTATCTGGGACTTAGTCCATGAATGTACTATGCATGTGTAAATGAGTCATTTGTGTGATGAAACCAGTTTTGTTTATAAAACTGTGGTGCTTAATGTTTTAATTAAAAAATGCTTGTCAATTTGAGATACTAGAAGGGACCATTGACTTAAAATTGAGTTGTACACTAACTGTTTGAAAGGAGGAAGAGGCTGACCATGGTCCAAGCTTGGTTGGTGACCAGCTTCCACCTCGTATATGTATGGGTTACCATATGCCACAGATTCCTCCCTGTACAATCTTTGATTGTTTTTAACTGTTTCCAGCTGGCACGAGAAGAATAGAAGAATTATCCTATTGTTAAGACCTCAGGTTTGTAAGCTATGAAAAATGCAAATTGATTAAAAATTTGCCATATTTATCAGGTTAAATACTTGTCCCTTTTGCAGCAGTTGTATTTTGCTTTTGGATTGGTTTGTGAAAAAGTAAAGGGTGCAAGTGTTTGAGAAGGGTAGATCCAGGATTTTTTTTTAAAACACTGTTGGGTGATATATACCATCCTCAAACTGGAAATGATAAAAAACTGGTCAGATCAAAACTTTCAACATGACAGTTGGTGCATCCTTTTCCTTTAAGTAGGAAAGATAATTGGATTGATTTTTCATTCAGAACAAATCTGCATTACAAAGATGTAGTTAAGGTAAAGATATACTGTATATTACGTTCAAAGAATAATTGAAATGAGTAGGATGAACATTTTTATCTTTGTACTAATTTTTAAAAATTTATTTCACATTTATTACAATTTCCGTACAGTTTTAGGAAGGAAGGTATGGCATATTTTTTCATTGTAATAGTACTTGTCATGTTTGGTCATCAGTGTACTGTATATATATGTGTTTTTTCCCCTTGTAGAGTTTCCTGTCCAGGTGAATATATTCAATTGTGTATTGCTCTAATTTATAACTCATATTAACCAATAGATCTATTGTGACCAGTTCTATTTAGAGTAGACGTGAGACACTGCAACTTTGTTATAGAATACTTAGTAAAAATGGAAGTCATCTGTAAAAAAGGCAAACTTGTAGAAGTGGGGTTATCTTGTACCTCATGTAATTCCCATCTGTAAAGATACTATATTAACAATAAAACATTTTATGTGAATAAAATTTAAATGATATGTAATGTTTCATAAAATTTCATAAAGTCTATAAAAAAATTTTCTCTGAATAATTAGGATTTTCACTATTCAGTTCTTAAGTTTTTACGAAGCTGCAATCCGATACATAAAATTTTTATCTTAATATCTAATGAGCTCTTTTAGGCCAGGCTGTTAGAGGTTGAGAGGTTTTAAGTTAGTAATCTGGTCAAAATGTCCTTTATAGCTGCCTGTTTTAGTTTTTTAATACTGTATGGCATACTCACCTGATTACATGGGTTTCATTGAACCTTGCCATTTATGATAGGCTGGTTTGCCTTGGTAAAGTCATTCCCCTGTTACAGGATGGTTTGCCTTGGTGAAGTCATTCCTGTACAGGATGGTTTGCCTTGGTAAGTCATTCCCCTCTTTGTTACAGGATGGTTTGCCTTGGTAAAGTCATTCCCCTGTTACAGGATGGTTTGCCTTGGTGAAGTCATTCCTCTGTTACCATTTATACACTTTAAATATTTCTTACAGGTTGGGCCAGTAGTCAAACTGTGCATGGGAATCGAACCTGCGTTCTATGTTGACAGTGGCTATCCAACTTTTTGCTTTAATCCCTGCGGACACATGGCCTCCGAAAAGACTGTGAGGTAAGTACTGCATATAATGGTGTTCAAGAGTTTTCTCAATTAATTGATTGAATCCCATCAATTTCTTGTTAATCACAAGTTATTAGCCTTGTACAATACATGATATCACTGCAAACAATATATTAGGAAAAAGGTCAAATAGAATTTCTTTAATTTGAAAAACATTACTCACTGTTTCACTAGAAAAATTGTCAATACCTGGAAGCTTAAATAACATAATTCATTACCAACAAATCATATAACAAAAGAATGTCAGTCACATAATCAAAAGGTTCTGATAACAGCCAATTTCCCAACCAAACAATTCTAACAAAACCATCGTCGACATTTCAATCACTTCTCAATCAAAAGAAAATTGTGCTGCATTTATCAAAACTCTTAAGCCAAAAGTTTAATGGAAAACAAAAAAAAAATCCTATAGCAGATAGCAGCCAGGATCAAGGTATCTTGTACAGCAGCTCAAAGTCATGAGGAGCTGCTAAAATAATTATGTAATCATCTCCAAGGAACAACACTGGACCCTGTGCAGGTTTGGGGATTTGCACAAAAGAAACAGTTAGAGAACTTTCACCCTATTTCTTCAAGCGTCTTTTTACTGATATTCTATTAGAAAACAGCCCTTACTGCCATTAGTTGGAGGACTGACTGACCAGAAGGCACCGAGGGAAGTAATTAGATATTAACCTCATGTTAAAACAGGTTTTCCAAAGATTTGGTAGACTATTTCAAAAGTACAACATGTAGTTACCAGTACCCAATAAAATTTGTTTTAGGTAGAAAATGTGTAGGCATATATATTTTTGTGTACAACTGGCCATCCACATACTTTTGGCAGTATTGTAACTATTTTGGTCTTATGAATATTAGCACTAATATACCCATGTTTGTCATCAAGAAACTTTTGTTAACCAACCGTAAGTACAGGTCAAAAGTAGATACGTAGTGAAGAACCAAAGACCCAGCGCCAAACTGAGAGAAGAAAGAGAGATTACAGATGCTACACTGAGAACACCCAGAGAAAGAAGAAGTAAAAAGAGAAAAAATGAATAAAATCGGGCAAACGAAAACCGGCTTTAAAACAGATAGAAAGTAATCATAGAAAGTAATCACGTCCTATCTTAAAGGCGGTAGGAAAATAACTGTCAGGTCACAGGACGCCAAAGGCATTCTTGGTAATACACACCCCGTGACCTGGTATAGATCCCAGTAATGTTTAGACCAAAGGTTTGTTAGTTATGAAAAATACAAATTGGTTGAAAATTTGTCATTTTTACATAGTGTGTGGCTTTTATCAGTCTTATGTTACGTCCAGATAATTTAATAAAGGTCCAAGTAACTTAATTACTTCATAAACATTAGAATGGGTACATTTATTATTTATTAATAGTACATTTAGTATTTATTAATAATCCTTGAAAGATAACATTTTTTTCAGATGTTATTAAATGTTTAAACTACTACTCTATTAAATGTTTAAACTACTAATCTATTACAATACATATACTGTATACAGGAAGTTTTGCAGAGGTCAGGTAAAGTTAGTTTAAAAAGCGACTTAATGCTTAACTAATTTCAATATCAGAATAGAAATACAATACATGACAGCATTTGGAAGCAAAAATTATAGCTATCTAAGGGGTTTTGAAGTTCTTTCAAGCTCTGCACTTGTGACAAATTAATAGACCAGCATCTTGGAAATGTATGGTTTTCTTTTACCAAATTACATGTGGACTACATATTAATTAAATTTTTTATTTTGTATACTTATATAAGAATAATTGAATTGAAAGGGTATAAAAATTGGAGACCGTACTTTGGAAGTACTTTGGAGTGGTAGAAAGTTTGCCATTAGTGAAAGAGATTATTTTGGTTCACATGGAGAGACTGGAGGATGATTGGTTGGTGGAAGGAGTAGTATATAATTTGGACTTAGAGAAGGAAGAAAAGGATAGGTGAATAATATAAAAGTAGTACATTATTGAAAAGGGAGTGGCACTTAATCCAGGAACTGGTAGAGTACATACAACATTAGGGTAACTGAGGCTCTGTTTTATAGTAGAAGGGGTTTTGCTTCCTGGTGGTGTGCCTTGTTGTTTGAAATGCACCTTGTGAGGTTGATTTTTCCAATGAGGGTTCAGTGTATGTGGCTTTAATCATTGCCCTATTTGTCTCAGAACTACCATCTGCAGTAGAAACTGCTTATTGGTAAAATTTTTGTTTTTGTTTCATGCAGTTCCTTTATTCTTTCCCCATTAGCCTGACTTTTCTTGCTGAGGTGAAGTGTTCTCTGCAGTTTGTAATAACACTTCATTTCAATAGAATTTCTTGCTGTTACTTGCAAGGGTAGAAGTGAAGCTTGTGTAAAATGCAATTTGTGTCAGGAAACCGTGAAAATGATAAAACTTATTTACTGGATTTAGATATTGCCCACATGTATATTTTGAAGGCAAAGCCAACTTTCATATTTGTTGAATTACATATTGTACATTATAACCAGTGAGCATAAGAATTCAAATTGACTTCATGCAGTTTGTCAAAATGTCATGTTAACTTTGAAAGATTTTACAACTTTTATAGATTTGATGGATTTTATGCCACTTATTTTCATTGTACCTCTTTTATACTACAGGTACTGGGCTGCTGTGCCTATTCCCCATGGAACAAATGGGTTCCATGCAGCCTGTCCATTCTGCGCCTCTCCGTTAGAGGGGGACCCAGGGTTTGTCCGACTTATATTTCAAGACAACTGCGATTAAATTCCCTCCCTTTATACTATATCGTAGCGTTATGTGTGTGGGGGGGCAGCCTCTGGAATCATATCACCAACCCACAGTTTTATTTGCACTCTACAGTTTGAATGAAATATAGTATTTATTACAAATGGAAGTTATCAGTCGTACATATACTGTATATTGTTTAACAGGTGTTTTATGCAACTAGAATATATTAAATGTTAAATTTTACTCTAGCAAGCTGGTTGAAACTGCGAGTTAAGCTCATGAGCTTTGGTGGAATAAATTGAAAATACAGTAATTGTCTATTCGTTTGGTTGTTGAGTAATAATTAGCAATGACTGAGGGATGCAGTAACACTTGAAAAAACAAAAAAAGGAGATGAATATTGACGATCCTTTTGCCTTCTTTGACTCACCCCACACGCTGCTGCACTGCATGAATCTCTGATCTGTGTTCGGAGGAATGATTCGGAGTTTGTTACTGTCCCCCTCGCTGTTCATTGAAGTATCTCGTCTCAGGCAGTAAGTGATGTACTTTTTCCACAAAGAAAGCTAATGTAAAACCAAGTGGTCATTAATAGTTTTGTTGGTAGTGTAGTGCATAACCACTATTAAAATTAAGGAGAACATTATTGATGACATTTCATATCATGCATCAGGCATAGATTGTAATTATCATATGTAAACCTCCTGGTGTTTACTTTTTGTACAATAGGAAGTTAAGAGGAAAGGAAGTTTTCTTCATTGCATTTGTTAGTGTGTCATTGAAAAGTGCATCGAGAATTTACTTTGGGAAAGAAATTGTCACTGAGGAACATTAGCAGCTTCATTTTTTTTTTCCGTTCAAATGATTTTCAACGTAGTGAGAGGCTTTGTCAATTCAGTACTCATCCTAAATATGAGTGGGTATGAGTGACATAATTGAAATTATCCTAAGATCTTGTTCCTCTAAATAACCACCCAATCCAGTGTAATTCACCATCACCTATCCATATATAAATCACTACAACTGCCTTTGACTTTAGAGTACGTATTATTTCATTTGTCTGCATATTCATTGGTAGAGTCTGAGCACCAGATTGGGCCATTCAAAGAGAACAATAAGGTTCTACTCTGTGCATCAGCTAAATTTTCTTTTTATGATTATCGTGCACTGCCTCGCAACTTTTCATTAAGTGTGTATGTTCATATATGAACTGTTGGATATCATGGCTTTCAAAAGAGAGGATTTTAAATATGCATCCTGTGCACTGCAACAGTCTATTGCATAAAAGTTTGCAGCCTAAATTATAGGTTATGGGGGCATGAAGCATTATTCAGTATAATATGCAGTAAAAAATGGTTGCTAAATGTAATGGGTTTTTGCTACTGAAAATAATCTTGTGTGTGTGCCTAATATAGAGGACTGATGTTAAGCTTTAACTAGCTACACATATTGTTAAAGGGAAAATATACCAACTGTACTATTAGTATATAGTGTTAATTTATAGTATGAAAGTCATGGGCAGTGAATTTCCTTAATAAGTGGTTAATATCTTTTTCTAAAACAAAGCTCACCATAGAAAAAAGTTGTGTTTGTGAGTGTAATTGCAAAACACAGCAGGTTATGTACAGAATATTAACACAAACATCCCATGCACATGCACACAGCATAGAGATCTCAGTGTGATAAAATATGAGTTAAGTTTTATACAAGCTTGATGAGCAATATTCTCTGGTAAAATGGTTACAGATGTATTGAAGTGTTATAATACTTTGTGCAGATATGAATTGCCAAGCTGTCAACAAACAAAGTTTACACGATCATGAAGTGTAGATTAAGGGCTAGTGATACTGGGTAGTTTGAATACAATTTGAGGGTAAGTGGACATATGGAAATATGTATGCATACTGATGTCTGCTGAGACTAATATTCAAAACTATTACTTGATGGCAGTTCAAATAACAGTAGTTTTCATCAGATAGAAAAATGGGAAAATTTCCTATGGAAGTGCCCCGATTATAAGTAAGATTTACCTGCAGTGTGTAATATGAAGAGTCTGCTGAAGATTCTGTTTTTTATTTCTGATCATATTTTTTTTTTTCCTTTTTTGTGGATGATGGGGGCAGCAAGTCACAAAATAGTATGTTTATGGCCATGAAAACTCCTGGAAGTAAAGATACACGAGGTTCAAGTTATTATAATTAATATTAAAAATAGTGTATTTGTGGGTATCTGTTGAAGTGACCAGTTAGGCTGTACATTTTAAAAGTGGTGTCCCTTTGTATCGATGAGCTATTTTTGTACTCAGATGTGGAACTTAGATGTAGTCACTGCTATGATATGTACTATATAATACTTACATGTTATCTCACCTGTACATCTTCATTATTCTAAGAGAGGGTCTGCAACTATGAATAGGTACAGTACGTGTTCTGGGGACTGTGTGTGCACTAGCTAGTACAGTAAAGGGTGCACCAGATTTGCATTCAAAAGAAGCTAAGATGGAATTGGTTTGTAATTTCTTGAGAATCTGAGAGATTGTCATTGGAGCAGTGTGACAGTGCAGGCTGTAAGCTTAGTCTTCATCCTAAAGGGGGGACATTTCATTGGCTAGAGGAGAGCAGGACGCTTGGACAGGGGTTACGAAAGTCACGCACGTGACACTTAGGTAATGCTTACCATTGTTTTAAGTTACTACTTTTTGGAATGGTTCACATTGGTGGCTAGTTCTGAAGTTAAACCTTAGCTTTTTACTTTTTTCTTTTATAGATGTACCTGATCCTTATAGAAGCATTCATATTTGATGATTATAAGGTAGATAACTTTAATACTGACAGCATATATTCCCTTGATAATGTAGTTGGCAAAATAATTTATTAAAAGATGGAATTCATTTAGTTGTTTGTGCAAAATCTTTCACTTAACTAAAGTTGTGTAACATCGATTTCTGTTGAGGATAGACTTTAGTGACATATCTTGACGCCTTTCCCCTCACTTGTATCAAAAGGTCTTTTGGATACTATACTTTTGGTGAAAGACTATACCATCATAAACAGCAGTAGCGATTTTCAGATGCATAGGTTACTACCAGGTAGCGTGGAAAGCAGTTCTGTAATGGTGGTAAAAATGAAAGGGAATCAATGTTTGGCAGCCAGTTTAAAGTTGCAACGCTTATAATGTGCCACATCTCAAATGTTTTCATGCATGTTTTAAACCATTAGAATTATCATTTTCAGAATGAACACAGCATTTTAATAACTAAAAGACTGAATATGGTTTTAAGAGTATTTAAACTACAGTGACTGCTGCATGAGAATGCTAATGTTTTTAACCTTATTTGAAAGTCATGTTCATTTTAACCCCTTTGTAATGAACTTTTATAAGAGCAGTGATCTATGTATCATACTATTGATGGCAGTGATGTACATTTTGGATCAAAACCTTTCAGAAGCATTCTTGTATATAAAAGTTATATATCTAAATGTACTATACTGTATCTGTAACTTCGTCTACTAATGAACACAGTAAGGGAATATCAATTAGATTTTTACCATATAATCAAAATATTACGGATTTATGTCTACATACAATCAAACCCATAATTTCACTTGGTTCTCCACAACCCATGAATTGCGATCTGTTGAACTAAAACTGAAATTTGCATTGGGAGTATTCTCTATAGCAGTATTCCTTGGACTGTATTTTGCTGGATGCATTAGAGATTTGATGGACATTTGCCTTGGCTTTTGAAATGTTACCATACACTCTAATGTGCTCAAAACATTTTTGTGGAATATAATGCAGTACTGCAAAGTGTCCTCTAAAAAATCTTGACAGCTTTTAATTAATTTGGAAGGTCATACTGAAATTTTATTTATTGAAGAACACCTTTTCTACAAGTATTAAGAATCTAACAAGTTCTATGAGCAAGGCACAAAAGGTTCATGATTTCATGAAATATCACTTACCAAGATCTACTTCTTTTCAAATTTTCATTTCGATGAAATGCTGCATACAAAAATTTATACTGAATAAATAAGAAAAAAATTACAAGCAGAAAGTTTTGATGTTGGACTAAATTTCACTGGGCTTTTACCAATCTTGTGAAACCTATGTCAAATATACTAATAATCTTGTTGTTCTAATTCAGTGATTAATTACTAGAAATATATTATGACTGCAAATATGGGACTTCAGACTTGATAGGAAAAACTGCTGCTGTGCTTTTATGCGAGAGTTTTTACTTCAAGTTGTGTGATAACATGAAAGAATTCAAGGCAAATACCATCAGCATAATATACAAGAAAATAGCTGACATTTTCGAAAATTTAAAAGTAATTTTTTTTTAAAAACCGCACAGAGGAATGTATAAGCAACTGTAGATTGTCCAAGACGGTTTTGCATCCGGTATTGTGGCAAAGTGTAAAGTTTACAAAAAGAACTTTTGAACTGTAGTGGTCATGGTTAACGTCATTCATTAAGGAAGGTTTATTCCATCAAAATTGGTAAAGCAAAAAAAATTCTGTTGGATGTAACTTTGTAATAGCATTGAAGGAGACCCTCTTTGTGTTGATGTATTTAAATGAATTTCATAGTTATCATTACTGTCATTATTATTACTGTAATTATTACCATTGCCATCATTATTTTTCATTCTTATTACATGGGTAGTAATGTTACCCTGAAATAGATGGCCTTGCCCCTCTTCAGCCCTCCTCCGTTTACTCCTACCCTGAGCGAGTGTGGTCACGGTGGCTCGCTGTGCACCGTTCTAGATAGCAAAGGTTACTGCTGCTACTACTACTACTACTCATTGGATCAAATCCACACATGTTGATAACTGTAGGGAGAATCTAAACTATGTACCACCAGCAATGCAGTCGTGTGTGGAGTGCAAACGAGTGGTCTAGTCAGTGTGTGGTCGTTTTACCCCCTCACGCGCGAGCACCTCTGTACATAGTTTAAGCCCCTGAACAGACTGTGATTCTTTTTATAGGTCCAGAGGTAACCATTTGTCTTGGCCTGGGGTGCAGTTCTGTCATTAATGCTGGAAACTTTTGAAGGCTTGCATTGCAGCTCTTTCTTTGCAGTTATTTGATTAGTGTTATGATGGCCATGTTTATTGTTGCTTTTCTTTTGCAATGATGATGCATGATTAGTTTTTGTATTCCATTAAGAGTTGCAACATTTTCTTTGAAAATAGTTATGATCTTGAACTTCTTACTTATAATTATCATGGCATTAATTCTTATAATAATCACAGCATTACTGTCCTATATGAAGTTCAATATTTCAGATCCACTGAATACCTTCCATTACCATTTTTCCTCCAAACTTTATCTAGAACTGTTCTAGTTCCAATGGTGGTTCTCATGACATTTTTGTGACGGTAGAAGAAACACAATCTTACCTAACAGGCCTGATCATGTTTCGTGTTGTAGATTTTTTGTGCTAAATTGCATGGTTTAGCTAATCAAATGAAATCATTTTTTTCTTTTAATTTGTAAAGAGCTGTTTTTGAAAGCCTACACATGGTCTCACCCCAGACCACATCCAGCCACACTTATTACTCCCCCCCGGGTAGCTGCAAGCCTTACATGGGTTATGCTATTAGTTTAAGTTGTTAAGCTTTGAGTGGTCAGTTTATAGCTAAGTATCATCCTTGTATATTTTACCATCAAAAGGTAGGATGTCATTCAAACTACTATGAAATTTTTGTTTTCTTACATTTGATTTGTATGCACACAAATAAACACACACTGTATTTGGTTATATATTATGCAAACCAATCTCCAAGTATGTTATAGATCTATTAATAGACCCTGCGTTATGTTTTACACCGTTCCCAAGTGGATGTGAATCCATAACCTTTTCTTTACATTGGCATTGCTTTGTCAGCTGGCCTTTCAAGATTAGAGGAACAAGAGTAAATTTGTTCCCGCTCCAGAGCACACACAAAAATAGTTTCATCAAATAATTTGGGTAGTTCAATGACAATTTCTCTTTCTACACTCTCAAACTTGAGAATTCTCTCTATGCTTCTAGTATTTCCCATTACGTACTGATATTATTATTTTTTTTTTTTTTCAGTCGTAAGTCAGATGAGGATGTTAGGGTGTCTGTCCCACTGACCTCCCATAAGTAAAATGATACTCAAATAAGGTGGTATTCATTCAAAATCAATGGATCAGGAAAATACTGTATATTCAGCTTATAGGTTATCTGTCCTCTTTGCTTTGTGCTGGTTCTGTTAATGTCCTGATGTAGCATTGCATATCAAAGGTGAAGTTGGTTTAAATTCTTCATGAAAGAATGACATTTTCAGTTCTAGATTTACAGTGAACCAAATAATAAGTTCCCTTTTGCAAGTCCCTGTTTAAGTATCTCGCAGTTTATTCTGAAAGCACTTTAAAATCTGTTACAAGACTACATTGTTAATTTGTACACAGAATGGACAGTGGTCTAGGTAAACTACGCACTATTAAATTTCCTCTGCAATAAAAAATGTTGTGCTTTTTGTTGATACATATCTCCAGTTTTTTGCTGTTTGAGCTCTGGTATACAGATAGATGAAGCATTGCCCTTATAACTGAATGGTTATGTGAATCCTTTTTGGGTCAGTTGAAAAGTTTACAAGAGTTTACACGAAATGGCTGTTTGTCCTTTGAATGTCTACATATATATGATTTTGTGTGTTTGTAATTATGTATATGTACAGATTCATATTCCTAAGTTGTTACAATATTTTACCTAAGAAGTATTGTAATGGTCTTGTTTTTTTGTGCCAGATGGATGTTTGTAAATTAGTGTACCATGAAAAGTTTTTCATTGTTTTTTGGCAATGCAAGGATGTGACGGGTTTTACTTGGCATAATGTGCATTAAGCAGGTAAAAGGAACTTCACTGAAGCATCAGCCTTGCCTCGTCAATATCAGTGTATTTTTTAATTCGTTCAACGTGTCATTGCTTATTGAGAAATTGCCAAAGAATATGCTGCAGAATAAAAAGTAACTTTGTCTTATCACTACCAGTGTTTTTTATTTTCATGTGAAACCTCGTTGCTCCCAAATGAAATCCTAACACTGTCATTTAACAAAACAAAAGTATTCAACTAAGAGTATTTGACCGTCTGAAGTAGTTGCAAGTTAGACAATGAGGTTGACAATATGGAGTTAAATTTTTCTAAAACTTTATGTAAGTCTTTATGTAAACTCTGGCTTTGGTTTAACATTAGATAACTTGCAGTATTGAAAGCAAGATCTTGGATAATTATTTTGAGTGTGGATTTGTCTAAATTTTCCTGTAACCGAAAACCTCTTACATTAAGATATGGGAAAACATTGAAGAACCTGGGCTATTAAAATTAATACGAACATCCAATATGAAAAACTGCATAAGTTTAATAATAAGAAAAAAAATGAGAGGATTACAGGGGTGTTAGTTTAACCCATTATATTTATTTTTTTTTTCTAAATTGAAAAAGAAGCAAGACTTTATTTCATTTTCTTCTGGCAGGAGACAGGGCAAAGTTCAAAAGGTACCTTGCACAGGAATTTTGTTGCACTATCCTTGATTGTGCCCACTCAATGAAAGTTTTTCAATATGCTATATCTGATACCCATTATTCCTCTCGATATTTCCCTCTTGATATTTCCTTATGTCCAGTAAGCTCAAATTGAGCTTGCCTTCTGTTTTGCAAACTCTATTTATTTGATTATATTGTATATGGAGACTGCATGCTAACTGATAAGTCAACTTTTTTTTGCTAGAATATTTTTTGCAATGACTGATTATTTGTAAATATATTTTGTTATCTTTAGAGGAGAAATGTCATGTAGTGGCACAATGTCAATTTGCAAATTTTGTATTGACACATTTTACATTTTGTACCAGTTAGTTGCCTCTTTTCAAATGTAACTGTTGAGGAAGTACAAATTATATATTATAGTCTATTTGTTATTGTTTCACTAAATGACATTAGAAGTTTGCAGGCTAATTTTTGTTTCTTTTGAAGCGCCTGCGATGACGACATTTGAATCAGACAAACTTCCTCTGCTAGTGCTTGTGTGCATATCGTGTATGCTGTATTGATTTCTTTCTTGATTTATTATATCAATCATTTGTCAAAGCTTTATATTATTATCTTTAGTGAAATTTTGTACTGTATTATATCCAAGAGTACCTCCTCAAAACAGCACTGAGATCAATGATGTGGTGCCGAGGTACTCTGCAGACTGGTCTGGAGAATTTGATTAAGGTTTAAATATGGGCATTAGCATTGTTTTCTGATTTTTTTTTTTATTGTAGACTTATTTTGTCAGTATTTACTTCCTTGAACTGTTTCCACCCATACAAGTCGATGGGGTTAACACGTTTATTAGTGTATAGGCAGGAATGCCTTGCATAAGTGTCAAGGGAACCCGGGGGGGCTGGCTGGCCAGTCAAGCTAGTAGCTGTAAATAATCTGTAATAAATAAAGGTTTCAGTAATTGCATGTCTTTTCTTTCCACTTACCTCCTTCAGTCAACCATGTACGTATAGATTTTTGAGACTTGAGAAAAATGAATTTATTCCAAAGAATCTTTGTTCCACACATGCAGTACATAAGCTGAAGCTAGATTTTCTAGTCCTCTTATGCTGAGAATGACCTAGTTCTGCAAAACGAAATTTTGAGTTTTATTAAAAAAACCATCAGTAAGTTGTCAAATGTTCTGTAATAAATAATGATGATGATGATGATGAATAAGAATACTGCCTCTTCACATACCTTTGCAAATTGGCTACTGAAATCTTGTCTTTTGTAAGTGACAACACCAAGTGACGATTATGAAGAATGGATGATATAACATGTTCGAGTAATTAAGGATTAGAAGAATGATGACAAGGTTTCATGTATTTCAAGAAAAGGTTCATGAGCCATAAAAGATATGAGTAAAAGGGATTCTCTGCAAGAATTCAAAGTGATTAAAGACTAGAAAATTAAAAATTAACCAAGAACGTCTTTATGAAAGGCTCTTAAACCTACAGTTTAAAGTATGACAGATTTTATGAGCAGTTGATTCTGATAGTGCACCCATGTATATTAGCAGTTGATTCTGACAGTGCACCCATGTGTAACTGCTTGTAAACTTATACAGTAACATCTTGTTAATTTGTTCCAAGACTCAAGTTGAAAATTGACCTAGGTCAAATAAACCTTTAAAAGACCTATACCCCTCAAACCCCTAAAAACAACCCCATAATGTCATTCTGTCCATAGTACAGTGTTCATTAGTTAAATTTTCTCTTTAATTCAGTACATTTTTGCATATTAATTATAACGGAAAAAAAATTCACATATGTAGTATAGTTCTGTAAATATTTGATACCGTATCCACTGCTCATCCTCAAGGAGTTACACTCGTGGTGCCCCCCAGGGGTCAACAAGACAGACCAACCAATTACAAAGATTTTCTTATATTTGGTCTTGACCAGAATATTGCTTGTTGGCACCAGTGATAGAATACAAAGGACTCGGGACAGGAGGGCTCTATCTCCTATCGCACAATGACTATCTATGCTCTACATCACACTCACACAGGCATTTTAGCATTATGCAGTAGTATAGTTGCTGACCAATGTAAAACTGCATAAACAGATACAAAATGAAAACTCATTGCTTATTGCCGAGTCTTTCAAACCCAGAGAGATTTAATTTATTTTAAATTCAACAACCAGTAAAATAATATAAACATCTAGTCTAATCAATAAGGAGGACTTAACTAACCTGAGTTCCACTGAAGACTACAACTTTGATTTTGGAATCTACCACAACTGTTGATATGTCCATTACTGCACTTGTACGAGATAAGAGGATGCACAAAGGCTCATACTGGGTGGAGCTGATGCCATACTAAACACAACAACATTCCTAGAGAAACAGTTTTCATTATTTATCCTGTCTTGACTTTAACCTGTCATATCAGATTCAAACTTTAGAGCATCAACTTTACTGTATCAACAGCTACAAACACAAGCACATATTTACAGTTGAAGGCTGTATCTGGCAATGAGGGTGACTGTGAGGGAGCACCGAGTTTGTTCTACCGTGTCATTGGCAGCAGCATTATAGGTATTAGTGTAGTGGATATTTTACTCCATTAATTTGGACATGGTCCATATTGGCAATGAAAGCTGGTCTTTCGTTGGAGGTTATATCATCAGGTACGTTGAGGCCGCTAACCCAACCATTGAGGAGTGCATTGGCGCAAGTATGTGCTGTTGCTTCTGAAATTAGTATTGCATCTAGCCTTCATGTGGATCATTTCATAGCCATGAAGATGTAGATGAAGCCATCTTATGGAGGTAGTAGGCCTAAGACATTGATATGAAGGTGGCCGAAACACTATCTGGGTAATGAAAATTTGCTGATCCTGTGAATTCCTGGAGGCCTTTTATGGTAGATAAGAGAGTGATATGTATTTGCTGATGGTTGATACCTTGGGGGCAGGGGGACATACGTCATTTGCCAAGAATTGATGACCCAGGAATTCGATAATGAAGGTCATGATGACATTTGCTGGGATGGACCATCAAACAATAATTCATGAGGTAGGAACAGGTTGGTTCATACATGTTTCTGGTTGTCTTCTGGATTTCTATGAGGATTCTTTGATGTACCAGAGGCAGAAAAGTAGTTGAAGGTGTAGGTAGTATATGTAAAAAGTAGTGACGTTTGTTGTTTTCTGCAAGGGCATCTGGAAATTAGCAATGATGAATTCCCACCAGTATTTTTTTCCTAATACATGGCGAGGCAAGGGTTTGGTGGCTATACAGTCGACCCTTGGTATTTGTGGGGGATGCATACCACAACCCCTGCCAAATAGCTAAAAATGCTTATAATTGCCTATTTTGACACTTCAAACACCAAAAAAACCCTCTAAAAATTCTTATACGTACCCGAGTATTTTAATACGTAGTTTTATCACAAAAAATGCATTGAGTCATGAAAATGATATGAAAATACAGTACGTAATTAGTGAATATTTCTTGATGAACAATACCGCGAATGGCCAAATTTTCCACGAATAATGGGTATATGCCACAGAAAAATCTGCGAATCCTGAACTGCAAATAGGTAGGGGTCCTCAATACTGTGCGAATGTATACAGCTAAAGCTGGAGGCCTCTAGGCAGAAGCTATTGTCTGTGGGTAGGATCAACTTGGTGCACCTGTTGGGGTTGTGACTGCCACCATTAGACTTTCTGCAATTGCAGCCAGGTGCACCTGGGTGAGGAGCCTTTTCTGTAATGGCTTATAAGGGCACTTCTCCATGGTGCCGACTTGATTCTCACTGTCCCTTATTGGTCTTGCTTGTCCCTGCCCAAGCATATGCTACAGATCTTATGTTGTGAGACCTTGAAGGCCCCCATCAATTCATCAACCTTTTCAGATGCCATTGATAAGTATACTTTGCATTGGAAAGGCAGATTGGTTGTTGACTGGGAGGCAATGTCACTGTACTTCTCTTGCATGGTTAACCTTGGAAACCCCATCAGCTCGTTCTGGGAGAATTAATAAGGGCCTTAGTTTGTTCCAGGCTGGCCCTGCCATTTTGTCTCCCAACAGTGAGTTTAACAGGTTAAGGGCCTGATGGGCATAGTTGGGTAAGGGCAGGAGATTTTGTCAATGAGATTCTGGTGCAGGTTCCCCATATGATTATCTCCCACCCTGATCATCAAGCCAACTTGCGATCTTTGGGAGAAAAGGGTGTCTGGGATTGATTCCAGGTTTCTGCCTTCTTTGTGCATCTCTTGATGTTGGAGAAGTGGAACTCTATTTTCACCATCAAAAACCAGACAGATGGGTTCTGTTGTCAATGTAGGAGGCAGATGAAAGTTAATGATGCCGGTGATTGCTTGTTTGGATTTGGACTTCCTGTGTTTTCTTTCCTTACAACATTTTACTCTGGATATTCATTCTTTTATCCTTTGGGAAAAGCCAATAATGGCGCACAGTAACTGGGATATCCATTTTTTTTCCTCCAGGGGTATGTACGGCTGCATTGAGTCCAATAATCTACAAGGATTCATGCAAAAACCATGCTGGGTCATCTAAGTTTGTGGATGATAACCTTTAGCTCTCAAGGGAAAGCAAAGCCAGAACTTATAGTCCATTAGTAGCAGCACATGGTCATGCTAAGTTTATGTGATAACTTTATTCTCCAAAACTGACCTGTCTTGTCCTAGTATGTGTGAACAGAGAAGTGGCGATAGGTACCTGATAAGGCATACAAATGGAAAACAGGTGAATGACATATAGTAAGTCACATGGCCATGGGGTCGCATCATGATCGGCTGCCAAATCTGGCAGCTAAAATAAAATTTAGCCACAAAGTTTTGATGTTTTCTATATAAACAAATAAATAACAATGAGAGAGTGGGCTTCTCTATTAATCTATTTCCTGTTACCCTGATGTTTCTGAAATTGTCTGGAGAAACACATTTTGTCACATTATTCATGGAAATGTTTGTTTTTGTTTAGTCTCTAGTCTCTGTTACATTACTTGTTATTCTAGAAGAAATAATAACAAAATACAAAAAACCTTCTACGGCACTGATAGTACAGGAAGCAAATTCTAAAATGGAACAGCAGTGTTCCACAGTGCTACCTTCTTAACAAGTAGCCTCCATCTCAAACAAGTATTCATGCTTTCCAAAGTAAACACATGCATGTATTGTATGTATGCATGAATATGCATGTTATGCAGAGAAATAATCAAAAGCATCACAAACGAGGAAAGTTCACCTGCTATATCCTACAAGACTTATAATTAACCAGCAGGTGTTAGTTATTGGGAAGGATTACTAATTAAAGAAAAAAACTACTGATATTTGGAAACTGAATAATTTGAGTATTCACAAATCTCTAAAACATTACTAACTTGAAAAGTTTCTCTTGTATTGCAATAATTTACTTCAATTTTTATCTAGTTATTTACTAATTTGTTCATTGATCTTTACTTCTCTAATCACTGATCTCTTCTCTGCGTATTTCACATTACCTTGTAGTATCACAATATTATTTCTTTCTAATGAGCACCACATTCTTTGAAAGCTTGGGCTTCAAGTCAATGGCCCCTGTGGTGGGCTTGTTCCATATGAATAGGGTTCATCTTCTCAATATCATAATAATAATAATAATAATAATAATAATAATAATAATAATAATAGATTTTCTTAAATAGTCAATGATTATTGGGCCAACTTAAATTTGGTAAACAGAGATCTATTGTTTAGACATTGGTGAATGACCGAAACACCATATTATGACGGTTATCACAAATATATTGTCCTTTAACGCAGTAAATGTATTATTGAAAGGGCAGCAAACAGCTTCTGGTTAATCTAACTCTGGCTAACTAAAAGTAACAAATAAGCAGATTAAACCAGCTTCACCCTGCTTTTAGCAGATGTAGTCAGGTAGACCCATGGCTTTTGACTCGATATGGACCTGACACGAATGATAAAGAAAAGGAGCATAGTGTACAGATAAAGAAGGTATAAATAATACCACGAAATATGCACCAGATGCAGTTTTATATAATGTATTTTTTTAAAACGTAAAATGCTATTTTTATCTTTCTGTCTAAAATAAATTTTTCTTTACTACAATTATGTTAATAAGATTTCAGAACAAAATCATATTGAGGTTATGTTGTTCCCTGTATGTAATTGTAAGTGTACTTCTATCCATGCATGTATGTATTTACGTGCAAATAGTTCTTTGTAACTTGAAAACAATCGGCTCCAACTCCGTCATAAGACCAACCGAAAGGATTCTACGAGACAGTAGGACGAAACATCCAATAAACATTACGAATATGAAGACATCAGAGGAGATAAAACTTTAAAAGAAATTATATAAAGCTATCGAGCGTCCAGGGAATGAAAACACGCAACCATCACCAAAGTATATAGAAAATGGGAACCATTCTATTATACTTTGGCGATCACGAGACGTCATTCCAGAAAGAACGACAACTCGGGAGCACCGGGTACGACATCAATAATCTAAGCCTGCTTTCGGTTCCGGGTTGGCA
>NC_061110.1:9246015-9341015 GCF_015104395.2 Macrobrachium nipponense | reverse complement strand
TGGGCCAACCCAGTACGGAGTACAGCGGCGGATTGAGGGGGGGGGGAGGGGGGTGGGGTTACCTGGTCTCATACCCACCCCCAAGGATATGCATAATAGAGGATTATTCTCTCAATAAATCGTTATTAGTAGTAGCAACAATTTTCTTAGTTAATGATTTTTTCCAACAACAACCACCACTATATATATAAAACATTGATATATACGTATGTACCGTATGTGTGTATGTCATATATATATATATATATATCTATATATATATATTATATATATATATATATATATATATATATATATATATATAGATATATATATGTAAACCTAAGTGTCCTGCCTCTATAGAAAGAATTCTAGATTAGCCACTATGAACTTAACTCACCGAGAAATGATTAAGCTGGTTTCTTTATTCATTCAGTTATCAAGGCGTTTTACAAAGTATTACGAAAAAGAAGTTAAACAACTGCATCTCGGTCTCATATAAAACGCGCGCGCGCGCACACACACACACACACACCTCGTATCTGGGACTACTGTCGAAAGCCAAGGTGTCTCGGCCTCTCCGCTCTTGTCATTCAACACAAGACTTCAGACTGAAGGCACAGTGCATTCTGGGAATAAACATGATCTCTTACGAGTGGCCTGACGCTATGACAGCCCTGTCAAAAGAACAACATGGAGATACTATATAGCCCATCCGAAAAAACTTCCTGGATGTTACAGTTTCGACGAGGTGTGATCGCTCGAATCAAGACGAAGTCATCATCTTCACGAATATGATTCGATAAGACAATTGGTAAAAGCAAATTAATAATGATTACTCTGACAAAAACAAGATAAGCCACCCACGACAAACCAACATGAAGATATAACGCCCTGCTGCAACTTTCAGAGCTCTAAAATCGAGAGACAGGAAACGATTTCCCAAGACAATGACGCCGGACGTGATACAACTAACCGATAACAATGTCAACACGACAAAGGACCTGACTGATCTGCGTCATGTGTCAATGCAGAACATTTTTTTTTTTTTAAAAAAGCTCCAGAAAGGGGAACCAAGTGAAACATGATAAAGACGCGAAGATCGTTTACATACAGAGATGGGAAAGGTCTGTCATCGAACACACCTCCCAGATCCACAAGTTTATTAGAACTCCAAATGAAAAAAAAAAAAAGGTGATAAAGTAAAATGGGAAAGAAAACGTGAGCAGATAAAAAGGACGACACAGAAATAAGTGCAATAATTCAGTGTATGTACAAAGACCAAAAAGAAAAATAGTTTTATTATTTAGAGGAATGAATAAATAGTACATACACATTTACATTCTGAGTCTGTACTCTAGATCGAAGTCAACCGGCCTCCACCACGACGGCTTGAGTTTGAAGTTTGTGAACCGTGGCTGTAGATATAAACCTATAAATTCGCCATGACACCCACTCTTGACATTTGTATACGGTCTGGTATTGGGTCATAAATAACTCATTAATATCGAATCCATTTCACCTTGAGAGATACTCACTCAACGCCCAAGAGATATTATCATTATACACTAGAGACGCATCAAGCCTCTAGAGTCTAGACAATGCACCAACCATAAAAAAATGTTACATGCTTGAATCCTTGTCCGGGTGCATATACTTATCGTAATTACCTGATTCCATTAACATGTGAGGCAATGTTAAGATAAAATAAATTCGATATGCATGAAGATGTATGGCTTAATATTTGAGAAAGAATTTACATGTATATAGTATATACAAACACAAGCATTATACATATAATATACATATATGTATAAAATCTTCAGTCATAAAAAGTCACAAATCACATACTACAACTACCAACTTGACGGAAAGGAACAAAAAAACAAAAAATGACGTTACGTCTTTCGTAATTCTATCAGAAAGACGTCCCAAGACCAACGACGCATGAACGTACTTGAAAAACAGTCTCGTATCAACTTCGGTTTTTCTGATAAGTGCTACTACTACTCGCAACATCCGGATATCGAAACATGACCGAGCTAAACAGCGCGGTTTCCTAAAAACCACAACTGCGTCTTACTGCTTGCAGGCTCCCTGGTGAATCATATTCAGCTGATATATTCACATTCCCTCCAAGTGTCAGCTGAATTAATGCAGACGCAGACACGTTCTGGGTTTTAAAATGCCTCGCTTCTGGAGAGACACAGCAGCAGCTCTCTCACACAACCCGGTGGAATTTGGAACAACACTTGCGCCTGGTTAGAAAAATCTGGCGAGTATGCGTCGTATGACTTTGTGCAGTATTTTGGGGGAAATATTGTAGAAAGCTCATCTTCGTAGGAAAATCACTTCACCGACCTTTATTTCTGCCATCTGGTCTCATTTTCAGAAGATTTCTTACTACTCATTCGTAGACGGCCGGTTTTGTTCTGTTTCATTAAGGTGGGATAGGTATACCTTCAGTTGTAGCATCTGACCAAATACCTTGTTGTTTACTACAAGAGTAGAGTATAGGATACAGAATTCAAACCAACGGCCAAGCAGTGGGACCTGTGAGGTCATTCAGTGCTGAAAGAGAAACGAGTAAAACGGTTTCAAAGACGTAACAGAAGGAAAACCTCACAGCAGTTGCACTGTGAAACAACTGTTAGGTGTGGTGGAAAG
The DNA here is from genome assembly GCF_015104395.2 of Macrobrachium nipponense. Lineage (NCBI taxonomy): Eukaryota > Metazoa > Arthropoda > Malacostraca > Decapoda > Palaemonidae > Macrobrachium > Macrobrachium nipponense. The sequence continues at coordinate 9,338,369 of NC_061110.1, read as the reverse complement.
TAAGATGGAAGAAAGAGAATATGAGCGGAGGTACAATAAAATAAATGAAAGGGGTTGCAGGTAGCGGCCGAATGGACGCTGCATAAAACCTTCAGTAATGCCTACAGTGTACCGTTGAGGTGCAGTGACAGCATTCTTCCTACCCGTGACAATTAAAAAATTTGTGAATAAAAACTTCGTTTGATTATTTGGAGATTTTTCATTATTTTCTTTCAAAGAATTTGACACTTAATAGGAAATGTTAACAAATGCCTGAATCATTATTTTGCAAAATGACATTTGCATGAATATACATCACACGACCAACAATGCTTCAGTGAAAACCAATGTTACGAATATATGTGGAATATTTTTCCAACATTTCACAAAAAGTTGACCAGAGGACCTTCTCTTAACAAAGACAAAATTGACAAAACTTTCTCTTAAAAAAGACAACATTGACCAGAGACCTTCTCTTAACAAAGCCAAAACTGAATAACCTTCTCTTAAAAAAGACAACATTGACCAGAGACCTTCTCTTAACAAAGACAAAATTGACAATAGACCTTCTCTTAACAAAGCCAAAATTGACAAAACCTTCTCTTAAAAAAGACAACATTGACAAGAAATCTTCTCTTAACAAAGCCAAAATTGACAATAAGACCTCTTAACAAAGACAAAATTGACAATAAGACCTTCTCTTAACAAAGACAAAATTGACAAGAAGATCTTCTCTTAACAAAGACAAAATTGACAATAAGACCTTCTCTTAACAAAGAAAATTGACAAGAAGACCTTCTCTTAACAAAGCCAAAATTGACAAAACCTTCTCTTAAAAAAGACAACATTGACAAGAGATCTTCTCTTAACAAAGACAAAATTGACAAGAAGACCTTCTCATAACAAAGACAAAATTGGCAAGAGACCTTCTCTTAACAAAGGCAAAATTGTCAAGAGACCTTCTCTAAACAAAGACAAAATTGACATGAAGAACTTCTCATAACAAAGACAAAATTGAAAAGAGACCTCTTAACAAAGAAAATTGACAAGAAGACCTTCTCTTAACAAAGCCAATATTGACAAGAGACCTTCTCTAACAAAGACAAAATTGACAAGAGACTTTCTCTTAACAAAGCCAATATTGACAAGAGACCTTCTCTAACAAAGACAAAATTGACAAGAGACTTTCTCTTAACAAAACCAAAATTGACAAGAGACTTTCTCTTAACAAAGCCAAATTTGACAATAAGACCTTCTCTTAACAAAGCCAAAATTGAAAAGAAACCTTCTCTTAACAACGACAAAATTGTCAAGAGACCTTCTCTTAACAAAGACAAAATTGACAAGAGACTTTCTCTTAACAAAACCAAAATTGACAAGAGACTTTCTCTTAACAAAGCCAAATTTGACAATAAGACCTTCTCTTAACAAAGAAAATTGACAAGAAGACCTTCTCTTAACAAAGCCAAAATTGACAAGAAGACCTTCTCTTAACAAAGACAAAATTGACAAGAGACCTTCTCTTAACAAAGACAAAATTGACAAAAGACTTTCTCTTAACAAAACCAAAATTGACAAGACTTTCTCTTAACAAAACCAAAATTGACAAGAGACCTCTTAACAAAGACAAAATTGACAAGAGACCTTCTCTTAACAAAGACAAAATTGACAAGAGACCTTCTCTTAACAACACTAAAATTGAAGAGACCTTCTCTTAACAAAGACAAAACTGACAAGAGACCTTCTCTTAACAAAACCAAAATTGACAACAGACCTTCTCTTAACAAAGACAAAATTGATAAGAGACTTTCTCTTAACAAAGACAAAATTGACAAGAGACCTTCTCTTAACAAAACCAAAATTGACAAGAGACCTTCTCTTAACAAAGACAAAATTGATAAGAGACCTTCTCTTAACAAAGACAAAATTGACAAGAGACCTACTCTTAACAAAGCCAAAATTGAGAAGAGACCTTCTCCTAATAAAGACAAAATTGACAAGAGACTTTCTCTTAACAAAACCAAAATTGACAAGAGACTTTCTCTTAAAAAGGAAAATTGACAAGAAGACCTTCTCTTAACAAAGACAAAATTGATAAGAGACCTTCTCTTAACAACACCAAAATTGACAAAAGACTTTCTTTTAACAAAACCAAAATTGACAATAGACCTTCTCTTAACAAAGCCAAAATTGACAAGAAGACCTTCTCTTAACAAAGCCAAAATTGACAAGAAGACCTTCTCTTAACAAAGACAAAATTGATAAGAGACCTTCTCTTAACAACACCAAAATTGACAAGAGACCTTCTCTTAACAAAGACAAAATTGACAAGAAGAACTTCTCTTAACAAAGACAAAATTGACAAAAGACCTTCTCTTAACAAAGAAAATGGAATAGAAGACCTTCTCTTAACAAACCCAAAATTGACAAGAGACCTTCTCTTAACAAAGACAAAATTGACAAGAGACCTTCTCTTAACAACACAGAATTGACAAAAGACTTCTCTTAACAAAGCCAAAAATTAACAAGAGACCTTCTCTTAACAAAGACAAAATTGACAAGAAGACTTCTCTCAACAAGACAAAATTGACAAGAGACCTTCTCTTAACAAAGACAAAATTGAAAAGAGACCTTCTCTTAACAAAGACAAAATTGACAAGAGACCTTCTCTTAACAAAGACAAAATTGACAAGAGACCTTCTCTTAACAAAACCAAAATTGACAAAAGACCTTCTCTTAACAAAACCAAAATTGACAAGAGACCTTCTCTTAACAAAGAAAATTGACAAGAGACCTTCTCATAACAAAACCAAAATTGACAAGAGACCTTCTCTTAACAAAGACAATATTGAAAAGAGACCTTCTCTTAACAAAGACAAAACAAATTGACAAGAGACCGTTCTCTTAACAAAGACAAAGTTGAGAAGAGACCTTCTCTTAAACAAAGACACAATTGTCAAGAGACTTCTCTTAACAAAGAAAATTGACAAGAAGACTTCGCTTAACAAAAAAAAAAATAAAATTGACAAGAAGACCTTCGCTTAACAAAGAAAAATTGGACAAGAAGACTTCTCTTAACAAAGAACAAAAATTGACAAGAGACCTTCTCTTAAAAAACCAAAAGACAAAAATTGACAAGAGACCTTCTCTTAACAAAGCCAAAATTGACAAGAGACCTTCTCTTAACAAAGCCAAAATTGACAAGAGACTTTCTCTTAACAAAACCAAAATTGACAAGAGACCTTCTCTTAACAAAACCAAAATTGACAAGAGACCTTCTCTTAACAAAACCAAAATTGACAAGAGACCTTCTCTTAACAAAGAAAATTGACAAGAGACCTTCTCTTAACAAAGCAAAAATTGACAAGAGACCTTCTCTTTAACAAAGACAAAACAAAATTGACAAGAGACCTTCTCTTAACAAAGACAAAATTGACAAGAGACCTTCTCTTAACAAAGCCAAAATTGACAAGAGACTTTCTCTTAACAAAACCAAAATTGACTAGAGACTTTCTCTTAACAAAGAAAATTGACAAGAAGACCCTCTCTTAACAAAGAAAATTGACAAGAAGACCTTCTCTTAACAAAGACAAAATTGACAGGGGTCCTTCTCTTAACAAAGACAAAATTGACAAGGGACCTTCTCTTAACAAAGCCAAAATTGACAAGAGACCTTCTCTTAACAAAGACAAAATTGACAAGAGACCTTCTCTTAACAAAACCAAAATTGACAAGAGACCTTCTCTTAACAAAGACAAAATTGACAATAGACCTTCTCTTAACAAAGCCAAAATTGACAAGAGACCTTCTCTTAACAAAGCCAAAATTGACAAGAGACCTTCTCTTAACAAAGAAAATTGAATAGAAGACCTTCTCTTAACAAAGACAAAATTGACAAGAAGACTTTCTCTTAACAAAACCAAAATTGACAAGAAGGACCTTCTCTTAACAAAGACAAAATTGACAAGAAACCTTCTCTTAACAAAGCCAAAATTGACAAGAGACCTTCTCTTAACAAAGACAAAATTGACAAGAGACCTTCTCTTAACAAAGAAAATTGAATAGAAGACCTTCTCTTAACAAACCCAAAATTGACAAGAGACCTTCTCTTAACAAAGACAAAATTGACGAGACCTTCTCTTAACAAAAGACTAAAATTGACAAGAGACCTTCTCTTAACAAACCAAAATTGACAAGAGACCTCTTAACAAAGACAAAATTGACAATAGACCTTCTCTTAACAAAGACAAAATTGACAAGAGACCTTCTCTTAACAAAGCCAAAATTGACAAGAGACCTTCTCTTAACAAAGAAAATTGAATAGAAGACCTTCTCTTAACAAAGAAAATTGACAAGAAGACCTTCTCTTAACAAACCCAAAATTGACAAGAGACCTTCTCTTAAAGCCAAAATTGACAACAGACTTTCTCTTAACAAAACCAAAATTGACAAGAGACTTTCTCAACAAAGAAAATTGACAAGAAGACCTTCTCTTAACAAAGACAAAATTGACAAGAAACCTCCTCTCGTAACAAAGCCAAAATTGATAAGAGACCTTCTCTTAAAGACAAAATTGACAAGAGACCTTCTCTTAACGAAGAAAATTAACAAGAAGACCTTCTCTTAACAAAGACAAAATTGACAATAAGACCTTCTCTTAACAAAGACAAAATTGATAAGAAGACCTTCTCTTAACAAAGACAAAATTAACAAGAGACCTTCTCTTAACAAAAACAAAATTGACAAGAGACCTTCTCTTAACAAAGCCAAAATTGACAAGAGACCTTCTCTTAACAAAGACAAAATTGACAAGAGACCTTCTTTTAACAAAGAAAATTCACAAGAAGACCTTCTCTTACCAAAGACAAAATTGACAAGAGACCTTCTCTTAACAAAACCAAAATTGTCAAGAGACCTTCTCTTAACAAAGACAAAATTGACAAGAGACTTTCTCTTAACAAAACCAAAATTGACAAGAGACTTTCTCTTAACAAAGCCAAATTTGACAATAAGACCTTCTCTTGACAAAGAAAATTGACAAGACCTTCTCTTATCAAAGACAAAATTGAAAAGAGACCTCTTAACAAAGCCAAAATTGACAAGAGGCCTTCTCTTAACAAAGCCAAAATTGACAAGAGACTTTCTCTTAACGAAACCAAAATTGACAAGAGGCTTTCTCTTAACAAAGCCAAAATTGACAAAAGACCTTCTCTGATAAAGACAAAATTGACAAGAAGACCTTCTCTTAACAACACCAAATTTGACAAGAGACCTTCTCTTAACAAAGACAAAATTGACAAGAGACCTTCTCTTAACAAAGACAAAATTGACAAGAGACCTTCTCTTAACAAAGACAAAATTGACAAGAGACTTTCTCTTAACAAAACCAAAATTGACATGAGACCTCTTAACAAAGCCAAAATTGACAAGAGACCTTCTATTAACAAAGACAAACTTGACAAGAGACTTTCTCTTAACAAAGACAAAATTGACAAGAGACCTTCTCTTAACAAAGCAAAAATTGACAAGAAGACCTTCTCTTAACAAAGACAAAATTGACAAGAGACTTTCTCTTAACAAAACCAAAATTGACAAGAGACTTTCTCTTAACAAAGAAAATTAACAAGAAGATCTTCTCTTAACAAAGACAAAATTGAAAAGAGACCTTCTCTTAACAAAGCCACAATTGACAAGAGACTTTCTCTTAACAAAACCAAAATTGACAAGACACCTTCTCTTAACAAAGCCAAAATTGACAAGAAAAGGCCTTCCTCTTACAAAGACTAAATGAACAAGAGACCTTCTCTTAACAAGTTTTGACAAGAGACCTCTTAACAAAGACAAAACTGACAAGAGACCTTTCTCTTAACAAAGAAAAAATTGACAAGAGACCTCTTAACAAAGACAAAATTGACAAGAAGACCTTCTCTTAACAAAGACAAAATTGACAAGAGACCTTCTCTTAACAAAGAAAATTGATAACAGACCTTCTCTTAACAAAGAAAATTGACTAGAAGACCTTATCTTAACAAAGACAAAATTGACAAGAGACCTTCTCCTAACAAAGACAAAATTGACAAGAGACCTTTTCTTAACAAAGACAAAATTGACAAGAAGACCTTCTCATAACAAAGACAAAATTGACAAGAGACCTTCTCTTAACAAAGAAAATTGACAAGAGACCTTCTCTTAATAAAGAAAATTGACAAGAAGACCTTCTCTTAACAACACTTAAATTGACAAGAGACCTTCTCTTAACAAAGACAAAATTGTCAAGAGACCTTCTCTTAACAAAGACAAAATTGACAGAGACTTTCTCTTAACAAAACCAAAATTGAGAAAAGACTTTCTCTTAACAAAGCCAAATTTGACAATAAGACCTTCTCTTAACAAAGAAAATTGACAAGAAGACCTTCTCTTAACAAAGACAAAATTGACAAGAGACCTTCTCTTATCAAAGACAAAATTGACAAGAGACCTTCTCTTAACAAAGACAAAATTGACAAGAGACTCTCTCTTAACAAAACCAAAATTGACAAGAGACTTTCTCTTAACAAAGACAAAATTGACAAGGAGACTTTCTCTTAACAAAACCAAAATTGACATAGAAACCCCCCCCCCCCCCCCCCCCCCCTTCTCTTACAAAACCAAAATTGAAAAGAAGAAACCTTCTCTTAACAAAGACAAAATTGACAAGAGACCTTTCTCTAACAAAGACAAAATTGACAAGAGACCTTCTCTTAACAAAGCCAAATTTGACAAGAGACCTTCTCTTAACAAAGCCAAAATTGACAAGAGACCTTATCTTAACAAAGACAAAATTGACAAGAGACTTTCTCTTAACAAAGACAAAATTGACAAGAAGACCTTCTCTTAACAAAACCAAAATTGACAAGAGTCCTTCTCTTAACAAAGCCAAAATTGACAAGAGACTTTCTTTTAACAAACCCAGAATTGACAAGAGTCCTTCTCTTAACAAAACCAAAATTGACAAGAGATCTTATTTTAACAAAGACAAAATTGAAAAGAAGACCTTCTCTTAACAACACAAAATTGACAAGAGACCTTCTGTTAACAAAACCAAAATTGAAAAGAGACTTTCTCTTAACAAAACCAAAACTGACAAGAAGACCTTCTCTTAACAAAACCAAATTTGACAAGAGTCCTTCTCTTAACAAAGACAAAATTGACAAGAGACCTTCTCTTAACAAAACCAGAATTGACAAGAGACCTTCTCTTAACAAAGCCAAAATTGACAATAAGACCTTCTCTTAACAAAGACAAAATTGATAAGAAGGCCTTCTCTTAACAAAGACAAAATTGACAAGAATACCTTCTCTTAAACAAAGACCAAAAGAATTGACAAGAGACCTTCCCTCTTTAACCAAAGACAAAATTATGATAAGAAGGAACCCTTCTCTTAACAAAGACAAAATTGACGAAAGGAAGACCTTCTCTTTAAGCAAATCCAAGCCCAAATTGACAAAGAGACCTTTCTCTTAACAAAGAAACAAAATTGACAAGAGACCTTCTTCTAACAAAGACAAAACAATTGACAAGAGACCTTCTTGACAAAGCCCAAATTGGAACAAAGAGACTTTTCTCAAATTAACAAGGACAAATTGACAAGAAGACCTTCTCTTAACAAAGTACCCAAAATTAGGACAAAGAAACCTTCTCTTAACGAAGTGACCCGAAATTGGACAATTAATATCTTCTTCTTAACAAAGCCCAAATTGACAAGAAGAAACCTTATCTCTTAACAAAGCCCAAATTGACCTGAGATCGTTCTCTTAAACAAAGCCAAAATTGACAAGAATACCTTCTCTTAACCAAAGACCCAAAATTTGACCTGAAAGATCTTCTCTTAACAAAAGCCAAAATTGACAAATAATACCCTTCTCTTAAACCAAAGACAAAATTGGAGAAGAACTTCTCTTACAAATACAAAATTGACAAGAACCTCTCTAAACAAAGAAAAAACAAATTGGAAAGAATACTTCTCTTAACAAGCCAAAATTTTGAAAGAAGGACTTTCTCTTAACAAAGCCTTTGAAATTCAAAGAGACCCTTTCTCTTAACCAAAGCCGAATTGACAAGAAGACCTTCTCTTAACAAAGACCGAAAATTGACAAGAGACCTTCTCTTACAAGCAAATTGACCTTGACCTTCTCTTAACAAAGAAAAAATTGACAAGAAGACCTTCCTCTTAACAAAGCCAAAAGTTTGAAAGAAGACGTTCTCTTAACAAACAGACAAAACTTGAAAGAAGACTTTCTCTTAAACAAAGCAAAACAAAATTTGAACAAGGAGCCTTCTCTTAACAAAGAAAAAATTGAAACAGGAAAAGACCTTCTCTTAACAAAGCCAAAATTGACAATAAGACCTTCTCTTTAACGAAAGACAAAATTGACAATAACTTCCTTCTCTTAACAAAGACAAAAATTGGACAAGAAGAGACCTTCTTCTTAACGAAAGACTAAAATTGACAAGAAGACTTCTCTTAATAACAAAGACTAAAATTGACAAGAATACTTCTCTTAACAAGGAAGACAAAATTGACAAGCGACTTCTCTAACTAAAGACAAAATTGACAAGAAGACTTCTTCTCAACCAAGAAAAACAAATTTGACAAGAGAACCTTCTCTTAACAAATGACAAAATTGACCAAGAAGGAAACCCTTCTCCTTAAAAAAACGACAAAATTTGACAAATACCTTCTCTTAACAAAGACAAAATTGAATGGCAATAATACCTTCTCTTAAAGCAAAGACAAAATTGACCAAGAAGACCTTCTCTTAAAAAAGACCAAAATTGAAACAAGAAGACCTTCCTTAACTTAAAAAAAGACAAAATTAGACAAGAAGACTTCTCTTAACTAAAGACAAAATTGGACAAGAAAGCTTCTCTCGAATACAAAGACAAAATTGACAAGAAACCTTTCTCTTAACAAAGACAAAATTGACAAGAAGACCTTCTCATTCGAAACAAAATTGATAAGACCAAAATTCTTAACAATAGGACAAAATTGAACAAGAAACCTTCTCATTAACAATACGACAAAATTGACAAGAATAACCTTCTCTTAAAAAACAAAGGACAAAATTGGACTAAGAAAGACCTTCTCTTAACAAACAGACAAAACAATTTGACAAGTAAGTTCTCTTATAACAAAGACCAAAATTGACAAGAAGACCTTCTCTTAACAAAGACAAAATTTGACAAGAATACCTTTCTTCTTAACACAGACAAAATTGACAAGAAGACCTTCTCTTAACAAAACAAAATTTGAACAAGAAGACTTCTCTAACTTGAACAAAATTTTGACCAGAAGACTTTTCTTAACAAAGACAAAATTGGACAAAAGAACTTTCTTACAAAGACAAAATTGACAAAAGACTTCTCTTAACAAGACAAAACTGACAATAACACCTTCTCTTAACAAAGACAAATTGACAAGAAGACCTTCTCTTAACAAAGACAAAATTGACAAGAAGACCTTCTCTTAACAAAGACAAAATTGACAAGAAGACCTTCTCTTAACAAAGACAAAATTGACAAGAGACCTTCTCTTAACAAAGCCAAAATTGACATGAAGACCTTCTCTTAACAGACAAAATTGACAATAAGACCTTCTCTTAACAAAGACAAAATTGACAAGAAAGCTTCTTGAACTTGCAAGAAGACTTCTCTTAACAAAGAAAATTGACAAGAAGACCTTCTCTTAACAAAGACAAAATCGTGTAAAAAAAGGCCTCTCGTATGCGCTGGACATAAATGTGAGGAAACCGAATAATTTAAAATCTTGAAACACCTTTTCAGAAGGAAAAACTCGAGGACATCCAAGACCTATTAATAAATATTGACGAGGGAGACTGATGAACCGAGATACGCACAGTTAGAAGGAAAAAAAAAACAAGAGAGTCAGCCCGATAATAGTAAAAGAGAAAGCACAGGCTGAATGAAGACCCCCACTGGTCAGGGAAGCAGTGCCATAATTGGGGCATGCGGGCATCAGAGTGAGGGCTCGCTCGAACACGGGGTTGGGTATTTAAGTTGGAAAGGTACTAGTACGTACTACAGTGATTATTATCACCGGCGATACCCCGGCTTCCATTTTGGTAGAGTGGCGTGCCAGCCACTTTCATGTTTTAATATATGTCTTCTTCAGTGTTGAGAGAAGACAAGACTGACTTCTTTTCGACTTCTTTCAAGATTAGGATTTTGAGAGACATCACTTCTTCTGCACTTAGGATGTTCAAGGCTGACTTCTTTTTGACTTCTTTCACGATTAACTGAAGACCTCAATCGTTCGACCTCCAGACAGGGCGAGGAGAGGAAGGGTTTGGGCATATATGCCCTTGTAAACCCAAAAGCCTTTAGTTGGTCTAATTAATAAACGACATCCCTCATTACTGATCGATAGTTGTGGGTCGCATCTGTGATTGAAGAGAGAGAGAGAGAGAGAGAGAGAGAGAGAGAGAAGAGAGAAGATCCGGATGGAGCGAGAGAGAGAGAGAGAGAGAGAGAGAGTGCATAATTACCATAATTACATCATATAATTAGGGAATGAGAGGGCCTCATCAATAATTCCCTCTCTCCCTCTCTCTGTCTCAGTCTCTCTCTGTGTCTTTCACGCCAATGGGGCAAAACCGGTATGTTCCAATTATACAGGATTAGGTATTAATCAGAGGGGGCCACAATCAGTAACAACCGGACACCTTCGGATTCTAGGGTGAAAGCGAACTGACTAAAAAAAAGAAAAGAAAAAAAATGATTCACTTTGACGTCAGCTCCTTCTGTCAATCTCTAACAGTTAGACGATTATTATCTCTCTAGTATACCTAACCGCTCTTATCGAAATACACTTAGGTGTATAATGTGTATATTATTTGACGATACATAAGCGCTACGTCAAATTTTGTTCAACAATAATCTACAAAGAAAGTGTCACCAATTCGGTGATTTATGTCTTTTTTTAATTAAAAAAATTAAATATTAAAAGTACCAAGTCAACAGCGTTGTGGGCTTCTTTAACATGAATAATGTTCATCTTCTGCATAATAATAATAACTAATAATAATAACTAATATAATAATAATAATCATAATTAATAATAATAATAATAATTAATAATAATTAATAATTTAAGTTTCTATACGCACGCCACTCTATACTGAGGAAGGGCCGTTTCATTTTATGCTCACTCGGGGAGTAGGCCAACGCCATCTTGAATTCAAGATGGCGTTGAGTAGGCCAACAGACTACTGTTGTTGTTGTTGTTGTTGATATGGAAGGTGAAGGGGGGGGGGTAGGGGGTAGGAAAGCCTAAAATGGTCTGAAAAAGGCATTTTGCTTTGAGTTACATATACAGGAATTTTAGGATAGGATATTTACGATTTATTAGAATGGAAATGTCAAAAAAATAGTGTGCAAGTTAAACAGTACAGAAAAATGATTTCTAATAAAACATTGCGTATTTATTTTAATTTTCGTTGGTGAAACAACGCTCTATTTGACAGTAGATTTTAGCACGCGCCTCGAGTATGCTGGAGGTCAGGATCACGCTTTGTTATACTTACTCTTCGAGAACAAAATAGTATTCACTAACATGAGAAAGCCGGTGATTTTAAAATTAACGTATTCTGAAACAAATATATCCTCTGAGCAACCGCTATCTAAAGTTTAAAAAAGATCAAATTACTATATGGTCCTTTCAGTAATAATAATCAGTACTTAGCTGGCTGGGAGTCTAGTTACAATGGCATACAATCTAGTCAGAAAGAAAATATTGCCCGTGGACTTCTTGCAAGATCCTGAATATCTTCCGGGATGGTGATTCGTGAATTATGAATATATTCTACGTTTTCTGAGTACGAGAAGAGAAATTCGTGCCATCTTCGCAAATTGCATCTGACGGCCTTTATAATAATATATTCAGTTACAGTATCTGTGAATTTGTTTACGATTTAATATCAGCATTTAATGTCGAATCATTTTGCAAATAGTACTATACAAGGGAAAGTGTCAAATACGTTGATTTATCTTTTTTTTCTTAATAAAGAAAATAGCATATCAGTTTTAGTCTCTATACCATTTGCTAGATGGCGCTAGTGTACGTAAACACTGCTACATCGCTCTCACTCTTTCCATGAATGGTTGACAGTGGAGACGTGGGGAAAAGTTGCATGTACTGGCAAAAGCATTGCACTGAGAAAGCAACTTGTTCTATGAACTTTTTATCAATAAATGGTGTGATATACCCCCGTCTACAGTATACTTCATATCCTCACAAAGAATCTTCACATCATCTTGCATCATAATGACCATCATGTGATTATTCAAATTACGCACACGAGTGTATTACCAAAGACTTATAAATAAATGAAGGCATCACATCCCTGCCTTATATAATGCATTCGTTGTTTAGGTATGCTTATCAAATATACAGAGGAAAGTGGAGTAATAAAGAAACACTGATACCAAGGTTGTGATGCATACGACGGACTCCAAGATTTTACGAGATAACCAGTGCAAATAAAGCGTGTCCCAAACTATAAGCAATTGGTTACACGAATAAAAGTTGAGGCCAAGAAGACAACAGTTCGTCAGATTTGCCAAACCTACTACTGAGTTACAGCAATACGGGACGTTAGAGAAAGGTGTGCAAATCAGGAACTTCCCGAGAGAAACATTACAAACGGCCAGCTAGATTATGTCAACAAAGATAACTTACAGATGCCGACAGCACCACAACAGGGCGAGATTAATGCGCCTAATTATCTGAGCAAATAATGAAATAATTTCTACTTTTAAAAAGATCATCTACTGAAAAAAACCGAAGGCAATAAGTAAGGGAATATCCCCAAAGCCTCGCCACAAAACAAGATGCCGTGGGAATAAGAAATGTCAAGGTGTTCGTACTACAGAACGAATGTCCTATTGACAATTATTGAGGGGGGAACCTGGGAATAGGTATGTTTGAAAAGGGGAAACAGGAGGAAGACCTCAAAGCAGTTGCACTAGGAGAACTTGCTCTCAGTCCAATTATAAATTCGTTTCTTGCGAGTCATTTCTCAGCGCCACCTGTAGCTTATTTCGTTAGGAACCAATCACACGAGCGACCTTTGAAATTGTAAATGATTCAGTCTAGATTTGACAGAGAGCAAACAAATCATTTGCCTGCTTGGATATGTAGAAAACGGCGGTGTCCTGATCTTCAGGATACTATGCGTACAATATATCTTCATTGGCACAGCCACGTATTTTGATTCAACTAAAGAGAAATGTGTTTACGTTAGAGAGAGAGAGAGAGAGAGAGAGAGAGAGAGAGTCTGGCGGTATTTACGGCATACAACATACTGACAATAACTCTCTCTCCCTCTCTCTACGAATGTGTGTATGAATACATATACATATACGTGCATACATTACATACACACGTATATATATACAAAATTGAAATTAGGCTCTAAAGCCAAGTACTGGAACACTGTAAGACATTCTGCTCTTGAAAGTGTAAAAAAAAAAAAAAAAGTTCAGATGGTTGCACGGCAGAAAAAAAGAAAGAAAATAAATAAATAAAAAGAGGAGAGAGAAAGAAGGTTAAAAAGAATAGAATACCTCAGGGAGAAAATAAGAGAAAGAGAAAATCTTCCACATTCCCATCTTCTCTTGTTTGGCCTCAGCAGGTGCCAGTTGCTGGACCCATTACGGGCCATGGGCAAAACAGACATGGACGCCACGTACCGTTCGAAAGGACATTCAGGACCGTGGGCATCAAGGACGGGGGCATAACGGACTGTGCAAAGGACACATACAGCGGGCACGTTTGTAACTTTTCATTCTGAAGACTGAATAGAAGACAAAATTAAATATGAAAGTCCGTCAATAAACGTAATTTCTCATTAACTGTGAGTCATTAAAGATGCAGTCATAATTAAATACATGCTTGTTATATTTGGAAAATAAACTGAACGATATTTAAAGCTATCTAATAATTAAAAGGAGTACTTTATCATTTGACAACTAAAGGTGAGGCATTTTATTCAGATATTCATCACCTGTTTTATTTCGTTATATGATTTGAACTATTAAAAGTAATGTTATATTTTGTGTATATATAATATATATATATATATATATATATATATATATATATATATATATAGAGAGAGAGAGAGAGAGAGAGAGAGAGAGAGAAGAGAGAGAGAGAGAGAGAGATAACATGAATACCACAAAGGTGTTTCTGTACACGACTTAATACTTCATATATCACGTCAAATATTTATAAAATATGTTCTTAAAATGTACAGACAATGTCAGTAACGCCGCCCATAAGGTTCGTAAAATCCCTTCATACGGTCCTTATATTCAAGTCATTGATGTCTACTCACTCTACTGCATAATCCGCGTAACCACTTGGCTGAACTGGAGAGTGACTTTCACTAGATCAGCCAGGGAGTCTGTTCAAGTCCCTCTGGATTTCACAATAATCGTTGTCTGTACATTTCAGCTTAGAATTCAATTTGGCGTCGTCTGCAAACTGGTTTATACAGGAATTAAAAGCGCCTAGTACATCGTTATCATATGAAAAAAAAAATAATAATAATAATAATAATAACAACACGAGCTCTAAAACGGAACCCAGAGGTACTCCTTAAGAAAAAGTTCAACATTTTGAAATTACCGTTTCTCAAAATGACGCTAGAAATATACATACAACTGAGTGTACAAGATACATTTTTTAGTGATATATATATCGGCGGGAAGGCCGTTAACTACTCTACATTTTGGTAATATAACAAAAAAAAATCACTGACGTGAGTTGCAAAAAAAATATATATTTAATAAATCAAATCAAATAAAAATTCATGACACTAAAAATTCGTTGTCCCGATGCCGAAATTCCAGTGGGAAAGAAAATACTTTTCTTTTTATTTAAAAGGATACAGAGGAGCGGAAGAGGCCGTCACCTGTCAGAACGCCCAAACGACCTTGAGGGATAAAACGAGGAATAAAACGAGGAAAAGAGGTACCAATTGCCAACCTTATTCGTATATAGCGCAGTTTCCCTTTGAGCCACAGTCCCGACTTTCTGTGGAGGGGATCCTTCGTTTTCTTTGGGGGCCGACTGTCATCACGTAAACAAGAAAGGAAGGTCCCTTGGAAAGAGGAAGAAGATAATCTTGGCCAAGTGAACTCGATTATTAAACGCTCCCTCATTCATGGTTCGCCCTGCCCCATGGAGGAGGACGATGCCCAGTTCGTGAATGAGGAGACGGGTCTCGGGCATTAAGGCGGCGGTTGTGGGGGGGTTGTGTGGGCACGAGGTGGTGCTATGAAACGCTTTTGGCTGGAGGAGACGTTGTTGCTGCTGCCGATGTGGCCGTTTCTGTGTTCGAGGGGCTGGACGTCCAGGAAAATGTCCCACAGGGCCAATTTGACGCTGGTGATCCTGATGTTGATTCAGCTGGTGCCTTCTTCGTGTACGGTCGGCAAGGTAAGGGACGGGAGGGGAGGGGGGCGTCGAATGGGGTGCCCAGTCCAGCCGTCGGTGGCTATACCTAACCTTAGGCTGGAGGCCAAAGCTGCCTGTTACGTACAGTACATGTTACGTGCTTGATTTGGCAAGCGCTATTCACGTTGGTTAGCCCTTTCACCTGCTGGCATGTAGCCTAGTCTACTAAAAACCTCTTGCTTATTAAGTAACCCTGTCTACTTGTCAAGATAGAGTACTCTACCTATTACTAACTAGGAAAAGTTTTACAAATACATAGTAGATCAATCAATGGCACACAATAATTAAGCAAATGTAGTATGAGGCGTCAGGGCTATAGCTAGCATTAATGAGCAAAATACGACCTGACCAGAATCATCTGAACCTATATGTAACCTAACCTAACCTAGGATGCTGTGAACTAACTTAGCCAGGGGGGTGGGGATGAGAGGAGGTCCCTTTTCCTTTCAGAATTTTGTTGGAATTTGACATCGGAATTCAAATTAACATAAAAATTCGATCAAATCTACCTGATTTGACAGGTAAATTATTAACAGTAGTGACCAGGTAAATCTTAGAGGCACCTGAAAGCCAAGTTTCCCACTATGGTCCACCTTAAATTGAAAGATACAAGGTTAGGGCAATTCCTGAATACAGACCAACCATCTCCACAGTTTTAGGGGACATTTCTAATTACAAAAATAACTTTTAACGGGATTTTAGGGGGGGCACTTTCAATTAATGCAAATAACTTCTATGGCTGTGAGTAAATAACTTGAACGTAGTTGTGAAAAGAACTACTTTAATGGTTGTGAGGCTATATAAATACCAAGCATACACGTCATTGTTTACTTATTTGTCAAGCATGACAAATAAGATTCTAATCAACATAGGTTCAGATGATTCTGGTCAGATCGTACTTAAGTAATAAACTGTACGCTCCTAGTACCTGACAGAAAACAGGAATTACTGCGTGCGAGTTAAATATAGTGTCTAGTCATAAATGATAAATCTTTGTGTTACCAAACGCTGTGCATTACTGAAAGCAAAGCTTAACAATCAAATGTTAGGTATTCACTGTTTTGTTTACCAATCAAAATATGCTTATAATATAACAGTATGCTATACCAGTTATTTCTAAATGTGCCTAGAAAACATCCCAAACTGGATATAGATACAGAAGCATGGAAATTTCACTATTTAAAATATACCTTGTATACAAAATAAACTGCTGACCTACGAACTACGTATATAGTTTCAATTATGTCATCCAATATTTACATATCATACATGTTTTGTCTGAAACAATAGAAACACCTATATTTTGGGTTTTATTTGGGCTTGAAACCACAAAAGGTGACCTGCTGATGCTATTATAATTATAAGTTTGATGTTTTATGAATTTTTGCACTTACGACTTTACTGTTTGTTGAACTCTCGGCCATTTGCACGGGCAGTGATGTTTTCTAACCTCTATTTATTTAAGGATTTACTATTTTGTTAATTTATTTTTTTATTTTTAAAACTAATCTCTTTCTGCATTTCCCATTACCTTCTGCTACCTCTTTCAAATGGGCACCATATTCTGTGGAAGCTCAAACTTCAAGCTTGCATCATATGAATATGTAGAATTCAATGTTCTTAATAACAATACAATAATTATTAATAATAATTTACTAAAAGGATGAATTCATCACCACTTAAACTCTTAATAGATCTTGTATAAAAGCATCCCTCAAGTTCACGAGGCTATAGTTTTGCTTAATGGCCTATTTTCTTTGCATTTTGTCTTGAGACACATCTAGCATTGTATCAATACCAGAGACAGAATGGAACATTAGCACAAAATGGATTCCTATTTTCTACTATATTTTATTTAATAGTAAGCATGTTTTAATACTGGAAACTGTAAAAACAAAAAATGACTGGGCTAGTCCAGCCTATGCTACCTCCGGCAAGCCGATGAACACACACTAACATAATTGAATTAAATCCGAATAAATACAAATATTTCATGTTGTTTTGTACATGAAGTGTATATTAAGCATAAAACAGAGCAAAGTGTCATTCAAGAACTCTGATGTAGTAGCCTATCCCACTTGACTACGTATGCAAGATCAAGTAGCTATTCCCATCAAATATGAGACATCTAAAGTACAATACAGTACAAGTGTGTACTACAACAAAAAATGAAAACATGATAAGCAGATTACTAGTAATGTTGAACAGCAGTGCATATTTTAAGAAAGACACTCACGAACTCCATGTTCGCTAAGCCAAAGATCTTTACATTGTCTATACAATATATGCAGTATACTGTACAGTACAATTAAATAATTTGTCAGCTGCATGAACTGTACTGTACAAAGTGTACCGTTTACTCTACAATAATAATTGAAAGACAATAATCATGCAAGCTGACAAGTGCTTACAATAAAACATGAATGATTGTTCTAAACAACAATGTCTCTCTCTCTCTCTCTCTCTCTCTCTCTCTCTCTCTCTCTCTCTCTCTCTCTCTCTCTCTCTCTCTCTCTCTCTCTCTCTCTCAAGGAAAATAATTTTAACACTTACCAAATTGAACACCTGCGGCTAGTGGTGTAAGGTCCATTCTTAGCTCGGCACATCCATTCACACCTGTGGGATTTCATTCACATTATTGTATGTAGCGCACATTGGTACACATATAGTAAGTACATGTAATGTGTGAATGATTTATGATAATGTTTATGATGGAATTACATACATTTGAAAATCAAAGTATCATGTCAAGTGGAAAGTATTATAGTCTGTACAAATGTCTTATATCAGTTTTGATGTCTACAATTAAAAACTAAATCTGGGTATCCTTATCAAGAAGGTTTGTTACAAAATGTTTGTGCAATATATGAACATCTATGTTAATTCTATTGTTGGTGAAGTAAAAAAAAAATTAAACTCCAGTGGCTTTTACTAAACTAAGACTTGATATTTTCACTCAAGAGGCTTCTGATAATGGGCAATTATTTAATAAGACATTGTTCGTTTCAGAAATGTAAACCCAAATCTCTTGGTACTTGTGATGATAACGAGATATGTGTGGTTGGTGACAACCCGGACGAGAGCGTTTGCGCATGTCGTGAAGGGTTTGACGAAAATCCAGACACACACAAATGTGAGGCTCCTGAACCCCCTCCTGGTAAGATTACTTATTGTTTTCGTGTTACACATTCTGTCTTGAAAATATGAATTCATTAGTTAATTATTTGTTGGTGTAAGGTGAATAAAATGTTATGTTGTTTGTTCTCACATACCACTGTCCCCATGGAAAAATATTGCTACATAGATGTGTCAGTTATCTATACATTATGGATATAATTTATATACTAAAATTTACTGTCTAACATTATAGTAATAAATATATTGTAATGATGTTTCTGTCAAAAGTACCAAAATGAAGGAAAGGAGAATAGTAGTGAATGACATGATAATATTTTCAACTCGAAAGAATAACTACACTTCATAACTGAATGAGACTTGTCCCCCAAAGTTCCCTAGCACATTAGTTGGTTTGCAAGAATACTGAAGCCCTGCATGTGGATGTATATTTGGTGAAAGCTGGTCCAATTTTTGAAGTTTGGTAGCAAGGTAGTTGACTTGTGACATCAGCTGTAATGGTGAATTTACCACCCACTCAGTTGGCTGTCTGCATCCACTTTCCCTTCAGCCATGCTGCTGTAAAGACATCACTGCTACTGGATTTTTATCATAGATATTATTTGTGAGATTGATTTGCTTCCTTTTTTTTGGACTCGCCCCATTGTTTACAATTTTGGCTTTCCTTTTGACTTTGGTTTGCTTGTGATGCAAGTGAGGATGGTGTCTTCTCCTAGTCTTGAAATGTGATGCTGTCCAGCATTTATTCTGGAGACGGGCTTTGACAGAAAGCTAGCTAGCTACTTCTCTCGCAGGTCAGTGCCTGGTTATTTCTTGCTCTTTCCAATTTCAAATATTTTCCATGTTCTGCAAACTTCACTGCAGGCAGACTTTGTGGGTGGCTTAACCCAAGAAGGGGTTAAGCAGCTTAACTGTCCCGTAAATGAACTGTCCCGTAAATTACCTGTCTTCAGTTGATAGGAAAACCGAGTGTTTGTCAAAACATGTACAGTACAGTCCCCAATTATGCAAGAATTTGGTCGATCCACGGCCTCGCAGAATTGGAAATTCGCAGATTTCGAAACACATACCTTATGGGAATAATTCCATTAAGGCCAAGGCAAACAGCAACTTACCCATCAAACTTTTTTTTACTACACATTTTCAATACATTCTTTGTACTATACTGTAATTTTTTCTAATATGAAATTGTTCTTATGGATAAATAAAGCATTAAAAAGGTTTTAATAACTTGAGAAATTTTAAAACTACACACGGGATGGTGAAAACTTCCACACGTAAACAATGCCTCCATTGGGTGCAAGTGTACTGTATGATACAGTCATTTCCTTTGAAAAAACCTTTTGGATGGAATTTCCTCTACCTATCCTCTGCCAAAGAAACCTTCAAACTCCTCTATCTCATCCTCCGTGAAGAGTTCTGCTGAAGGAAGGCTTTGTGAACCATTTGAGGTTTCAGGAATTGGCGGATCATGTGTGTCTTCACTCCCGTTAGGCCTAACAAACTTGGTTACGACTCACAAACGCCTGTCTCACATTCTTTGTCCAGCACGTTCACTATGTAATCGTTTTCATATAAATTTATTCAAAATTTTATATGAAATTACAATTTCTTAACAATAGAAAAAAATAAATGATCAAATGCCAAAAGTTAGTCAAAACAAGTTAACCTAGAAAAAAAAAAATTCTTACTTCATGTTAAGCAATAACGGATTTCAAGTTGTCGACTGCTGCCAAAATGGAAGTTGCTCCTTCCTTCGTCTTTAACTTATGGGCAAGCTTTTTAGTTTCTAGAAAATAGGTCTTCCTCTTCGACTTATAGGCAGATGCATACATGATGAGAATGATCAGAATACACTTCACAGATCTGAATATGTATGACGATGGTGATGACACTGATCATTCATACACACTGCGCTATGACGTCACAAATGCATGAGGCAGAGCCTTCCGTCTTAGCTAATGGCTGAGCAGGGAATCTTTCTCTTGCATTCCCCCTTGGAGGAATAAGTTTTTTTTTTTTCCTCCAAGCATTCCCCCCCCCCCACCCCTTCTCTCAGATACCAGCAAACCCCCCCAAACCTAAAATACTTGAAAAGACAATAGCTTTGATACGTTTTATGGAGTGTGACTTGCAGACTTTGAACGGCTTCGCAGATACAGAAAATCTACTTTTGAGAACTAGCAATTGCATAAAAGGGGAATCGCACAATTTGAACACTCATAATTCAGGACTGGACTGTACCACATTTCTAGGTTTATTTGAATTGAAAATAATGATTTCAAAATTAAATAAACTACAGTGTTAGAGAATATCTGCCCGATACCTCCCATTTCTCAATTTATCTTGTAATAAAGATAAACATCTGATAATGGGCAGTGATACGTACGGCATCAGCACTGTGACTCAAATCAGCGGCTAGTCTCTCTTCCTAATTTTACTGTACTACTTATATTGGTATATGGCTTTTGGGATGGTTACAGGTTAAGTTTCAAGAACTGACACTCCCGTTTCTTCTCGACCAATCTCATTCCTAGTTTATTCTCAGGGTTGCCAAAATCTCTCTGTTTTTAGAATATGGACAGTAGTGGAGAAAGACCTTCTAAAAGTCAGAGATTACTGCTCTACAGGTTTCTACAATCTACTTTTCCTGGGGCAAAGTTGACCATGACTGGAGACCAGTCAGTGGTCTCTCTCCTCTGAACAAGTTTGTCCTTCAGACTTTGTTCGGGATGGAGTTAACTCCATGTTCCAATTTGGATTTTATCAGAGGGTGATGTGCATTTAGTTGGCAGGTGTGCAAGTAGGTTGTTTGCCATGCTGTCAAGCTGTTTGCCAGCTACATGTTAGGCTATCAAAATGCAGTGGCATACCACTACATCCATGCATGTCAGAAAGGCTCTTCAGGAGCTGGTGACCACTGGTGATGATTTGTTTGCCATGCAGCTATGGAGGGAGGTCTGTGTTTTGTTGTCCCATGCTGTTTCTGTGTGCTGTGTTTGGGGATGCCAAGCACCCACAGAATAACCTTGATGTCCATGTCCTTTCTTTCCTTCAGCCTAATTTTTTTAGTGATCAGCTTAGTACCAGTCTAAGTTTAATCTCAGTATTACCTAGGAAGCTTCCAACTCAACTCCACCCCCTCCTCTCTCTTCTCTTCTCTCTCTCTTCTCTCTCACTCTCTCTCTCTCTATCTCTCTCTCTCTCTCTCTCTCTCTCTCTCTCTCCTCCTCTCCTCCTCCCTCTCTCTCTCTCTCTCATTGTAGTTATATTAGGTGCAACTCCCTCTGTTCCCCACTTGTATTCTGGGATTCTAATGTCATCCTGTTCTCATTCTAAGAGATTCTGATGATGTCATTGGCTAAAAGGTTTTGACAACCTTTTTATCATTTTGACATTTTGTTGTTCTCTATTTTTGAGTATTTTGCTTCAAATTGGCATTAAAGCCACCTTTATATAAGGAAAATAATTTTAAAGCAAGCAATAAGAGAGACATTGCTATTGTCCATAACTAGTCAGTACAAGAT
Source organism: Macrobrachium nipponense (assembly GCF_015104395.2). NCBI lineage: Eukaryota > Metazoa > Arthropoda > Malacostraca > Decapoda > Palaemonidae > Macrobrachium > Macrobrachium nipponense. Next base: position 9,316,208 of record NC_061110.1, on the reverse strand, counting down.
GTATTTTTGGACTCGCCCAAAATCTGAAAAAAGGGTTCGAAAGGAAAGTGTGCCATTCATGCAACTTAGTCTTGTTATCCATGGGGAGGAACAATTTGGCCATTACTATTGTTGTTAGCATAGAGATTGCAAACTATTGCCATAGCTTTAACTTGAAATCTGTCAGAGTACATATCTTTCTGTAGTTAATTTTGTGTGTCAAGTTGTAGCAAACTCAAACTTGTAACATAAGTAACAGAATATTAAGTAATATCATTGTCTTTTTTATTTCTACTCTGTCACACACAGTCACAAGTTTAACTCGCCATTGGTCTGAAATATTCTCCAGCCTTTGGTGCACTTATTTTATTTTCAATCTGTGTTAGTGGTTAATCAAGTTAAAGGAGGCTATTTACATTGAAAACTAGAGACTGCAGAAAACCTTGTGATAGTCTAAAAATGTGACTTGTTGCTTTTATAAATTTACTTTATAATAATGTGGTTGCCTGTAATATACGTATAAAGGTGCATGCGGAGTCATTCCATGATTGAGATGTAATATGACTAGAACACAATTCAGATTCAGGTAGGGCATACTACTGTATATTGAGGGCTGAATAGTGTAGTGTAGCAAGTTACTTATAGCATATTTTTGTTTTTTTTTTGTGTTGCAGAACCTTCCAAGAGTCATTGGGCTCTAGGCTTAGGATTAGCCCTTCTATTTTTCCTCCTTTTTGTGGTGTCTACTTTACTTGCCCTGCACTACAAATTTGGCTTACTCTCTGGGATATGCGATCGTCTTCCTCGGTTTCGTCCGTTCGGCAGGAGCGGACGAGACTTTAGCATGGTTGATAATGAAGATGAAGATGTGAATCCCATCGTCTGAGACTGGGAAAAGACCGACTGTTTGCCACAAATGTGATTTGGATTACTGGATGATACATTACGTCTTAGTGCAAAATTAGTCTTGAAAACTTTACATGTAAACTCACATTGTGACAATGATTGAGAAAGGTCTTTGTAACTTGGAGAGTATTGATTAAAGGTTGTGTTTTAGTAATGAAACTGTTGTGTGTAGAAGTATGGTCTGTAAAAAAAGATTTTGAATTTATATGAGATTTTGTAAGAATTAAGTGTAATTTTGATAAAGGATAGAGTAATTGTGAATAACTGAAGTCCCAAAGTTATAAGAATTAAAAGAGGTCATCATTTGTAGCGTATTTTGAATGTACAACCCTTGAATTTTAGGCCCCATTGGATGTTTCTTTTGAGCCCCAGAATTGAATTCATAGAAGCGTGTGGAATAGTTCAGAGTCTTGTGCACATTGGTCTGGTAGCTCTCATGCCTTGGATGGTGTGAGAAAACTTAAATAATATGTACTTGACATGTGTCTTTAGTTGCATTTATTAAAATTTATATTTGGTCATTTTTAATTATTGTAGGTTGTGTTGGTTAGAGAATTCATCATCTGGAGGAATTGAATCTCCCTTGCAGTTACTGTATTGTGATCTTACAAGCCTTTGCAAACAGCATATTATATTGATGTAGTAGTGTATTTTATTGATTACATTTGGAACAATTCCTTATATAACTGTGATACTGTTTGCATTACTTTTGTCTTGATAATGATTACATCAAGAAATGTTAACTGTCTGATAAATTCCCTCATGATTCTGAGTTATGATCTTTTAAAGATTAATGTAGATCTGCATTTGGTACAACAAAGGTAAAATGGACATTCCTTTTAAGTAAGTCATAATTTTACTGATCTGTATATAATGAAGTTTAGTTAGCATGGAAATTTGCTTCTCGGAATATGCTTTGTTATTTTTCCAGTGTAATATATACTTCTGTTGATGCCACCAAGGCTGGTGTACCTTCTCACCTGGCTATCCTTGGAGTACTGAACCATGTGTTAGGATTATGGAAATTCTAATCAAATGCATCACTTAGTTTGCAATGTATTGTGTGTATTTTATTAAACATATTGTATATGTAATCTTTTTGTGTTTTATGTGTTGAATATTTTATTATAGCTTGCTCTGGCAGCAATATATTGATATTTCATTCATGTTGTTTTGTACCCTCAGAATAGTTATGTTTTTACATTTAATATTTAACAAGATCAGAAAATCTACCATATGTACTTCAGCCATATCATTTTGGTTATTTGAACTAGTCGTTGCTGTAAAAATAACTCTCAGTATTGTAGAGATAAACATTAATGTACAACAGTTAGGGTGTTAGCTGATAAACTTTCTAGGCAGCTTGCATAAAATTCAAGTACAACAGAATATATAATCACTTGATAAATTTAGGGTAAGTGCTTATTACAATATTCTGGAACCCTTATCTTTCTGATTTCTGGTTTCTTAGAAGTGGGTGAGAATCATCTCAGATCTTATGTTAAACATCCTAAGAATTTAAGGCTTATCACAACTGATGTAAAGAAAACATTTTTGCTCAAACAGAGGCATTAGTACTTGTAATACTCATGGAACATAAATGAGGTTAAGTTTAATTGGTCAAATTTTTCGTTAACCAAAACTCTTCCTGTATAAAGTTCAAATGACTGGTGGCCCTAAATGCACTAGGTCCTAGGATATATATGCAGTAGCATCTCTACTTACGACCCACTTTGGGGGTCTTGCCCTCCTGATAAGTGACAAAGACATTAGTGTGTAGCCTGCACTTGAATATTTTCCAATTATGCTAAAGCTAACATTAATTCCACATACTAGTTCCTAATCTAAACTAACATATATTTCACTCAATTATTTTGAAAAGGTCTCCCTTCTTAACTTTAACCTCTCGTGTCAAACACATGAGAATAATGAATCAAAACATGGCAAAAACACAGCAGGTTGGAAGGTGCTACCAATGACTTTGTCAATAAACCAAAAAGCTTTTGTAAAGTTGCTGATGTACAAGTCTACGAGAGACCTGACATGCGATGAAGCTCAACAAATGGAATTCAATAATGGCTCATTTCTGTTACTAATCAGTATAGGCAGTTCAGTATTATATAGTAGAACTGGACAGCTGGAGAAATACAGGTACATAATTCAATATGTACGGAGGATAAAAAATTAAAAGGAAAAAGGAGCTATTGCATTATCACAATACTATTCTGTGACAACCTTATTCACAGACAAGATAATACTGTATACAATAATATTAAGCTAAACAAAACCCAACAGTAAAACTTCATGAAACACACACCTCATCATCTCAGTCATACGACAACCAGAATCTCCTTTCCAGCATCCAGATCCAAAGGTGTAATACATGTGCATTTTCTGGAATGCCTGACATCTGAACTTCTGACATAATTTACGAAGACAGATTAACCTGCTTTTCTTTATATGCAACTGTAGATATTGTAGTTTTTTGCTTATGGTGTCTGCTTTTCTGTATCTTCACAACCTGCCAATAAAAATGGAAAAATACTGAAACCTTTGGAATGATGAAGCAGAAAGTGAGATGGAAATTTTGATTAAAGTTATTTGTAACAAACATCTTATAAGCCAATTTAATATCTCCTAGATATAATGGAATGCCCTAACTTGAGCTTGGGCAGCAGATGGGAATTTAACACACGTTTGACCCTCTAATACATCCTTAAGAAACCTTATCTATGACTTCATGCCAGTAGTAACTGGACAAAATGTCATACCCTGGCAGGAAAGGAAAACCTCCATTTACACTTTCTACATGTGGTGGTAAAAATGACTACCTATCATATTTAGGTGAGAAATAAAAGAGATTCCCATCACCAACAATGGTGAAATATACAGAGCATAAATAAGAACATACAGACTTCTAAGTTTCCACCAACAAAGCCACCCAAAATATTACCCCAGAACTACAACAGCTAACCTAAACCAAGTTAACCTCACCCTAGACTGTGTACCTGGCTCCTAACAGAGGGCTTTGTCGTCCACCCATTAGACCCATTAAAAATCTTGAACTTACAAAACAGATGGTTGATGTTTCCTACGGCCAACCGTAGCAAGCTGTACTATTGCTAATTTATTTTCCTAAGTGGGTTCACCATGGATATTCAGCCTAATTTTAAGCTTGGAAGAATTTTTCATATATATAGTTATACGTACAGAATTTAAGTAAGTGTAAAAAATCATAAAATCTCTTTAGCATACTACATGATCTGGAAAATACAACCTTAGAAAAATTAAATTTTGAAAGGCTTTCCACACCATAGTGTCAGTAACATGGAGTGGCGATCTCCCTGTTGAGCGTGTGACCTCGGACGGCCATATTGACTGTCCTTGTCCAGCTCATAGAGCTCTACTATGGGGTGGAGCACTATGGCAACTGCTTTTACTTTCTCAGTAACATGTTTAAAAGACAAGACTTGTTACCAAAACCAGTATTCTACACACCTTAATATTAAGCCTTTTCAATAACAGACAAGCTCGTTTTTAGGTACTTTATATGATGTGGTACATATAAAATGGATGATGTTGCAATTTCAAAACTGAAGTTACTTATGTGCTACAGTAATACTATGTTAAAAGTATGACAAGTTGACACAAAAAGGATTTGCTACAAATAAAAAACACAGCTATTTTTACTTAGAATAGAATAACAGGAGTAGTTTTCTATGTTTTGTTTACTCCGTCATTAAGAAGCCATGTACAGTGGTATGCATTTTGCTAAACAACTACCAAATAATATTATGACATAGGCAGTATCCTGCAAACCTATATACTGCAGATAATAATCAAAGACTGACAAAAAACGGCAGGTGTCCTTATGCATCACGGTAACATGCTGAATAGATGAAACTGGGTGTCACATTTAGTGTAATACCAATAGGCCTACATACACTAAGCATTTATAATAACGATCAAGATTGTTCTTACTTTTTATCATGAGGCATGTACAAAATGTATTAATGATGTTATGGTATCAATTTTAAATTGCCACTACATTCATGTGCCACCATAATATATCTGACCAACACAAAATTAACGATAAATAACTTTTATTATGCTTCATTTACCTGTGAAATGTTATCCCATTTTCCCTAGAAGTGTTTTCCTCATTTTGGCAATTATAAGTTATGCATCGTACCATTATTGCAATGAGGATAGATATAAATCACAATTGCTCTAAGCCCACATTCAATTTGTGCAGTTGTTAAACTTTCAAGATGGCCACAACGCCATTTTGGTGGAAGAGCATTGAACTACGTAGTGCTGATATACAGATAACACCTCCAGATAGAAGAACTATATATGACAATATGATCATATGGTGAATTGAAGAAAATAGTGCACTTACATTTAAATTGTCTGTTAGCTGAAAAGAGTCCAGAGGTCCATGTCAGCCTCTTTACCCCTTTTCATACCTTACCACCAAGTAAACTAGCCTACTAACTGACATTTAAATGGCGCAGATATTATACATCAGCAGTTTATGGTTTATGCCAATAGAACAAAATTACCTTTAGAATCTTGAAAATTACCCAAAATCTTACAGTGATGGCATGAAAGCTGTAACTGGTAAATTTCCAGATAAAAAGTCAACTGAATGAATAGGATAATTACCACGGTTAGGCCTAATATCAGACCCTGAAAAGAACAGAGAAAATCTCCTAGGCTATGTTGATATTAGTCTGGGCTACATATGCAATTTGCTCTAAGTATGTCTAAACAGCTTAGACATATACTACTAGCAAAAAATTGTACACTTGATTAATGTGTTGGGAAACTGCTGAAAAAACACTTAGCCTACTTAACTTTTGGTGGGAGCATGGGAAAGATGCATTGTAGGCCTAAGCTATTTCCTGTTACAAAACTCAGTGAATTTGTTTTAGACTATTGTTCCAAAACAAATAGGATTAATTACGGGCAATCCTACAGTTTAGGGGTCCTAATTCACTGTTTTATGTCAGGTCAAGATCAGCACGCAGCTTTACCATATATTTACGTGTTGGATCATGGACAACAATGAAAAAATTAGCAGTTTACCTGCTTACAAATACAACCATATATTTACCTACTGGATCATGGACAACAATAACAAAATTAGCAATTTATCTGCTTACAGATGCAGAGATTGTTAAAAAAAAAAGGAAAAAAAAACAGAGGGCATAAAGGGAAATATCAATAAAAAAAACATGTCTTAGGGGATACGTACGGACCCATAGAATTTTGAGAAAATCGTAAAAAACCGTAGTCTCTGCTGCAAGAGCAGGTAATCTGCTCATTTTTTTCAGAATTTTCTAAAGTGGCTGGCAAGAGCCTGTGCCAGATTCCAACCCTGTTCCTGGTTTCCATGGGCTCACTCTGCAAACATAATTGCAGGCACACAAGGCTACACCATTCGCATGAGGTGCAGAGCTTTATGGGCTCTGTTTTTTCAACAATCTCTGCTTCCATAAGCCGATAAACTGCTAATTGTTTAGCAAATATACCTGTACCTACTTCTGTTTGCTGATCTGTAAAAAGAAGAAATTGAAAATAGGTTAGAAAACTCAAAAACACACAAGGGAGCAGGAATCTAGACCCCGAAACTGTAGGATTGACCAACGAAGATCAATGAATGCCGAATTTTATTATTTGAAACAGACCATTTTTAGGCAATTACTAGTAATTCATGACACTGGTCTAAAGGGTAAAATGCCTATTTTAGTTCGCGAATGGCACTTTCATATATCACATTATGTTGACGAAACTTCAATATTTTAAATGGTATGCTTAAAGACGTAATTGTATTCTTGTTTCACCAATTAAATATCGAGTGAATAAGGCTGATCCACCCGATGACGATGGATCCACTGCGGTGTTTCCCCCTATTACGTTGGCCACCCTTGTTAATTAACAAATTCTCTCTGGTAATTTTAGCTAGCCTGCTACTTGTTACTTTTATTGCACTGTGGTGCCACAATATTCAAATTTTGAACTTCCTCTTCACATGCATTTTCCAGAGGTTGATAACGAAAATGTCTTGCTAAGGTACTAGGGTAAAGAACCGACTGGACTGGCGAACCCACTGACTACTGCGTTTGTGGCCATCCTCCGAAAAAATACTTCAACACGTCCTGACACCAGAGATGGTCATCAGTCATGAGTTGTTGGTGGTGAGAGGAACAGCTCAAGACCTCTACTCTCCTTTCGAAGTAAGTATTTTCTCCAAAGTTAGAAATTAAGGCCATATTTTAAGATTAAACAGAGGGTAATGAAACGTGTGACCAAATGCAGTGCACACTACCCTCATGACGCTCTCTAGAAATTTTTACTTACAACTAAAAATGTTTCGAAGATTGGCACCATCTCGATGTTTGCGGAGTCGCTTGGGTCAACAAACTTCCCATTTCCTGTGCTAAATCCGCACACCACTTGTACCCATAGATGCTGGGCCACTTTCTTCACAACAATTGTAAACACCAACTTCCAACCACTACCTACTTATCCGAGGGGACTCCACTAGATAATTTAAATAAATAGTTAAACAGCAGTATAAGGTCATGAATTGCATAAATATTTTTACATATTCGTGATTATTAATTTGAAAATATCGTTGTTGAAAAAGTAACTAGATTCCTGACTCAAATATCAACAGTTTTGCTTGTGAATGGTACCTCCAGCGTTCTTTGCGCTCTTCAATTGTTTATCAGTGTTGCCAATTGGTATGTGTTTACCCTCAAAACTGGGTATAAGACTTATACAAAACCGGGGAAATAAGTGAAATTAGCATATCTATTTGTAGTATATATACATATTACAGCAATTTTATCATTACTGCATCACTATGACAACTAGAATTAATGGAAACAGTTTGTAAATATATTGGCGTATGTGTGAAGCTCCACTAGATTGGCAACGATGAGTCATTTTGCCGTCGTCTGCTCGTAAGTACTTCAGAAATATCTGTAATTTTTTGGGGTTAATTTGGTTGCAAAAAAGGTATAATAAACATAAATTAAATAAACATTTTGAAGAAACAAAGTAAAATTAAACTAAATAATGAGTAAAGTAAACAATTAAGGGAATAAAGCTTTGCACCTCAAACCGTGTGCTGCCCGTAACTGTGTTTGTGGAGTGAGCAGTTAGGAACCAGGAACCGCAGCGTGGTTCAAGTGCAATTTGGAGTGAATTAAGACCAAAATGTGTATAATTACAATCAAATAAGCACTGTGGAGTTTCAGTTGTGATGGCAGTGAGGATAAAACCACCGATTACAAGGTAAAAATGAATTTCATTTCAAACCATGACCCCAGGAATAAAAAGTTTCATACTTTCACTAATATAGGCAACAAAATGTTGTTTTATTGTGCTGATTACAACTGCAATCTTGAGCAAGATTAATAAACGTTACATATATACGCTAACATTGTTCAAATGAGTGGTGGGAAAGCTGGGAAAGATGGTGGATTGTCTGTGGTTACGAACGGCAAGTAACGCGGTTGCCGCCATATTGGATTTCAAAACTGCCTTGAAAACATATTTTAGGAAGAGCTCACATGCTTATTTTAGTTCGTATGGCGCTTTTATATATCACATTATGTTGAAGAAACTTCAATCTTTTGAATGGTATGCTTAAAGATGTAATTATATTCTTATTCACCAATTAAATATTGAGTGAATAAGGCCGAGCCACGCGATGACGATGGAGCGACTGCGGTTGTTTACCCTAGGTAATTGATGTATGCAATTTCTAACTTGGCTTAAGGAATTCCTCCCCAACAAACAACATTACGGCGATTTCAACGCATCAGATTTATATACTAACAAAAATAACCACGTTTCGTAATATACTTACTCATTCATATCCCCAATAGGCGTAACTATAACAATAAATTCCACTAAACACAAATAACACGAGGATTGACATTCAGAATGTCAACGTTCTCCTGAGAACCGAGGACGGGTACGTTTATCAATATACTTTTCGTTAAAAAGCGAAATACAAACTCACAATATCATAAGATTTGTACAATATGCCAAAATGTAAAATTATTATAATTATCTCCAGATATAATCAAGAAATAAACGAATAAATAAATTAAATAAAGCGAAAATAAATAAATAGTTAGCTGTGACGAGTTCCTCATAATACTAACTGTAATTATACCATACGCCGCTTATGTATTAAAAAATAAGAAAAATAATATAAAAAAGCTAATTTTAAAGGCTAACACATTGTTTTTTTCTTAGGAAGTTAACAACATCATCAACATTATCAACAACAACAACAAAAACAACAACAACAACAACAATAATAATAATAATAATAATAATAATAATAATAATAATAATAGATGGATGCCAGGTACCAACTCAAAAAAAGAGGCAACAGAATCAACCATCTGATGTTCATGGACGACATCAAGCTGTTTGGTAAGAGCATCAAGGAAATAGATACCATAATCCAGACTGTAAGGATTGTATCTGGGGACATCAGGATGGAGTTTGGAATAGAAAAAGGCGCCTTGGTCAACATACAAAAAGGCAAAGTAACGAGAACTGAAGGGATAAAGCTTCCAGATGGGAGGGCAAACATCAAACACATAGATGAGACTGGATACAAATACCTGGGAATAATGGAAGGAGGGATATAAAACACCAAGAGAATGAAGGATACGATCAGGAAAGAATCTATTGAAGAGACTCTAGGCGATACTCAAGTCAAAACTCAACGCCGGAAATATGATAAAAGCCATAAACACATGGGCAGTGCCAGTAATTAAATACAGCGCAGGAATAGTGGAATGGACGAAGGCAGAACTCCGCAGCATAGATCAGTAAACCAGGAAACATATGACAATACACAAAGCACTACACCCAAGAGCAAATACGGACAGACTATACATAACACGAAAGGAAGGAGGGAGAAGACTACTAAGTATAGAGGACTGCGTCAACATCGAGAACAGAGCACTGGGGCAATATCTGAAAACCAGTGAAGACGAGTGGCTAAAGAGGTGCATGGGAAGAAGGACTAATAAAAGTAGAAGAGACCCCAAAATATACAGCCAGAGGAGAATGACAAAACAGAACAGAGGACGGGCACAACAAACCAATGCACAGACAATACATGAGACACTAAAGAACTAGCCAGCGATGACACGTGGCAATGGCTAGAGAGGGGAGAGCTCAAGAAGGAAACTGAAGGAATGATAACAGCGGCACAAGATCAGGCCCTAAGAACCAGATATGTTCAAAGAACGATAGACGAAAATAACATCTCTCCCATATGTAGGAAGTGCAATACGAAAAATGAAACCATAAACCACATAGCAAGCGAATGTCCTGCACTTGCACAGAACCAGTACAAAAAGAGGCATGATTCAGTGGCAAAAGCCCTCCACTGGAGCCTGTGCAAGAAACATCAGCTACCTTGCAGTAATAAGTGGTACGAGCACCAACCTGAGGGAGTGATAGAAAACGATCAGGCAAAGATCCTCTGGTACTGGTATCAAAGACAGATAGGGTGTGATACATGCAAATAGACCAGACGTGACGTTGATTGACAAAGACAAGAAGAAAGTATCACTCATTGATGTCGCAATACCATGGGACACCAGAGTTGAAGAAGAGAGAGGGAAAAAATGGATAAGTATCAAGATCTGAAAATAGAATAAGAAGGATATGGGATATGCCAGTGGAAATTGTTCCCATAATCATAGGAGCACTAGGCACGATCCCAAGATCCCTGAAAAGGAATCTAGAAAAGCTAGACGCTGAAGTAGCTCCAGGACTCATGCAGAAGAGTGTGATCCTAGAAACGTCGCACATAGTAAGAAAAGTGATGGACTCCTAAGGAGGCAAGATGCAACCCGGAACCCCACACTATAAACCACCCAGTTGAATGGGAGGACTGCGATAGAGCAAATATATTATATATATAATATATATTTATATATATATATATATATCTATATATATATATATATATAATATATATATATATTATATATGTATATATATATATACACACACACATATATATATATATATATATATATATATATATATATATATATATAGATAATAATAACAATAATAATAATAATAAACGTCTAAATATCTAAAAAAAGTAAGACACCTTACGTGATCAAAGCCCCCATTAATAATAATAATAATAATAATAATAATAATAATATAATAATTAATGAGGAACCACAAACACGTGGCTTAATTTCTCCTTGGGAAAATGCCCACACTTTCTTACTCAATTATATATTTCTGACGAAAGTGCATAACATTTTCATCGGTATTACGATAAGCTTCCTAAGATAGTTATGAATATCTTAAAATAGAAGAAGCCACCTGTGGCCCCCACCTGTGCAAGTGTGTAAAAATAGAAATAAGAAGGATATGGGATATGCCAGTGGAAATTGTACCCATAATCATAGGAGCACTAGGCACGATCCCAAGATCCCTGAAAAGGAATCTAGAAAAACTAGAGGCTGAAGTAGCTCCAGGACTCATGCAGAAGAAGAGTGTGATCCTAGAAGAAACGGCGTAAATAGTAAGAAAAGTGATGGACTCCTAAGGAGGCAGGATGCAACCCGGAATCCCACACTATAAATACCACCCAGTCGAATTGGAGGACTGTGATAGAGCAAAAAAAATAAATAATAATAATAATGATAATAATAATAATTAGGAATAAGGGATACCAACAGAACAAACTATTCGGAACCAACCAGAAAAGACCATACAGCCAACTAAGAGGGGAAGACAACCACCAAATATTCCTGAAGCCGAACCAAGTAAGAGACTCTGGGAAAACATATGGAGCAATCCGGTATCACACAACAAACATGCAACATGGCTCCAGGAAGTCAAGGAAGAAGAAACAGGGAGAATAAAACAAAGATTCACAGAGATCACGACAGACACAGTCAGACACCAACTAAAGAAAATGCCAAACTGGAAAGCCCCAGGTCCCGATGAAGAAGTCCATGGATACTGGCTCAAAAACTTCAAGGCCCTACACCCACGAATAGCAGAACAACTCCAGCATTGGATGACCACAGGAAGGACACCATTAGTACAAAAAGACAAGAGTAAGGGAAATATAGCCAGTAACTACAGTCCTATCACCTGCCTACCAATAATGTGGAAGTTACTAACAGGTATCATCAGTGAAAGGCTATACAACTACCTAGAGGAGACAAACACCATCCCCCACCAACAGAAAGGCTGCAGAAGGAAGTGTAGGGACACAAAAGACCAGCTCCTGATAGACAAAATGGTAATGAAGAACAGTAGGAGAAGGAAAACCAACTTAAGCATGGCATGGATAGACTATTAGAAAGCCTTCGACATGATACCACACACATGGCTAATAGGATGCCTGAAAATATATGGGGCAGAGGAAAACACCATCAGCTTCCTCAAAAATACAATGCGCAACTGGAATACAATACTTACAAGCTCTGGAATAAGACTAGCAGAGGTTAATATCTGGAGAGGGATCTTCCAGGGAGACTCACTGTCCCCACTACTCTTCGTAGTAGCCACGATTCCCATGACAAAAGTACTACAGAAGATGGATGCCGGGTACCAACTCAAGAAAAGAGGCAACAGAATTAACCATCTGATGTTCATGGACGACATCAAGCTGTTTGGTAAGAGCATCAAGGAAATAGATACCCTAATCCAGTCTGTAAGGATTGTATCTGGGGACATCAGGATGGAGTTTGGAATAGAAAAATGCGCCTTAGTCAACATACAAAGGGGCAAAGTAACAAGAATTGAAGGGATAAAGCTACCAGATGGGAGCAACATCAAACACATAGATGAGGCGGGATACAAAAACCTGGGAATAATGGAAGGAGGGGATATAAAACACCAAGAGATGAAGGACACGATCAGGAAAGAATATATGCAGAGACTCAAGGCGATACTCAAGTCAAAACTCAACGCCGGAAATATGATAAAAGCCATAAACACATGGGCAGTGCCAGTAATTAAATACAGCGCAGGAATAGTGGAATGGACGAAGGCAGAACTCCGCAGCATAGATCAGTAAACCAGGAAACATATGACAATACACAAAGCACTACACCCAAGAGCAAATACGGACAGACTATACATAACACGAAAGGAAGGAGGGAGAAGACTACTAAGTATAGAGGACTGCGTCAACATCGAGAACAGAGCACTGGGGCAATATCTGAAAACCAGTGAAGACGAGTGGCTAAAGAGTGCATGGGAAGAAGGACTAATAAAAGTAGAAGAAGACCCAGAAATATACAGCCAGAGGAGAATGACAAACAGAACAGAGGACGGGCACAACAAACCAATGCACAGACAATACATGAGACACTAAAGAACTAGCCAGCGATGACACGTGGCAATGGCTAGAGAGGGGAGAGCTCAAGAAGGAAACTGAAGGAATGATAACAGCGGCACAAGATCAGGCCCTAAGAACCAGATATGTAGGAAGTGCAATACGAAAAATGAAACCATAAACCACATAGCAAGCGAATGTCCTGCACTTGCACAGAACCAGTACAAAAAGAGGCATGATTCAGTGGCAAAAACCCTCCACTGGAGCCTGTGCAAGAAACATCAGCTACCTTACAGTAATAAGTGGTACGAGCACCAACCTGAAGGAGTGATAGAAAACGATCAGGCAAAGATCCTCTGGTACTATGGTATCAGAACAGATAGGGTGATACGTGCAAATAGACCAGACGTGTCGTTGATTGACAAAATCAAAAGAAAGTATCACTCATTGATGTCGCAATACCATGGGACACCAGAGTTGAAGAGAAAGAGAGGGAAAAAATGGATAAGTATCAAGATCTGAAAATAGAAATAAGAAGGATATGGGATATGCCAGTGGAAATTGTACCTATAATCATAGGAGCACTAGGCACGATCCCAAGATCCCTGAAAAGGAATCTAGAAAAACTAGAGGCTGAAGTAGCTCCATGACTCATGCAGAAGAGTGTGATCCTAGAAACGGCGCACATAGTAAGAAAAGTGATGGACTCCTAAGGAGGCAGGATGCAACCCGGACCCCCACACTATATATACCACCCTGTCGAATTGGAGGACTGTGATAGAACAAAAAAAATAATAATAATAATATAATAATAATAATAATAATAATTTATAAAAGTGATTGCTGGCTCAGTTGCATTAATTTTATAAAGGTTCTTCTCTATTTTTCTAATTATTGCTTTCTCATTGTTGCTAAAACTGGTTCAAGCAACAATGAGAATGCAATAATTAGAAAAATAGAGAAGAAAACCTTTATAAAATTGATGCAGCTGAGGCAGCAATCACTTTTAATCAAACATGTTTAAAAAGATGGGTTTACTTCCAGCATACAATAATAATAATAATAATATAATAATAATAATAATAATAATAAAATAATAATAACTCAATCAATAATAATAAACTCTCTCCAGTCTATCTGCTACCTTGTTCTACCCTAGGGTACTATCAGGCAACTACTATTAGGTAGATGACAAAAGACCTTATGACTACCTGTTTACTAATTATGCCTGACTTGAAGTCAACCCCCCTGAATACCTTTGGTGTTGGTCACAGATAAGAATAGTGCTTGATTCATTCACCTCTTCTTCCGTTCTGCCATCTATTCCGAAGCATAAAGTAGGTCAACCATGGGCAAAGGACAGACTTGTGCTAACTGGTTTGAAATTGCTGAGAAGGGAAGTTTGCTCATTGTTTACAAAAGCAATCGTGTCTCAACGACGCGTCGCGAGAAAACATGGTCGGAATTATTTTTTATTTCTCAGTAACGTCTGTTTACATATGCAGGGTACTGTACAGAATGAGATAAAATGTAACTGCAGTGTCCACGAACAGTGAGTCATGGAGTTCCGTAACAATTGTATATTAAATTGTATATTAAAAAAACAAAACATTATGGCAAGTCTGCAAGTTTTGTTGCCTAGACATTATTCAACTGCTGCAGCGCTGTGACCTTTCCTATCTGCCCGTCACGCATCCAGTTCATCTCACGTGGCGCAGAGGTGGAACTAGAAATTGTTGCTATGGTCGTTCTTTAGGCGTGCGGCTGCATCCACTACTTAGCCTTTTACCTAACCTACAATCGCACTTTATTTCTTTAGTCTCTAACTGTTATTTCTTGAACTCTATTTCCTTTATTTTCTGGATCGTTTGATCTTACTGTCAAAGTTAAGTATGTCTTAGTTTTACCAGACCACTGAGCTGATTAACAGCTCTCCTATAGGGTTGCTGGCCCGAAGGATCAGATATTTTTTTACGTGGCTAGGAACCAATTGGTCACCTAGCGAGGGGACCTACAGATTATTGTGGGATCCGAACCACGCTAAATCGAGAAATGAATTTCTATCACCAGAAATAAATTCATCTGATTCAGCGGTGGCCGAGCCGGGATTCGAACTTCGGACCACCGGATTGGCAGCCGAGCGCGAAAACCACTCGTCCAGCGAGGAACTTATCTTGCTATTAGAACACTCCAGTCCGAATGGCCGGGAGTGCCCCATTACTTGGCTTGACAGCCTAAATTTCATAGATTTAGTCAACCTTTTGGTTTTTGATCCCTGCAGATTTTGGCTTTTATTTTTAAGTACCCACTAAAACCTCCAGGTTTCTACTTTTTGATATATATATTTTTTAACCTGTTCATTGGAGATGAGTGGCTAAACCTCCTCATTTTGCTCTGCGAATGATTTTGTCCCTAATTCATGCTTTTGTCTCGACCCAGAATTATAACCCCACTCTAACCAGCAGCTGAGCTCACAGCCTCTCACGTCTCTGGAATTGAAAAGCTCGAGTTGGCCCACTTGCATATGAGTGACCTACTTTTTTTTAACCTAACGGTTGTGCCCAATCATATAACAAGCTGGAGTTGATGTGCTTATTATGAGTCACGTTTTCCCACTTCAGATGACGGAAGGTCAGTAACTGGGACAAGCAACTTTGGAAGTGATTTTAATGCCTCTTTGTTTCTTCATGGTAACAATTTTTACCCTCCAAGAAGCTGGTCCTTAATAAGTGTCCGGCTAAGAAACATTTATTTTTTATTCATCACATTTTTCAGCATTCATTCATCTTCCTTTTCATTGTCCTTTTCGGCAGGAAAAGGGAACCAGGGATTAATTAATTGAGAATGTGAAAGGTCTCTCTGAAAACGAACTTATGAAATAGTGAGACCATCCGTCTATGGTCCAAGCCATAATTGCTGACACGAAAGAATATGAAGAAATATTGACGTCTATAGCAGGATTCGAACCTGCATCTGAGCCTTGTCCTGATACTCTGTGTCCACTCAGTTTATAGATTACCGTACATCCTCAACTGATAAAGATTGTACGATTATTTAGTACAGGTCTGAGCCCCCTGGCGTCTGTACGAAATTTAGACAACGAACCACCATTGGAAGGGAAAAATGTTAGATATTTTGAGCTGATTACTTTTACTTATCAATTTTGTTTTGTTTTCTCATTTTAGATATGTTTAGCATCAGAATGCAGACATAAAATAATTCCGAGCATAAATGATTGACAACTGACACTAAACCAATCCGGCTTAGATAACACCTATGTGTATGTCGCAAATTACCAAGCCACCATAGCATCCATTCACTCAGTATATCTGGAATTTGAGTAGGTCTATTTTCTATAGACCTTTATCTACGGTTTTACTTCTTCCCTGCCCGGTAAACGAGTTGATATATTTAATAAGTTTTCCCCAAAAGAGAATCATGGATCACAAGCGAGTAGTAAGACAAACCTCATTTTTGGGGTATGAACCACTCCCCAGAGAGAGGTAGTGCCATTAGTCACCTAACGGGTGCACGTGATGGTAGGTATTACTGAAGGTTCTTTGCAGCGTCCCTTAGGCTCCTATCTGCAACCCCTTTCATTCCTTTTACTGTACCTCCATTCATATTATCTTCCATCTTGCTATCCACCCATTCCTCCTGTTACACCTTTCAAACCGACCCACTCTCAGTTTCCTTTCCAGCGCTGAATGACCTCATGAGTACCAGTCCTTGGCCTTTGGACTAAACTCGATATTCCATTCCATTCCGTATGAATTATAGGAGTCATCAGTCTAACTTATATCCCGACTGTCGACCACAGGGGAAGTATGATATATGGTTCACCATCAACATCATTGCTCTTTCCTGCATCTGGAATCTAGTGAGAACAATGGAAGTAAGCTCAGAATTCAATGGCATTGTATGCTGTAATGACGTTATTATTGAAGAGAATGCCTTATTGTATATGTGCTAGTGCCGAGTGACTGGTCATTACAGCAACGAAATGAAATTGTGTGGTGGGAATTAAATAGACTAGCAGAGTTAAAGTATGGATTGGCAGACTCTCTCTCTCTCTCTCTCTCTCTCTCTCTCTCTCTCTCTCTCTCTCTCCTCTCTCTCGTCTCTCTCTCTCTCTCTCTCTCTCTCTCTCTCTGTTCCTAGCGACGTAATGGTTCAAAATAAGATCAATAACGTGTAAAACAAATAAGGCAAACCACTTACAAATTATGAAGTGACACGTCTGTCAACCTTGTTCGAACAAGAAAGCCTCTTCTCTCTCTCCTCTCCAATCTCCTTCTCTCTCTCCTTCTCTCTCTCTCTCTCTCTCTGTTCCTAGCGACGTAATGGTTCAAAATAAGATCAATAACGTGTAAAACAAATAAGGCAAACCACTTACAAATTATGAAGTGACACGTCTGTCAACCTGTTCGACAAGAAAGCCTCTCTCTCTCTCTCTCTCTCTCTCTCTCTCTCTCTCTCTCTCTCTCTCTCTCTCTCTCTCTCTCTCTCTCTCTCTCTCTCTCTCTCTAGCAAGGTGCACAAGCGACGACGGTACGCGAGCATCACAATAAGCCTGCAGCTTAGGGAAACCGAACAAAAGAAATAAACTACAATAACAACAAAGCCGAAATTGTCCGATCTCCTCTGATCTTATTTTTTTTCTCTCTCTGGTTGAATAAGAACAGTTCTATCACAGTGATCTTGCATTTATCTCTACTACACCTAATTACCTCTCGTGACTCGAAAACAAGAAAAGGCTGAATAGCTCCTGCGTGTTAAAAGTTGGTCTCGAACGCTTTTTAGAAGAGTCACCGATGTGATGTAACGTTTTCTTTGATTGAATTGGTTGCGTTCGACTGGCGTCTTCTTCATCATATCAAAGGCAACAGTAGAATGTGACCAGACTTTGAGTGGATGGATTAAGCGTAATAACGAGGGCATTACGTGGAGAGAGAGAGAGAGAGAGAGAGAGAGAGAGAGAGAGAGAGAGAGAGAGAGAGAGAGCTTTTATTATCGTAAACATTATTATTATCTTTATGAAAAGAAGTTTAGTAGTCTTATTTTTATATATGCTCATATCGCCAGACACTATAAGTCGATTCATTTAAGGTAGATTTTTGCGCCTACGAGACATTTGTTTGGCAGCCTCTGATTGGATGGTACCGGGAGGTAGGCCGCTCGCTCATTGTCATATTTTCGTCTGTGACTTAGAGTTTCAATCTTTACACATGTTTTTATTTAAATCGGATTTTTAATAAGTCATACGATCAAGATGAATTAAAACTTGTATTTTCATACAGTAAAATCACCCTGAATACGTTGGTGCTTTTAGATTTTGGATGCGTGTAATATGTGAAGAGAAAATGAAGAATATGTCTTATTATGTTGCAGCCGTACTTGACTCAGCCTGATAGGAAGTCAATCTTTCTTAATTATTTGTTGTTTATTACTTCACTGAGATTATTATTTTATATCACTCAAATAAGTCTCTGATGTCTCTTTCATTTGAAAATGTATTCATAAAATAAAATTAGAAACAATATCTTGAAACAACCTGATTAAAGTTTAGGCTGAGTTGAAGAGTGTGAAGTCGTCTTTCCACAGAGTTCAACTTCTTTGCAGGATTGAATTCCCCGCGGCCCGCATGGGTCTGAGCTAACGATACCAGATGCATCCATCTGATTATTATTATTTTTTTCCTTATCAGATATGCCCAGACATACTATATGATATTGGATTTAAAATGTTCGAAAGTTATAATGTAAATTCTGTGTATATATTTTCAGAAAATGTAATAATATAGCATGGTAAATATTGTCGAAACTGCAACCTTTTATACCGCTAATTGGCAACTCAAATCTCTTGCTGAGGCCACTAACACAACGCAACGCCTTGCAGATCTCATTCTCTCAGCAATACCGTCAAACTTGAATCATTTACTGATGCAACATAATAAGACATATTCTTCATTTTCTCCTCACATTTTACACGCATCCAAAATCTGAAAGCACCAGCGTATACAAGGTGAATTTGTTGTATGAAAACACAAGTTTTATTTTATCTTAATCGCGTTAATGATGCAAAATCCGATGATAAATAAAAATAGGTATAAAGAATTAAATGCTTCTCTTTTCACTTTTACTCGTTGTAATTCCTTTGTGTTTTATCTTATTGATTTCAGGAAAAGATGACTTGGTTATACAATTAATACCGAATCCTATGATATGACCAAAATTTTCCTATCTTGAGCAAAGCGTGAGTTGTTTGAAGAAATATAAACATGATATTGCTAGTTTTCTAAGCCACAGTAGAAAATAATGAGACTGAGCGAGCGGCCTACATCCCGGTACCAGCCAATCAGAGGCCGCCAAACAAACGTCTCGTAGGTGCAAGCAGGGCGCAAGAATCTACCTTAAATGAATCGACTACAGGTACGCAGAGAGAGAGAGAGAGAGAGAGAGAGAGAGAGAGAGATCAATGTGACTACTGACTGACACGTGGCATCGTTTGAAATCTCTCTCTCTCTCTCTCTCTCTCTACCTGTTATTCATTGTCACGATGCTGTCTTTTGTTTGTTATTTCTGTTTTCTGATGAAGATGATGAACCTTTGCTACGAATTCGTCACGTCCACTGCTTGTTGTAAATTCAGCGCATGCGAAAACTAAAAATTGCTTTCAGTGTATAATCAACGCCATTGAAACTATACTCTGTTTTTTCTATCTGTCCATCAGCCTGTGGTGTTTGCGCATGGTAACACTGCGTCCCGGGCTTTAAATAATATCCTATTTCGAATATTAACGGTGTAACTAGCATACAGTAAATAATTAAAACACTTTTCAGTTGCAAATGTTCACCCAGATATCCTTTTTTTAAAAATTTATTTACCTTTATTTTACCTAAACTTAACATAGCTTAACTATTTAAAGTCCGGGACGCAGTGTTACCATGCGCGACCCACCACAGGCGGATGGACAGATGGAAAAAAAAAACAAAAACAGATTATGTATTTTTTTAAAAATTTATTTATCTCTTGGTGGTCTCGGTATACTACTGCTGTATGAGCCGCGGCCCATGAAACTTTAACCACTGCCCTGTACTATATCGTTGCCAGATGCACAGTCATGGCTAACTTTAAAGTTAAGTAACGAAAAACTACTGAGGCTAGAGGGCTGCAATTTGTTAAGTTTGATGATTGGAGGGTGGATGATCAACATACCAATTTGCAGCCTTGTGGCCTCAGCAGTTTTTAAGATTTGACCTCTTTTCTGTCGGATAGTAGGCCAATGATTGATTGATTTATGGTTACTAAAACTGGCGTGACAGCATCGGGGTCACTGACACAAATGAAAGATAGACAACTCAAACAAAATCATCAAGTTTCGGTAAGATTTATGATCAAGGTCTAGAGAAATCTTCAGACCTTCGTCATTACCATCTTACATATCCCCTCTTTTCCATTACATTTTTCCAGCATGGGTTGATGGAACGAATGGAAGAGAACTGAGAACGAACAAGGGTAAGGAAATTGATTGAGGATTCGCATATTCGTCAACTTGGTTGATCTGTCTTAAAAGACAGTTATTATTATCATTATTACTAGCTGACCAACCCAGCACTGCCCGGGGTAACTCTGAATGGCAACCGATAAATTCTCTCTCTCTCTCCAACCTCCTCTGTTTCTTAACCACTTTCTTCTCCCTAACACCCCATCTACCTCCTATTTTACTGAAAAAAGGGCAAAATTTCACTTGAAAGGGTAATGTTGAGAATCTAAAGTTTTTTCATTGTTTCGATACCATAAGGGTCTGGAGAGTCAGGAAATGCCGGATGACCCAGTGACACCATTCGGGAATTTTTCTAAACGACCAATAATAAAATAATCGTTTTTGGCACAATTTTTAGAGTGGCTCTGATATCATGAATTTTTTTTATGAGATGTGTTTTCCGCGTGGCTTATAAACATTCGGAATGTGTTTGATATGCGGTAGAAATTATAACTACAGATTATCATTTTTCTTTTTCAGATTCTAAGATAATGTGAAATTTATGAAGACACTTGTAGCACAAGGATTACTTTCAAGAACTTTAGAGAAGGGTTGGCTTATCAGGCTTTTATGAATTATCAGCGGTTTGTTCTTCACTTTAAGTATTAGCATATTGTAAATATATCGCTGATATAGGCTACATTTGTACACCTTTCTCTTTTATAACTTTAGTATATCAGCTAGTGAATTATCACCATTCAATTTTTCATGAACAACAAATTTCAGAGAAAAATACAATTCTTTTCCAGGATGAACGATAGTATTTTTAAAGATAATCATTTTTGTAAAGGCACTGCAACTGATAATAAGAAAACATCAACAAATAGCATTATCAAAGCAAGTAAAATGAGAGGTGATGAATTGCATCACAGTTTGGACCCAGATACAACAGTGGAATCTCACAAACACTGTATATTATCAACTTATACATCGTCTCTGCATATCGCCCGATACTTGAAGAAACATCAGAAGCAATCACCCATTACCCCAACTTCCCCTAAGAGAAAGAGAAGAAAAGGTACAAGGCAATGCATACTTACTGAACATTGTATATTTTGTGGAAATGACTGGCCAATTACACCTGATCCGCGCCATCCTGAAAGGTGGGACAAGGCATCATTATGCTGCACATCAGACCGTGGTGATGCACAGTCATCTTTTAAAGAAGCTATATTAAATCCTTGTAAATTGCGTAATGATCAGTAGGGCTCTGAAGGAGAACTGAGACCAAGAGGAGCAACGGCAGATCTTCTTGCTGCAGATGGACGATACCACCGAAAATGCTATCAAGCGTTTGTAAAACCAAAATATACTGTAAAACAGAGAGCTCTTCTTCAGATATGACTGACATGGATAATACTCCTGCACTACATCCTCCGTAACTGAAATGAAAAAAAAAGACTATTCACAGATATGAAATTCAGTTAATCTTCATCAAGTTTATATTGCCCATTATAGAACATCATTATAGATATTTTAGAAAGCGAGTACATAGTGCTGTCTGCTTATAGCTACGTTAGTATAATTATTCATAAATAATTTGCAAAAGATGAAGAGAATGGTGATGTTCAAACAGCTGTAAAAACTATTGCTTCCACCATTGTAAATGAATGCAAAGAGAATATACCAGATAAAGATTGTTACAAAAGCCATCTCAATAATGTGGGTAATAACTTGGCCCAATAAAGGAACTGTTAGTGACTATTGCAATGCTTATTACGCCTACATACTGGAAAGACTTGATAAGAGTGATGTATATCTTATTTTTTATCGATACAATGAAGATAATATCAAAAAGGGCACAAGGGAGTCAAGAGCCAAGTCGAGCAGTAGAAAATACAAACTTAGTATGATCAGCCCTCTCCCTAGTCAAAGTGCAAAAGCAAAATTCAGGCAATTCAGTACAGTATTCAGAGACTGACAGAGAAAGTTGTAGATAGAAGTCACAAAAATATGCTAGTGATCACTGGGCCCTCTCCAATACCCACTCTCATTCAAAATAGTCAAGAAAAACCACATGAGGAACTTCGCAGCACTCAAGAAGAAGCTAATGTCATAATAATCCACCAGCTGCTCAATTTAATAAAGGCTGGAGTTGATAATATCATCATAATATGTGATGAAACAGATGTTTGTGGACTTTTATTACACCATTACCACAAGCATAACCTAAATTGTACAGTAATAATGGAAGGTACTTCTGGGGGACGTAGTCAAATAAACATCAAAGCTACTGTTAAAAAACACCACCCCATAGTTTCAAACATCACAATTACATCGAATAGGAAAGGCAACTCTTGTAAATGTTTTAAGGCAAGGTTACTAGATTGCTGGGCTTGGTGATACTATAAATACAAATTTGTCGAATGTAATACAATAAGCTACTACATTTATATTACGCTGCTACTGCATAGTGTCAAAAGCCTCTGACACTGTCTGACATTAGGTATGCGGTGTGACAGAAAAAATGTTCCGCCAACAAAGTTGTAGGAGCTCCCCAGTAAATAATAATAATAATAATATAATAATAATAAAATAATAATAATAATAATAATAATAATATGTTTTACTTTATTTTCAGCTCAGGGCCATATACAATGAATATACAAAATACAGACAGTTAAGTATACACAATCTAGATACATGAGACATGATAAAAAAGAAAAAGAAAATGAATAATCGGCACTTATCCACAAAATAGCTGAGGTAGCATAAAAGCTAGTAATCATAATACTGGTAATAACAGTAATAATATTGGTGAGAAAAAAAAAAATGCATTGAGAGTAATAACAGTTAGTGCACAAATTATATAACTTAAATTTCAACTAGAGACCTTAGGTGGTTACAGTAGTCAGGTCCAGAGGGCTAAATACAAAAATTGAATGTAAAAAAAAAAAAAAAAAAAAACTTTAACTTGATAGTAATCACAGTAATAAAGAAAATTAAAATATCAGCAATAAATGTAATAATGACAAAAACTGCAGATGACATCTTGCCAATACAGAGATTAAGTCCTTTAGGGGACACAGGCGTCATTTTCCCATCTTTCCCACGATTCAGACCTTCTTCTTGCTTCACTCCTTAGGATGCTTTGTATGAGCGAGTTGCTGCTGTTTCTCACTCGGGTTACCAGACTGGACATTGTTCGCCTAACAATGATTTTTAAATTGTCCAGGTGGTTCTCTATGGACATCTGTGTGGCGGAGTGGTAAGTATCGGGGAGTGTTTGTGAGGCGTCTCAGAATGTCATTGTGCACAACAGTGATGCGTCTCATGGTCTCTCGAGTATAGTTCGTCAAGAGGGAACACCCATAGATACTGTAGCAGTACGAGCGGAAGAGCAGCAGTTTCACGTCTCGGTGACAGAAGGCAAACCTCCTTGCAATCATGTTGCCAGCTGCACATAGTTTACGACGCCTCTGTTCAATGTCTGCCGTATCTTTTAGGTCGTCGGTGATAATGTGACCCAAATACGGAAATTCGTGCACAAATTCCAGCCGATGGTTTCCGAGGAAAATTTGTGGTTCTGCAATATGCTTAAGCGATCTCGGGAGCAGCGACATGCACTGGGTCTTGGTTTCGTTGTAGATTACATCAAATTCCTCTGCATATTGGCGGCAAGTGTCGATGAGTCGTTGGAGACCTTGCACTGATGGGGAAATCAGAACCATATCGTCGGCGTAACAGAGGTTGTTTATAGTTGTTTCATTGACGGTGCATCCGATTGGGAGTGAGTTCAGTTTGACATTCAAGGCATCTGTGTACGTATTAAACAGGTATGGAGAGAGAATGCCCCTTGCCGAAGCCCGTTTAGGGAGCCGAAGGTGTAAGATAATACGTTACCCCATTTGACACAGAATTGCTGTGTGGAGAACCAGCAATGCAAAAATGCCAATTAGATACAGGGGTGTGCCCCTTTTATGCAGCTTCAGGAAGAGCTTCAGGTAGTTTACTCTGTCAAATGCTTTTCTCACATCTACAAAACAAAGGAAAACAGGAGAGGCTGATGATAGGTAGTAATTCAGCAATTCTTTCAGTATGTAGATGCAGTTTGTTACGTGTGTCACATATCTTGTATGTAAAGAAGTTCCCACAATGGGATGTGTTGTATCTCTTCAGTTCTAGTTTCCATCCATTATTACTTGTCTGGTTTTCGTTTAACGTAAATAGGTTACTGTCTACTTTTGTTATGCCTTTCAGTATTTTGAATGTTTCTATTAGTTGTCCTTGCAATCGTCGTGTTTCTAAGCCATACATGTCCAGGCTCTCTAGTCGTCTTTGGTAATCTATTTGTCTGATGGATGGAATTAACTTTGTGGCTCTTGCTTGTACCCCTTCTGATCTCTTTATGTCCTTTCTTAGTGATGGTGACCAAAACTACTGCATATTCAAGATGAGGTCTAACTATTGATGTGTAGAGCTGCAGCACCGTTTCCTTATTTCTGTATTTGAACTGCCTCTTTATGTATAACAATATACTCGGTTTTTTTTCCATCTGTCCACCAGCCTGTGGTGTTTGCGTATGGTAACACTGCGTCCCTGGCTTTAGATAGTTACATTCAGCTTACATTCAACAATAATAACAATATCATGTTTCGAATATTAACGGTGTAATTCGCATACAGTAAATTATTAAATCACTTCTCAGTTGCAAAATGTACACCAAGATATCCTTTTATTTACCTAAAACTTACAAATAGCGTAACTATCTAAAGGCCGGGACGCAGTGTTACCATACGCAAACACCACAGGCGGGTGGACAGATGGAAAAAACAAGAGTATAATTTCTGTGCACCCGTTTCAGCTTTTAGGCACTGTTTTGTGGACTTTATAGCCTTGGTAATAATGACTCCATGGTCCTGTTCCTGTTCCACACTATTTATGTCATGGTCTGCTGCATTTACAACTAGTTTGTTGTCATATGCAAATTTGGCTGTCCTGCTAGTTCAACCTACACCATCAATGTTATTATTGTGAATCAAAAGGAAGAGAGGGCCAGGATCAGAATCCTGATGAACTGCGCTTGTCATATCTGCCCATTCTGAGTCTTTACCATTTATTACGACACTCTGTTCTCTATCAGTCAGCCAGTCTTCGATCCAGGCTGATATTTCTCCTGCAGTTCCTAAAGCTCTAGATTTTGTCATTAGTTTCCTGTGCGGAACTTTGTCAAAGGCCTTTTGGAAATCTTAGTAGAGCATATCTGTTGCTATGAATAGGAAGGTTAAATAAATTAAGAGAAGAAAGAGGAGAGAGAGAGGAAGGTTAAATAAATTAAGTCGTGAGATGTGTGTGATGCTTGAGGAGAGAGAGAGGAGAGAGAGACGAGAGAGAGAGAGAGAATTGGGGGTAGGTGGGGGGCGGTATTACCTAGTCGAGGCTCTCCCACGATCAGCATTGAAAGTAACTACGTATATCAAATCTGACTTCTTTGAAACTCGATACGAGAGAGAGAGAGAGAGAGAGAGAGAGAGAGAGAGAGAGAGAGAGAGAGGATAAACTTCACTCACTTAAGACATAGCAAGCAAATCTTAATCGGGACCTGACGCGACACGGAGTCCGCCGCCTCTTTTGTTATATGTGAAAGCTCTCTGCCGGAAGAAAAGAGGTCATACTATCCGCTTGTCTGGTTCTGGCAACCGGATATGCTCTCTAAATATGGCTTTTGACTGGTCTTTTTATTGAATAAAGTGATATGAATGTAAAATTTATTTTCCTAAGAGTTTTTCGTGATATGGATGAATCTGGTATCGTTGAGGACCGTAATGGAGAAATCTTTGTTATTATGGGGTTGGGGCTATAGACTTGAAATGGAACGCTCGTTTGATTCACCTCGCAAGAGATGTCGCACAAACGTGATACCCGGCTGGAGACCCTTCAGAGGAAATGACCGGTTCGAGTCCACGGTCATGCAGTAATTGTCATGAAAACAGAGGTGGAAACTCCTTATGGATTGCTTCCGCATTCTTGAGGATGTTAAGTGAGTCCGACTGTGACATCCCTCTTGGTTGTCAGCATGTTCGAATAGATTTGTTGTACTGTACTGAAGGTGACTTTTATGTGCGTCTTGTGGTCACCGTTGCGTCACCCGATGATCGGAATGAAATAATGTCATGAACGACGAAAGCTCGTGATCGTGCCTAAATGGTGCTTGCAAGCTCCGTAGATTGCCATCATTATCATGAAAGAGGATGAGCCACTGGCTGCTTTCATCAAAGTTTCCCAGTCTGGCACACGTACCACGGTTCCAGGCCCGTACCCAGAGTTTTTCGTTGGTGGCGGGGTGAAGGGTGGGTCGTTTTTTCCTCAAAACTGGTCCTTTTCGTCTACAAATGTCATTGCATATATAGGTATATACAAGATGAAATACTTGAAAATGTTATTTTAGTTAATATTAAGAAGAAAAATTGGGTATGCGGTCCATGCCCTTCTACCCGATTAGATGTTATTCAAAGTACTGCTGACTTTGGTTAACAGAATTCTACTTATAATGTTGAAAGTTTGCACTGAAATTCAAGAATATTTCTCAGTTTTATCGACAGATTCATTTATTATGTTAACGATAACATGCATATTACTTTATTTGACGTTAAAAGAAACAATAATTACGCATTACTTTGTAATTACAGTTCAATGAAAAGGATAGTCACAGAAAATATAGACTTCCAGGAATTTTTTTCTGGCGGGGAGGGAGCTGGTCGTTCGATCCCCTGACCCCGCCTCGGTACAGACCTGTTGTAACTGCACTTCTTCTTCTTCCTTCTTCTTCAGAATCTTTCAAGGAATTCTTGACAGCATTTGCTGAACTACTGAACTACGTCAGAGGCAGTTCACCTCGCTCATAACTTTAGTATGTTCTCTCAGAGAAAGGCCAAACGAAAATATACAACAGATATGTTTATTTCAAACTTCCATATACTGCCTTGAAAATTTAGCTCTTTGTGCGTGCATGCACTATATTATTTTTTTTTATTGGGCATATGAATAGTTTTACAAACACGCACACACATACATGTGTAATATATCTACACTTACACATGTCTAAGAGTAAACGGACAATCATTTATCACATCATTTTACAAATTTCTTAAAATATTTTTGCAATTTATATAATGTCTCTAGACTCACGCATGTCTCCTATTAGACCAAACAGATGTACAAATTCCTCTAAATATAGACTCGATTTTATTTTTTAAATTTATACCGTCACATCCGTTGTTCACTTATACACACCATGAGCAAAAACGCTTGTAATATTTTCATAATTTTTACGTCAAATTAATTATGCTTTTTTTGTCAACATTACCATCAAAATCTACGAGACTTAATCTAGATAAAATTCCTCAAATGATATATATTGAATGAACGAGTTCCACCTGTGAGATATATAGAGACTAGGAGCTTTATGTAAGCGAAATACAAAGTTGATTAGGTTAGATAAAAGACAAACATGTATGGCTGAGAGAGAGAGAGAGAGAGAGAGAGAGAGAGAGAGAGAGAGAGAGAGAGAGAGAGGTGTCTAAAAACTATAATGGATTACAGCTATAAGAAAATACCTGGTTATACCATCCTGCTGTTCTGATCCTATGTCAAATAATATTAATGTAATCAAATGTATGGATACTTTTATTGCAAGGAAACGCCTCGCCAACGTTTGTTTGTTGAGACAAAAGGTCCATACCAGGCCCCTCATTTCATTTATCACATCACCATGTGAAGCTTGGGAAGGCTTCCAAAGCTTGGAAATAGAAGGAAATAAATAGTTAATAAAGTAAGTAGTTTGAAGACCGGTGATTTCCAGAGTTGGTGTGGGATGCTGTGGCTGGACAGTTGTCACGAGGTTGCTTGAAAGTAAGAGAAGTGGCTTTTTCATCTAGCTCACTGGAACACTTACCAAAATAGTACCCGTAAAAAAGGCGACTATACCAAGAGTACCAGGAAAACAAATGTATGAAAATAATTCATGGGTTCAATTCAAGATATGATGCAGAATGGCAAAATGATTTTAAAAAATTGTCAGCAGTCTTTCCTTATTAAGAGGTGATAAATTGAGTAATTGATTCTGGAAACGCATACTAAGGCAGGAAGTTCCAGAGTCAAGTTTTATAAGTATCTGACTAGAAATGCTGCCTCCTGAAGGACGGTGAGAGACCAGCCTGAATGGAAGTAGTGACTGAAAAAGTACTTGAAGAAAAGGGGAGAGGGGAAAGTAGAGTTCTTTTTCAGAAATATTTTAGACAATCTGAGGTCACAGAATAGGGAAGTGGTGTATTGATCTGCATATTGCCTGGAACAGCAGAGAATGAGAACCAGGCTGATTGATTGAAATTTTACCTGGCGTTACATAGAATGTAGTTCTTTTGATAAGTTATTTTTTATTTAATCTTGCGAAGAACTATATTTGTGCATAATAATATATCAGATATAAAGCTCTAGATTATGAACATTATATATATACGTATATATATACGTATATATATATATATATATATATATATATATATATATATATGTATGTATGTATATATATGATATATATATATATATATATATATATATATATATATAGTATATATATATATATATATATACGTATATATATAATCTATATATATATATATATATATATATATATATATAATATATATATATATATAAACCTAGAGCTTTATAACTGATATATTATTATGCACCATCAAGACAAGGCAGCAGAAAAAAAAGAGTAAAATACAAACTCATCAAAGGATAAGCAGCATGGAAGATTACCGGACATGTTACAGCAAATTCTGTCAACAGCATCCTGTCCACCAATAGCGAGCTCGGATAACGAACACGCCTCCAAGTACAGGTAAGTTTCCAGTTATCCTTATTGTGTTTTTTTTTTAAATTCAAATAAACAAAGCATTGAAAGTTGCAATATATGTAACCACATATTTTAATAGAAATAAAGACTATTAACTCTGTTTACGCGAGTACACCAGTATCTGCGGCTAATGATGGATAAAAATCGCTACTGGAAATAGATAAATTGGCAACTCTTTCAACTGAAAGGTCTGTTGTTCGCAGCCCTATAAAGAGAGCGACCCGCAGTTCCGTCTGAACAGTTGTCGTGTTTAAAACGCCTGAACGTCGCCGTCTCACCTCGCTCGCTCATCGCCTTCATTCACTCCCGTCGAACGCCGCCATGAATTCTCTCTTGACGAATATCATTGTGACTGGATCCGCCAACGAGCTGAAGGAGAATGGAACTCTGCGTCACGTGGAAGAAAAATCCCTGGAAGAAGTGGCTGGTCAAGGGTGAGTCTCTATAGCTATACTGGACGTCACGGTGTTGTGCAGGGTTGCATGCTGGATGCTGCTGAGTTTGGGATTTCGGAAATTAAATCAGATAATATTGGCATTTAACGATTATCCGGGAGGGGCGATGATGTCATTTCGTTAGGCGTTACGAACAAGTTAAAGTATGCTATATGATAGACTCGTAAGCTGCTTTTAGCGTTAGGATCCATATTGCCCTTTAGATGCATTACAACCTTAGGGAGAATACAATATGAAAATTTTTACTGGCAATGTATGATGCCCTTGACTTTAAAAGTCTGAACTTACTTCGAATAACGTTAAAGGTTCATGATGATATAATTACAGTTTTAACGACTTTTTTTTTTTTTTCTCCATAACTTTCTCTTTGGCCATTCGCCCATTTTGCCGAAAGAAAAATCGCCTATGCAGATCTTACGATTTCGTCATTGGCTAAAAATCCCATTCTGGAGTGTCGGCTGATTTTTTTTTTTTTGTTTCTTTTTGTTGTAAATAGTACTACCGCAGAATTATAGTAGTCTTAATTTTAAGATATTATTCTTTGCAACAACAGCGGTCTCATTACAGAGTCTAGCGGATATCTATTTTTACTTTTCATTAACAATTGTAGTACTTTGACCTGCAACTTTGTTTTTTATGCAGTTTATTTTGTATAATTTTCCCCCACGAAAGTATGTGGATGGGTCAGCAAGTTGTCAATTATAACTTTAGGTTATAATTTCATATATATTTATATATTTATAAAAGGATGAGACTACTCCCACGAATGTGCACGATACAGACAGACGCACACAGAATGTTCCGCTGTTAACGACAGTCAAAAACTGTGTACTTCGTATTATTTAGTCTGCTGTGGGTAGTCGCAATAAGATATAGAGGGTTGCATGTGTATATATCAAACTCCTTTCGTCATCGAAGAGAAGTGTGTGAAAGTTGCACTAAACGATTGCAGCTTTTTATGAGCAGCTGCGGTTGTTCAGTAGCTGAACTTGAGCTGCTGACTAGACCGATAATAATTCAGTTCAATCCTCCCGGGAAACTTTTCTTCCTCCTTGTTAGGAATTAGAAGCTTTATAGTGAGGAAA
The DNA here is from genome assembly GCF_015104395.2 of Macrobrachium nipponense. Classification (NCBI taxonomy): domain Eukaryota; kingdom Metazoa; phylum Arthropoda; class Malacostraca; order Decapoda; family Palaemonidae; genus Macrobrachium; species Macrobrachium nipponense. The sequence goes on along the minus strand of NC_061110.1, from coordinate 9,285,008 downwards.
GAGAGATTGGTGACATAATGGTAGTCGTACAAAGATTAGGTCTTCACCCGCTCTCCTCTTCGTGTATATATATATATATATATATATATATATATATATATATATATATATATATATATTATAATATATATCAATTTTGTTATCGAATACATCTTAGGTTTAATTTAATTATGCAAATAAAAAAAAATTCAAGGGAGATATGAAGAAATAAAGATAAGATTAACAGTAGGTACCAGCATCGTTATTTACCATTCTTAACAACCTTGATTTTTTAAGGACATCGAGAAGAGTCATGATGAAATTAGAGGAAATCTACTGAATCACTTTTTTTTTTTTATTAGATAAAGAATTTAATTTTTGTAAGAATTATTTATCGATCTTTTTGATCTAACGTGTAACATCTTGCTTCAATTTGCATAAAAAGTTCGAAGCTTTTGACAGACGATACCAGACCTTTGTGTTAGTAGATTAGTTTTAAGAAATGATACACTCAAACCTCAAACGCTTAAATATTCAACGCATATTCAAACGCATTCCTTATCTGAGAAGACGTTATCGAGACAGGAAACTGAAAGCAAACCGACGCAGTTGACCAGCCAAGGACTGACGCAACTGTCTGGTAGTCCCGCTGGGGCGGGAACCTAGTACCATAAGTGCACCTTAGCACTAAGCATTACTAAGAGGCTTTGCATGGTCTTTTGCGAAACCTAGCTGCACACTATTTTTAGCATTTTACTTTACCTCTCCATTGCTGCTTCCTCTGTGAAGTCTTGCTGTCCAACATTGTTACTTCCTCTTTTCTTTTTAGGTATCTTCGTCTTCTTGCCTTCCAACCAGTTTACCTACTCCCCTTTTCACTGTCGTAGTGGTAAATGGCCGATAGTGCCTCAGTGCTTGGCTCAACAGCTTAGTAAACTACATGAAACCACTTACGAACGGAGTTCGGTGTTCCGTATGCAATTATGCGCGCACTTTAGACACTTATAGTCTCATAGACGACAGAAAATATGCAGACTACATTGCATGGAGTACAGTCATCACCTACGTACAGTTACTTTACTTACGTAGGCGCATGAATGTTGGTTGTTTGTTGAAATAGGAGTAATTCATATATGTATATATATAATGTATGTACGTATATGGATATGTATATGAGAGAGAGAGAGAGAGAGGTGTTTTTACGTACACACACACCACGAGAGAGAGAGAGAGAGAGAGAGAGAGAGAGAGAGAGAAGAGAGAGAGAGAGAGACTCTTGACTTTTGACTGCTTGTATGACTCACAAACAAAGGAATATAACCATCGTATTTGAACCGCAGGCTGAATGTGACAGGTACGTGATCATGTACTGTGAATCTCGGATTGAATTAGAAAAAAAAAAAAAAAAACGTAATCCAAGAATAAACCACGTGGTTTTATAAACCACCTGACTCTCTCTCTCTCTCTCTGGTCTGTTGCTACTCCTACTCGTCTCAACGGTTCTTGTACATCTTTCTAAGTTTTATTACTATGTAATATATTATTTCAATGTCGGTCTGTTTATTGGCGTTGGTTTTAAGCTTTACTTTGTTTTCTTATCGCTAAATTTATAGTACTGGACTTGGGAGAAGATAAGATGATAATTATACAGTAATTATTATTGCTCTCTCTCTCTCTCTCTCTCTCTCTCTCTCTCTCTCTCTCTCTCTCTCTCTCAAGGCTTGAATCGGTACCATATGAACAAATACGAACTATAGGTTTTAAGCTTCTGGGACGAGGAGGATGATTTCGTCTCCATTCGTTTGACTTACGAGCCGCTTTTGAAACGATCGCTTGTACTGTTATTGGTAAAGGATGTGGTATGAATATAATTCATAAAGTGTTTTGCTGTTAGTTACTTGTGAATATGTATATTACGTTAATGTTAAATGTATCGATCAGTATTTGATTAGTTTTATTTTTGTCTAATTCTTCTCCGAGAAAGAGCTGCTCTGTAATCTAGTGCGTTGTATACCAGCTATTTTAAAATTTAGTTAATTTTCTTACTTTATATATATATATATATATATACATATACATATACATATACACGCACACATACAGCGGAACCCTTATGTAGGGTTTTATTGAGGAATTTCTTCATTCACTGCCAAATTGTTATAATTGTTATATACATTGTTACTGACTATCTAGGGTAACACCGGGCATTTTGGAGGGTTCCATTGTGACCTATGACCTTAAATCTAGTCACGTGGGTCTTCTGGGTCTAATTGCAATTCTCTCCTTTTGCCCTTTCCAGTTTATATATATATATATATATATATATATATATATATATATATATATTATATCATATTTGCTATCGTCTACCGCACGTGCCATGTGACGTTCAAACCCACCGAGTTATCTGTTATCTGTGTGTTCACGCATGTATTTATCTTCACTACCTATATCTGCCAACACATTCATTGCAACGTGATTTAAAACGTAAACAAGAATGAAACTACAGAATACACTTATCTGTGGCCTTTTCTAAAGGGTATTCTCAACCACACTGGGAAATGTCCCAGGGTAAAGGCGAAAGACCCCACTTGTTTTATTTGCAAGTGGCGATGCGCTTTTGTTTATACGTATCACACGGTACCACAGTTCCAAGCCTTTCCGTACGCACATTTGAGCAATTGCAAAGTGCTTGTTGAATGCAACAATTATCTTTGCGTCAGGGGATTCCTGTTTTGTTGCTTTTGCTCGTGAGGGTGGGTTGGTTGAGGGGGGTGGGGGGGGCGGGTGTTGGTTGGTTGGGGAGGACGTTGTTATCTCGCGTCACGTGTGGGTACGCCTGCGCTCAGCAGACTCTGTTACTAAGCTGTGTTTTCCATTTCTTCCTGCGTAGTTTTCATTCATAATTTCTCTCTCTCTCTCTCTCTCTCTCTCTCTCTCTCTCTCTCGGAAAGTACACACACACCTTCTAGATTCAATTCCTGGTCTCTTTATGTACAGACTTACACTCATCTTTCACCAGTATCTGTCACTTTGCATCAGGTGTTCCACTCTCTTCAATACACATTCACTTTATCCTTGGGAAGTACACCCATGCCCTAGGGGTGTTGGGTGAATTTCAACTTGTCATGGACTTTGGTTTTTTAACTTTCTCCCAGTGTTACTTTCCCTAACTAATGCTGCCAATATATATATATATATATATATATATATATATATATATATATATATATATATATATATATATTTTCGTACATGCTTGTATAACTGAATCACGAAAATTGGAACGTGATGAATATATAAATAAAGTAAAACGGTGGAGTAACGGCTGCGAGGCCTTTCGACTTCTCTCGTCCTTTCCCTAAGCAGTCTGCTTAGTAAAAGGACGAGAGTCGGAAGGCCTCGCAAAAGTTACTCCATCGTTTCACTCTGTTCGTGGATTTTGCCTTTATACATACATCATACATACATACATGCCAAACTTGCTCACTTGAATCTACACTCCATGTATGTATAAGAGAGCTGATCACCACTCACTTCACACTCGTATAAAAAGATGGAAAAGTCACTCCTCTACTCTTGTCACGAAATCATAACATATAACCGTCTCCCAGTCATGCAATAGACAGAGGTCTCTCTGCCTGTCCTCCTCCTCTTCCTTCTTCTTCTTCTTCTTCTTGCCTTCATGTCGAGCGAAATTGGGCTGCTATTAAGTAAATTGAGAGAACGGTGGCCTATTGTCCACTTGGTTCAGTTCTGCGTTGCGCACAATGCAGGTCTGTTGTTTCTTGTGATTGTGATAATAATAATAATTGTAAAAGAAACCCACAAAATTACTGAGTATTACGTGTTTACTTATAAGTATTTAAATTTCATTTATAAGTAAACAACGTTTTAAACACTATAAATACCACCCAGTCGAATTGGAGGACTGTGATAGACAAAAAATATATAAAAAAATAAAAATATAAAGATAATAATGATAGTATAGTTGGGAAGCAGACCTTCTTTAGAACAACTTCAGTTGAGAATAATGGCTAATTCAGCTGCGTTAATTTTATATACAGGACTCTTTCAAGTCGCCTTATCGTTGCAGTACTGAAAAATCAGCAATAAGGATGCTTGAGGAAGTCCTGTATATAACGCAGCTGAATTAGCCATTATTTTCAACATAATAATTAATAGTAAAAGTAATATATGTTGGTAGAAGACCCTCTTTTTAGACAAATTCTGTTCAATGGCAGTATGAAGCGAATTGATTATTATATATTATTATATCTTTATGTTTCTCCAGTTCCCCAAAATGAAACTGGAGCATCCTCAAATTACCCTTGTGACACCGGGAAGGCCAGTTTTGTTACCCACCTATAGATGGGGAGGGGATTCTGGCGTTACGTAACGTCGGGGTTTCATCTCGATTTCCCGTTCGTGGTTATGTTACGTGGAACGTTACGTTTACCTTCCCGCGCCTCTTTTGTTTATTTATGATTGTTGAATGTTTGTTTTAGTGATCAGTACTATGTGGGCCGTTTTCCGTTGGCAGGACGAACTGTCTGAACGCACAGGTGTGTTCAGCAACCGTTTACTGTGAAGTGAGATTTTCCTGCCTCGCAAAATCCAAATGGTGTTACCAGGATCCTGTATGGATCCTGGGTGTTAACAGTTATCTTGTTTCTCCTTGGGCCCCCAGGTGCGATACTCTCCACCTTTTACTTTCATGTCCTTAGATCACCTATGAAGCTGTCCAACTTCTTAAGCTTGTCCCATTTTTACCGTTCGTTCAAGAACGAATGCTTCGAAGACGAGGTCTGAGAGACGAGGAATGTCTAACTCTGAAGAGTGGAAGATTACATCGTCGAGGTCTACACTGTTTAGTGTTTGTAGACAAGGAAACAATTAAGATACGAGAGACATTTAACCGAGGCAGTCAAAACAGGACTTAGATGACTGGATAAACGTGTAATCAATTTATTTATTTCAAAGCTCGACAGAAAATAGAGGTTCGCCGTATTGGAAAGGGTGAATGTACCGGAAACAAGGGTGGATATATTGAAAACAAGAGTGAATTTGTGTATAGTCGTGGAACCACTTAAATGAAGAGAGAGAGAGAGAGAGAGAGAGAGAGAGAGAGAGAGAGAGAGAGAGAGATGACAATACAATTTCGGTGCAAAACACACACACGCACAACCAAGGCAGTGAACAACATCACTGTCTGAAGAACTTGTTTTGCATTAACGTTTTTTCTTGTCTACCAAAAAAGCAATATCTTGCTGATGCAGAGAGAGAGAGAGAGAGAGAGAGAGAGAGAGAGAGAGGCGCTGCTGGAGACACTGCAGGGAAGGTAGGGGAGGAAGAGGGGTAAGGGGGGGAGGGGGCGGGGTGTTAAGGGAGACATTAGGATTGGCAATTTCCTCCTCACAAGCCTTGTTGATGCTTCGGGTACCTGATTCAAGGTCACTTGTACTGAATATTCGTGCGCGTACGCTTACACACACACACACACACACACTCGTATATAATATATACACACACTTATATATTCACAAATATTAAGTCCCAAAAATCGTTTAATATCCATTTTACTCTACTTTGGGAAGAACTTGCGCCCAAGAGGAACTATGATTGATAAGTGCTTCGTCCCTGGCAGTATTCGAACCGTTGCATGGTTCAGAAACAGTGCTGGGCGCTGTATTTGTGTGTGTGTGTGTGTGTATTTTAAAACATATCCGAGGACATAAAGATGTTTGTATGTGCTGCCCATGGTTACCCAATCAGATTTCTAGCACATATGCAGATCATTTACCAAATGAATCATCTGTTTTTCACTGGAATGAAAAAAAGATACTCGTGCGTCAAATTCTGAAGTTACATAAAAGGCGATTTGAACTTTATGGATAATGCTGGTGAGTATTTTTGACCTTCGTTTCAAGGTCGTTAGATGATACCGTTTGATGCCATTATTTTACCACTTATATGATAATTCATGTCTTTAGGGTTACTACTTTTTTTATTTTTGGTATGATAATTCATGTCTTTAGGGTTACTACTTTTTTTATTTTTGGTGATATCTTTATGTATCACTATTACTACTAGTTTTACTACTAGATTCCATCGCTTACTTCCGTTGCGTAATTGTTTCCACCACTACTGGTAGTAGCTCCTTGGTAGCCTACACTATCCGATACAATTACTACCGTTGCTTTAGCAGAGTTCCCAATATATCCGACTATTATTTTTGCTACTGTTATTACTATTGTTTCAGCATCTTTCACACTGCTGTAGTGTTTATACCTTATGATCTTCAATTTTGCCGCAGTTACTACCATTACTGCTATTAGTACCACGACTACTTTTATTACCGCTATTAGTACATTATTAAAGCTTCCCATCAGCACTACTACTATAAATACTTCCACTAGTGCTTATATAATCGTGGGCCGTAATTCAAACAGGACTTGTCGTATGTTTTTCATCTTGAAATCATTAGAAAAGTTGTGAATATCTCGGGCAAAAATTCTCTCTCTCTCTCTCTAAGTCCTTTTGTAATCAGAATAGGAAGAAAATACTTACGACAAGAGTGATAAGCCTTTTAGTTTTAGCTTACAGTTATACTCTCTCTCTCTCTCTCTCTCTCTCTCAAGTCCTTTTGTAATCTGAATAGGAAGAAAATACTTGTCTCATATGATGAGCATTGTGGTTTTAGCTTGCAGTAATGCTCTCTCTCTCTCTCTCTCTCTCTCTCTCTCTCTCTCTCTCTCTCTCTCTCTCTCTCTGCTCCCTTTGTGAGGGGATGATCTTGCTCAATTGTGTCTTCTCTGAGCTTTTGACAACTGTCCTGATTAGACGTCAAAAGAAGAGTTCCTGTGACCTATACTGACATGAGCGAAGCTGTTCCTTTTTATATTTGTTTGTCGGCTTGTTTTGCCCAAAATAAGTTCCCCGTTGGACGAGTGGTTTTCGCGCTCGGCTACCAACCCGGTGGCCCGAAGTTTTCGATTCTCGGCTCGCCCAACGCGGAATGAGAGGAATTTATTTCTGGTGATAGAAATTCATGAATTCATTCTCTTCTTTCACCCATATTACCTATCAATTAAAAATCATAAATAAGTGAATAAATAAAAAAGATTGTATCTAGGTTTTGGGATAGAATCATATGGACAAAGAGACCTTCCCTGATTAGACATGTTGGGCGAATGGGGTTTTTCGGTTTCTGACTATATATATATATATATATATATATTATAAGGTTCAGTGAAAGCCCCACTGCCTAAGACACGTGGCCAGCGTGTCGCTACGTCCATTGTTTAAACCCTCCAGCTAGAGAGCTTGTAGTACCTATTCTCCTAGTAACCTTCCCCAGTTTTCAGACTGCTAGTTTGGTGGGCACTGGGTACAGGAGGAGGGATTCGAACCACGGCCCTCTCCGACTGGTACCCTCGACTGGTAGGCGAGAACCTTACCACTGTGCCACCATACTACAATATACTATATATATATATATATATATATATATATATATATATATATATATATATAGTATATATGTAATACACACTTTCACTGACATACCAAGATTATCACAAGACGACTTGGCTGACTGACAAGAGATGACCATGCATTTTGCTAGCAATTCGGTTGTTATGTTCTCTTGAGTAACTGAGGGCGGTGCATTTGTGTTGTTGATAAGCTCATTATCTCTCGTGTCTCACTTTTTTTTTTTTTTTTTTAAGTTTCTTCGCGTGTGTCGTGTTACACAATCAACATGCTCCTCACCTGGATACTGTGTAGAAAAAGACACCCCTCTCTCGAATGGCAACGAGTGAGTTCGGTATCATAGGAGAAATTTATTTGTGGATTGCTTTCACACGTTGAGTCTTGGGAGATTACTGGAGATTACCTGCCAGAGCGCTTGGGAGATGGGGATTACCTCCCGGAAGGACTGGGGATTAGGGGCTACCTTTCGGAGGGGCTGGGGACTGGAGATTACCTCGCCTGAGGACTATGAGTTAGAGGATTACCTCCCGGAATTTGAGATTACATCCTGGAGGGACTGGGAGTTCGAGATTACCTCGTTTGGGGACTAAGAGTTACGGGATTGCCGCCTAGAGGGAATGAGAGTTGGGGATACCTACAAGACCAGAGTTTGGGGATTCCCTCGCCTTGGGACTGAGACTAGGGATTACCTGCCGGAGGCCTTGCGAGTTGGGGATTATTTCCCGGAGGGCTTGTAGGTTTGGAGATTACCTTTCTGAGGGATTTGAAGTTTGCAGTTGGTTCCCAGAGGGACTTTGAATTGGGGATTACCTACAATAGGGCCTTGGAGTCGAGGCATTTTCTCGCTTGGGCTGAGAGATAGGGGATTACCTCCTTGAGGGATTGGGTACTGGGGATTAGATAAGCTAGAGGGCTGCAAATTGGTATGTTGATCATCCACCCTCCAATCGTCAAACATACCAATTTGCAGCACTCTAGCCTCAGTGATTTATATTCTATTGGAAGTTGAAGTTAGCCATCATCATACTTCTGGCAACGCATCTACGTAGGCCACCAAACGGTCGGCTGAGTGTTTCGTGGGTCGCGGCTCCTACACCATTACTATACCGAGACCACCAAAAGATAGACCTATTTTCGGTGGCTTTGATTATACGCTGTACAGGAAACTTTGGGCCGTTTTATGTGCATTATTGTAAAGATGAAGTAATGATAGAGCGGGTTCACTAGACGTCCTTGGTCTCACCTTCCGTGAGATATCTCTAAAGTGAGATATCTCTAAAGTGAGACGCAAAACGAAATGGTGATAAAAGATAGCCGCCTTCTGAATCTCTCTCTCTCTCTCTCTCTCTCTCTCTCTCTCTCTCTCTGTTGTGAGCGGAAGCTTAACTATACACGCTGTATTCTGAAAGGCTATTTAGAGTCTTCTAAATTTCTTGCATTATCAAAAAAATCTCTTTGAAAGTATATATATATACATACATACGATATATATATATATATATATATATATATATATATATATATACATATATATTTAATGCTTACACACACACATATATATATATTTATATATATATATAATGTAAACAACACAAATGTATAATCTTGTCATAAGTGTTTAATCTTGATATCCTCTCTTCTGAAAAAAAAAAAAATTATCTCCATTTACCCACTCAGGATCCTATTTGAAAAAAAAGCCTTTGAAAAGCCACCTATATATATATATATATATATATATATATATATATATATATATATATATATATATGTTGGCTGATTGGATAGCGTCACTGTCTGTCCTGATTTCGTTCCCGTCCACTTGGACGGTGGTTCGATCCCATGGGGGGACGAAATTATTATCAAATAAAAAATTCCCCTTCGGTACATATATGAAAATATATCAATTCCGAGGTAGAGCGAATTTAGATATTAAAGGACATTTGTAGCTCGAATGATATACATATACATGTATATATATCTTTTTGTTTTGTGGGTTTAATCTCTCGAGTGTAGATAAAAGGGAAGATGTTGCTGCTGCGATGGTCGGTCGTTTTATCAAGTGTGTTTTTTTCCTTCTGATTTCTATTAGATTAAGAAAAGGTTTAACTGTGTCAGTGTGGATACGCACTCCTTTTTCTTTCTTCTTCTTCTTCTTCTTCTTCTTCTTCTTCTTCTTCTTCAAGGAGATATGGTTGCTAGGGTACTACATTGAGTCTTCGAACTTTATATGAACAAGGTATATAAAACAATGAAATTATATATGTGCATATATATATATATATTATATATATATATATATATATATATATATATATATATATATATATATATATATATATATATATATATACTCATCAAGCTATAAATGCCGTTTTTATATCTAATTCGCTCTACTTCGGAATTAACATATGTTCGTATATGTTAACCGAAGGGGATTTTTTTTTTTAAGTTGATAAGAAATTCGTCGGCTCTTGGGCGCGAACAACGGAACCAAGAATTCGGGACTAATTATAATGAAGAAGCGCTTTAAACCACAAGGCTAAGGCTGCATCTTAAATTCTTGGTTCCGTGGTAGAGCGAATTAGATATTTAAAACGTCAGCCTGTTTCATTCGTAAGCACACACAAAGAAAGCCACAGACTCTATTCCATTCGTCTGTACGTGAAGTAAGACCCCACGGCCTTAATGACGATTGACGTCAGCGAAGCATATGGGCGTTATGCAACTGTAATCATCCCAAATATTCAATTCGGGAGGAATCCTCTCCCGGGAGGATGATTAGAGATGATAGCTTCACTTATCACCCCTTGAGATGAAGGTCTGATAAAGGGGGTTACGGGGTGGGGGTTAGGGGGTGGGAAGCGAACCTTTGCATTGTGGTGGCTTGTTCAAGTTGTGATTCATGACGGTTTTTAATTTCATGAACATTTCTATATTGGAGTGACGCAATCTTGGTGAGGTCATGAAATGTATAACTTTTTCATTTTAATACCATTTTAATACATTTTTATGTATAGTTATTGATTTATTAATTCATTGTTTCTGTTTTTAACACGTGTTATCTCTTCTTTCTGTATTTTCCTTTTCTTTCTCTTACTTCTTCCTAATGAACGCCGTAATATCCTTTGGAAGCTTGAATTCCTAGTTAGTGGCCCCGTGGGTGTGTTCTATATGAATAAGTTTCGTCTTCGGAGTAATATTAATAATTTTAATTAATCTTTTAGTATGTATATATCTATATATATATATATATATATATATATATATATATATATATATATAGATATATATATATATTTAATATCGAAACTTACAAGAACACAATTATTTAGTTCTAGATCACAATTTCTTGGCAAAAAGTAAATGAATCCTTAACTGTATACGGATTGCCTGTTTTAGCTCCTGTAACATGCAATCAGTATACAGTTTAAAGATCATTATAATCTATATATATATATATATATATAATATTATATATATATACTTCTCATTACATTTTTACACATTTGCACAGGTGGGTGCCACACGTGGCATGTTCTATTTTAAGATATTCATAACTATCTTAGGAAGCTTATCGTAATACCGATTAAAATGTTATGCACTTTCGTCAGAAATATGTACTTGAGTAAGAAAGTGTGGGCATTTTCCCAAGGAGAAATTAAGCCACGTGCTTGTGGTTCCTCATTAATTATTATTATTATTATTAATGGGGGCTTTGATCACGTAAGGTGTCTACTTTTTTTAGATATTTAGACGTTTATTATTATTATTATTATTATTCTTATTATTATTATTATTATTATTATTATTATTATTATTATTATTATATTTTTTTTTTGCTCTATCGCAGTCCTCCAATTCGACTGGGTGGTATTTATAGTGTGGGGCTCCGGGTTGCATCTTGCCTCCTTAGGAGTACATCACTTTTCTTACTATGTGCGCCGTTTCTAGGATCACACTCTTCTGAATGAGTCCTGGAGCTACTTCAGCGTCTAGTTTTTCTAGATTCCTTTTCAGGGATCTTGGGATCGTGCCTAGTGCTCCTATGATTAAGGGTTGGGTACGATTTCCACTGGCATATCCCATATCCTTCTTATTTCTATTTTCAGATCTTGGTACTTATCCATTTTTTCCCTCTCTTTCTCTTCAACTCTGGTGTCCCATGGTATTGCGACATCAATGAGTGATACTTTCTTCCTGACTTTGTCAATCAACGTCACGTCTGGTCTATTTGCACGTATCACCCTATCCGTTCTGATACCATAGTCCCCGAGGATCTTTGCCTGATCGTTTTCTATCACTCCCTCAGGTTGGTGCTCGTACCATTTATTACTGCAAGGTAGCTTATGTTTCTTGCACAGGCTCCAGTGGAGGGCTTTTGCCACTGAATCATACCTCTTTTTGTACTGGTTCTGTGCAAGTGCCGGGCATTCGCTTGCTATGTTGTTTATGGTTTCATTTTTCGTATTGCACTTCCTACATATGGGAGAGATGTTATTTCCGTCTATCGTTCTTTGAACATATCTGGTTCTTAGGGCCTGATCTTGTGCCGCTGTTATCATTCCTTCAGTTTCCTTCTTTAGCTCTCCCCTCTGTAGCCATTGCCATGTGTCATCACTGGCTAGTTCTTTAGTCTGTCTCATGTATTGTCCGTGCATTGGTTTGTTGTGCCAGTCCTCTGTTCTGTCTGTCATTCTCCTGTCTCAGTATATTTGTGGGTCTTCGTCTACTTTTATTAGTCCTTCTTCCTATGCACTCTTTAGCCACTCGTCTTCACTGGTTTTCAGATATTGCCCCAGTGCTCTGTTCTCGATGTTGACGCAGTCCTCTATACTTAGTAGTCCTCTCCCTCCTGCCTTTCGTGTTATGTATAGTCTGTCCGTATTTGCTCTTGGGTGTAGTGCTTTGTGTATTGTCATGTGTTTCCTGGTTTTCTGATCTATGCTGCGGAGTTCTGCCTTCGTCCATTCCACTATTCCTGCGCTGTATCTGATTACTTGCACTGCCCATGTGCTTATGGCTTTTATCATAATTCCGGCGTTGAGTTTTGACTTGAGTATCGCCTTTAGTCTCTGCATATATTCTTTCCTGATCGTGTCCTTCATCTCTTGGTGTTTTATATCCCCTCCTTCCATTATTCCCAGGTATTTGTATCCTGTCTCATCTATGTGTTTGATGTTGCTCCAACATCTAGGTAGCTTTACCCCGTTCAGTTCTCGTTACTTTGCCACTTTTTGTATGTTGAATAAGGCGCATTTTTTCTATTCCAAACTCCATCCTGATGTCCCCAGATACAATCCTTACAGTCTGGATTAGGGTATCTATTTCCTTGATGTCTTACCATACAGCTTGATGTCGTCCCATGACATCAGATGGTTGATTCTGTTGCCTCTTTTCTTGAGTTGGTACCCAGCATCCATCTTCTTGTCGTACTTTTGTCATGGGCAATATCATGGACTACTACGAAGAGTAGTGGGGACAGTGAGTCCCCCTTGAAGATCCCACTCGTCCTGATAGTTAAACCTCTCGCTAGTCTTATTCCAGAGCTTGTAAGTATTGTATTCCAGTTGCGCATTATATTTTTGAGGAAGCTGATGGTGTTTTCCTCTGCCCCATATATTTTCAGGCATTCTGTTAGCCATGTGTGTGGTATCATGTCGAAGGCTTTCTTATAGTCTATCCATGCCATGCGTAGGTTGGTTTTCCTTCTCCTACTGTTCTTCATTACCATTTTGTCTATCAGGAGCTGGTCTTTTGTGCCCCTACACTTCCTTCTGCAGCCTTTCTGTTGGTGGGGAATGGTGTTTGTCTCCTCTAGGTAATTGTATAGCCTTTCACTGATGCTACCTGTTAGTATTGGTAGGTAGGTGATAGGCCTGTAGTTGTTGCTCTATATTTCCCTTACTCTTGTCTTTTTGTACTAAGGATGTTCTTCCTGTGGTCATCCATTTGGTTGCATGGTGATTTGAGATACAATGCTGGGAGTTGTTCTGCTATTCGTGGGTGTAGGGCCTTGAATGTTTTTTGAGCCAGTATCCATGGATTCATCGGGACCTGGGGCTTTCCAGTTTGGCATTTTCTTAGTTGGTGTCTGACTGTGTCTTCCGTGATGTGTGTGAATCTTTGTTTTATTCTCCCTGTTTCTTCTTCCTTGACTTCCTGGAGCCATGTTGCATGTTTGTTGCGTGATACCGGATTGCTCCATATGTTTTCCCAGAGTCTCTTATTACTTGGTTCAGCTTCAGGAATTTCTTGGTGGTTGTCTTCCCCTCTTAGTTGGCTGTATGGTCTTTTCTGGTTAGTTCCGAATAGTTTGTTCTGTTGGTATCCCTTATTCCTGTTCATTTACCGTTGGATCTTATGTGCTTTGGCCTTAAGCCTCTGTTTTACATCTTCTGTTGCGTTGTTTAGTCCCCTCTCTTTTACTTTGTATTTCTCGTTGAGTTCCTCCTTGTTTTCTTGCTTCTTAGCCTTTTTTCTGCCATCTCTTTCAGTTGACTCAAGTCAGATCTCATCACCATGATTTGCTTTTCCAGGCGCCTTTTCCAAGGAGGTTGCTGTTTTGGTTTCTGTTGGGTTGGTTGTCTGGTGTGTTGGTGTTCGAATCCCCATCAGCTCTGCTACTAATCTTGCTCCTGCATATGCCCAGTTATTTGTTTCTGTTACCTGGTGGTGTGTATTATGCCCATTATTTCATTGACCTCACTTGTTTTCTCCCTTAATTTCTTGGTGTTGTAGGGTTTCATGAGGGGATCTTTGTTCTCTGTGTATCTGGCTCATCCATTGTCTAATCTTTTCTACCCATTCCGTCCTCTCTGTTACTTTGTCGGTGTTTCTTCGTGTGTCGTTGTTTGATACCTCATCCTCCCTGTCGTCTTCTGTGGCATCGTCTCTCAGTTCGTCTTCGTGTAATTCGTTGTCGTGTGACATTTCCCTTTCCAGTTCTTCTCTTTCTGTTGGGGAGAGCCAGTTCTTTTTCTTTATGTTCCTTACTTGGTCTGCCAGCCTCTGCTCTGTTTGGGGGCTGTTATTCCTCTCATTTCAGATGTTGACCAACCTTCTTCTATATCTTCTCTCCGTCGGGTTGCTTCTGATGTAGCATCTCCATATTTCCTTATTTTCTTCTCTTGTCCATTTCTTCCTTTGGTTTGCTTCTGTAACTCCAATCTCAGGCTGTTGGTTACTGTCGTTGTGGTGGTCAGTTGCTGGATGACGACCTCCAAGTACCTGACCGTCTTCCCCTTCAATTGGGTTGAATACCTGGCTGCTGGACGAAGCCCCTCTGTTGCCAGAGGTTCCATTTACGTCGTTGTCGTTTATTTCTTCATTTCTTAACATCATTGCTGAGATTTGCTATTTAACCCATAGCTGGACCCTACCCCATCAGGGATAGGTACTCATTTACAGCTGAGTAGACTGAGGAAATTATGGTAAAGATCCTTTCCCAATGAATCAACGCCGAGGAGAGCGGTCACCCATTCAACGACTGACCAGCCCCAATGTTGCTTAACCATTCCATTGATGACCTAACCCACGCTGCCACGGCGCCACATTTATTATTATTATTATTATTATTATTATTTCCCACATAATCTCACGATCTTGCTTATGTGTTTATGAAAAAAATTATAAATAAAAGTAAAGAAATAAAGAAAATAAATTTGCCCGACCTTTACGTGTGTGCGTGTGTGTTGAGGGGGGGGGGCACCATGCCACCTGTGTGCCATTTATGGTGGCGGGATGTCCTTATTATGGTGTGTGTGCTTGTGTGTGTAGTACTGTACCGAGTCCTTCACTATACTGTCATTTTATCCCACTGATGAATCACAAGTACTGTGACCTCTTTCATTGGCAAGTAACCAATGACTTGGGGAGATTCCCTTCAGATAAACTTTGCATCCCGTCGAAAGCTGCTGGGTTTCCCTGTAGGAGTTAAGTTTCCCTGTAGGAGTTAAGTATCCCTGTAGGAGTTAAGTTTCCCTGTAGGAGTTAAGTTTCCCTGTAGGAGTTAAGTTTCCCTGTAGGAGTTAAGTTTCCCTGTAGGAGTTAAGTTTCCCTGTAGGAGTTAAGTTTCCCTGTAGGAGTTAAGTTTGTCCCCTAGGAATATATTATAGTACGAATGAATTTGATAACGTCACCGTGATTCGTAGGGTGAATTAGACATGAAAGACCTTTCGTAGATTATTGCTTATATATTGATAGTATTATATATTATATATACATATATATATATATTATATATATAATATATACTATATATACATATATATATTGGCCTTCCTTCCTGTACGCAGTAATTATATAATATTGTAATTAACCTTCTGTATGTAGAATAATAATAATAATAATAATAATAATAAATATAATAATAATGAATCAATAATAAAATAATAATAATAATAATAAATAATGAAACCATAAACCACATAGCAAGCGAATGCCCGGCACTTGCACAGAACCAGTACAAAAAGAGGCATGATTCAGTGGCAAAAGCCCTTCACTGGAGCCTGTGCAAGAAACATCAGCTACCTTGCAGTAATAAGTGGTACGAGCACCAACCTGAAGGAGTGATAGAAAACGATCAGGCAAAGATCCTCTGGGACTATGTATCAGAACAGATAGGGTGATACGTGCAAATAGACCAGAATAAGAAATAAGAAGGATATGGGATATGCCAGTGGAAATTGTACCCATAATCATAGGAGCACTAGGCACGATCCCAAGATCGCTGAAAAGGAATCTGGAAAAAGTAGAGGCTGAAGTAGCTCCAGGACTCATGCAGAAGAGTGTGATCCTAGAAACGGCGCACATAGTAAGAAAAGTGATGGACTCCTAAGGAGGCAGGATGCAACCCGGAACTCCACACTATAATTATCACCCAGTCGAATTGGAGGACTGTGATAGAGCAAAAAAAAAAAAAAAAAAAAAGAAATAAAAAAAAAAAAAAAAAATAATAATAATAATGGGGAATGAACTGCACATATGCAAAAGATTTTGTTTTTAAATTCAGGTAATTTTATATGAGAGAAATAGAATAACCATTATAATTAGGCCTGTCCATTTTTACCAATAAAAATACGAAAGAATGTCACTGCACAACGTAAACTTAAGTTAAGTAAAGTCTATAGTCTTATTTCAAGCCTCTGTCAAGTTAGACATTAAAGGTTTCAAGTGAGGTAAAATAAAAAAATTTCTTGTAAAATTAAAGATTATCTTTTTTCATTATATTGAAGTTTATAAGGAATAAAATAATAATGATAATGTCAGCAATTCACACACACTCGACACTAGGTCCTCCTCAATGATGTTCAGGTTTAACCAGATCCTTCGAGCTATTTAACCGGATCCTGCGAGCTATTTAACCGGATCCTTCGAGCTATTTAACCGGATCCTTCGAGCTATTTAACCGGATCCTGCGAGCTACTTGGATCAAATCCCACGAGCTATTTGACCAAATCCTTCGAGCTATTTGACCAGATCCTTCGAGCTATTTGACCAAATCCTTCGAGCTATTTGACCAAATCTTTCGAGCTATTTGACCAGATCCTGCGAGGTACTCGACTGAATCCTTCAAACTACATAGCCAAATTCTTCGAGCTATTTGATAAAACCCTACGAGGTATTTGACTAAGTTCTACGAGCTATTTGAAAAAAAAATCATAAGAGCTATTAGACCAAATCTTTCGAGCTATTTGAAAATCCTTACGAGCTATTTGACTAAATTTTACGAGCTATTTCAAAAGAAAAAATCATACTAGCCATTTGACCAAATTCTTCGAGCTGTTTGATAAAATCTTACGAGCTATTTGACTAAATTCTACGAGCTATTTGATCAAATCCTTCGAACTATTTGACCAAATCCTACGAGCTACCTGATCAAATCCTACGAGCCACAAGCACAAACCGTGTGTGGTTCCTCTCGATACGCAAAGGACATTCCGGGGGGCACGAAGGAATTATAAAAGTGCCCAAAGCAGGATGTCGAACGCTGGTAAAACTCGAAATACCACATCCTTATAACTCTTAGTTCTTCATCCTACAGTTTTTTTTTATTCATTTTTTAATTTCCTGTTTTTTCCTGGGCCACTTCTGTTCAGTAAGGGACCAGTTTGTGAGGCGAAAGGAGACGGGCTTCTAGTGTCAGCGAAGTGGAAGTAACTAATGGCCGATGTTTATTGGGATAAGCCATCTTCAACCCTGGATGGTAGTGATGAGTTTTGAAATACACACACACACACACACACACAGACACACACAAATATATATATATATATATATATATATATATATATATATATAAATATATATATATATATATATATGTATATATATAGTTTGTAGCTCAAACTACTAGTTTTTGGTTACTGTATGTTTAAAATTTTAGGCCTTTCTTGGCTGCGCACCCAATGTAAACTTTATCTCTTTCCTTAATAAACGCTCTTCAAGAAGAGGTCCATTAGAGGACGAAACTGTTGGGCGTTTTCTGAGATAAACCATTTTCATTTTCCTATGCAGAATACAACTGAAATATATGGATATATGTATGTAAATATGTATATATACACACATACGTACTTCCTTCCCCTCCCCTCCTCCCCCAAATCACCATTCAAGGCGTAAGATACAAACAGCCAAGGAAGAAAGACGGTTTAAGATTGGTCTGTACCGATAGCATCGGTCATTACTTCCACTCGGCTGAGACCTGCAGTTTCCCCTTTGGTCTCTGGAACTGGTCTCTGCGATGCTAAGTCCCCTGGGTAGAGGCGGGGTTTGTGGGGGGTGGGGGGGGGTGGGGGGGGGAAGTGTAGAATAAGCATTAACGCGACTGACGCTGCTGTACTTAAAAAACAAGTGTAAGGATGTGGTTTTTCGAGTTTTGCCACCGTTTGATATCCAGAGTTTTGGCTCAAACAATTCCTTCATGTCCTGCAAAGTAGACTTTCTTCGGTACCGACAGGAACCACAGTTTGTGTGCTTGTTGTTTGTAGGATTTGGTCAGGCGATGGAATTCCGTAGCTCGTAGGATTTGGTCAGGTGACTCGCAGGATGTGATGGGGTCGCTCGTGTTATTCTGTCCTATGGTGTCTTAAAAATCTTGTCCTTTGAAGGTATCGAAATCCACTCTTAGTTTTTTTCGCTCTTAGAGTTTGCCCAAAAGTTTTTTTTTTTTAATGTCAGCGCATATATAGGTATATACAAGATGAAAAAATAATTGAAAATGTTATTTTAGTTATATTTAGAAGGAAGATATGGGTAAGACGTGGTCTACTATGCACTTTTACCCCGATTGGATGTTATTCAAAGTATACAGGCCTGTGCCCATTAGTTCTCAAACCTTGCATTTTGTTTTGTAGAAGAACCAGATGATGATTTAGTGTATGGTTCCTCAAGTTTGTCATATATGAGCCTATATATATATATATATATATATATATATATATATATATATATATATATATATATATATATATATAGATATATATATATATATAATATATATATATATATATATATACTATATATATATATATATTATATTTATATATATAGATATATATATATAATATAATATATATATATTAATATATAATTATTATAATATAATTATATATATATGAACCAAACAAAGTTTCTTTCAGTTTCTTTTGAAGATTGAAAAAGAAACCCACAAAATCACTGTATACATGTTATACATGTATATGCTTGCATGAATGTGTAGTTGACAATTCTGCGGCTGTCGATCTAGATGGTGACTAGGGGCAATGGGGGGCGTTTGACTAATTATACAGACCTCACACTTTATATCGACAGACTTACACTACTAATGGTGCACCAAGTTGTCATGGAAGGAGAGACGCAGATAATAGCTTCGAGTACAAACTGCTGCTAAACGACCCATGTGCACCAGCGGTATCTCCTAGCGACCGCGAACCCGTCCCCCCTCTCGATTCGCTGCTTGGAGAAATGCCTCTCTCTCTCTCTCTCTCTCTCTCTCTCTCTCTCTCTCTCTCTCTCTCTCTCACACACTTAACCAGGAACTCACTCCCTGTCTATCTCTCTGATTTTATTTAGCCAGGAACACGCTCTCTCTCTCTCTCTCTCTCTCTCTCTCTCTCTCATAGGGAACTAATCCTCTCTCTCTCGATCTCATGATGAACTTGGCCCTCTCTCTCTCTCTCGAATCTCTCATTTCTCTCTCTCTCTCTCTCATTTAGCCGGAACTCTCTCCTCTCCTTCTCTCATTTAGCCAGGAACTCTCTCTCTCTCTCTCTCATTTGACAAGGAACTCACTCCCTGTCTGTCACTCTTTTATTCAGCCAGAAACTTAATCTCTCTCTCTCATTTAGCCAGGAACTCACTCCCTATCCGTCTCTCTCTCTCTTTCATTGAGCCAGAAACGTAATCTCTCTTTCTCTCTCTCTCTCTCTCTCATTTAGCCAGGAACTCATTCCGTCTATCTCTTTCATTTAGACAGGAAGACTCTCTCTCTCTCTCTCTCTCTCTCTCTCTCTCTCTCTCTCTCTCTCTCTCTCATTTTTAGCCAGGAACTCAATCCCTGTCTGTCTGTCTGTGTTGGTTCATTCAACATTTTTGGACGGAATTCCACGTGAGACAACACCAATAATATAACCCCTTATAACAGAGGCCTTAACCCAGAAAGACTCGATGCCTTAAAACTGGTATATCCCCGTATCAGCAACTTTGCGAAATAGCTTATAGGGGTAGGTCTAGGTACACAGACTGATAGAGACTGGTAGAGACGCCGTTCGTTGTCCTTGCAAATTTGAAAGGGGGCTTAGTTATGCAATATTGTTCTTTCTCATCTGAGAGGGTCCTTGTTGTGCAACTGTGTCCTCTGGAACTAAAAAGAGACCAAGTTATACAACAGATCATTCAGTTAAGGGTGGGACCACCCCCTCTCTTCGTCCTTCCTCCCAGCTACCATCAACACTGAAAGGGTGTCAGATAGCCTGACAAACCTGGCGTATACAATTCCGAAGGACCTCATTATGCAAGCATGTCGCCTCAAATTTGAAGGAACGCAGGCCAGGCCCGGCCATCACCTAGTTCGCACCGTCGTCGAAGCCCAAGGTGGTTTAACATGCGAGAGATGATGTCGTAGACACCTGCCAACAAGAGCTCTCTCTGTTTTCCAACATGAGGCTATGGTGTGCCATGAGTTGCTGTTGCTGTTGTTGTTGTTGTTGTGTCGCACGTTCGGAAGGCAATGACCCAAAGTTCGCGTTTAAGAAAATTTTTGGTCTCTGTGTGGCCGCTCCATTGCTTGCTTGTCGTTGGTCTTGCGACGCCTGTTTGCTGAAAAGAGATCGTCGGATATGTGGCTCATCTAGTTCGTTTTTTTACTCAGAACTTGCGGAGAAATGTAGAAGAATTTAGCGATTGTGTTCTCTCTCTCTCTCTCACTTAACCAGGAACTCGCTCCCTGTCTATCTCTCCCATTTTATTTAGCCAGGAACACGCTCTCTCTCTCTCTCTCTCTCTCTCTCTCTCTCTCTCTCCCTATCCGTCTCTCTCTCTTTCATTGAGCCAGAAACGTAATCTCTTTCTCTCTCTCTCATTTAGCCAGGAACCCACTCCCTGTCTGTCTATCTCTATCTTTCATTGAGCCAAAAACGTAATATCTCTCTCTCTCTCTCTCTCTCTCTCTCTCTCTCTCTCTCTCTCTCATTTAAGCCGGAACTCACTCCCTGTCTATCTCTCTTTCATGTAGCCAGGAAGACTCTCTCTCTCTCTCTCTCTCTCTCATTTAGCCAGGAACTCACTCCCTATCCGTCTATCTCTCTCTTTCATTGAGCCAGAAACGTAATCTCTCTCTCTCTCTCTCTCTCATTTAGCCAGGAACTCACTCCCTGTCTGTCTATCTCTCTTTCATTGAGCCAGAAACGTAATCTCTCTCTCTCTCTCTCATTTAACCCGGAACTCACTCCCTGTCTATCTCTTTCATTTAGCCAGGAACACACACACACTCTCTCTCTCCCTCTCTCTCTCTCTCTCATTTTTAGCCAGGAACTCAATCCCTATCTGTCTGTCTGTCTGTGTTGGTTCATTCAACATTTTTGGACGGAATTCCACGTGAGACAACACCAATAATATAACCCCTTATAACAGAAACCTTAACCCAGAAAGACTCGATGCCTTAAAACTGGTACATCCCGTATCAGCAACTTTGCGAAATAGCTTATAGGGGTAGGTCTAGGTACACAGACTGATAGAGACTGGTAGAGACGCCGTCCGTTGTCCTTGCAAATTTGAAAGGGGGCTTAGTTATGCAATATTGTTCTTTCTCATCTGAGAGGGTCCTTGGGTCCTTGTTGTGCAACTGTGTCCTCTGGAACTAAAAAGAGACCAAGTTATACAACAGATCATTCAGTTAAGGGTGGGACCACCCCCTTCCTTCGTCCTTCCTCCCCCCCCTCACCCTCCCAGCTACCATCAGCACTGAAAGGGTGTCAGATAGCCTGACAATTCCGAAGGACCTCATTATGCAAGCATGTCGCCTCAAATTTGAAGGAACGCAGGCCAGGCCCGGCCATCACCTAGTTCACGCCGTCGTCGAAGGCCAAGGTGGTTTAACATGCGAGAGATGATGTCGTAGATACCTGCCAACAAGAGCTTTCTGTGTTTTCCAACATGAGGCTATGGTGTGCCATGAGTTGCTGTTGCTGTTGTTGTTGTTGTTGTGTCGCACGGTCGGAAGGCAATGACCCAAAGTTCGCGTTTAAGAAAATTTTTGGTCTCTGTGTGGCCGCTCCATTGCGTTGCTTGTCGTTGGTCTTGCAACGCCTGTTTGCTGAAAAGAGATCATCACATATGTGGCTCATCTAGTTCGTTTTTTTACTCAGAACTTGCGGAGAAATGTAGAAGAATTTAGCGATTGTCTCTTCTCTCTCTCTCTCACACACACACACACACACACACACAAGCAGAAAGCGCGGACGGAGTGGGAAGGCCGTCTCAATCCGAAAGACCTTTCCTCCATCTTGTGATTTGTGGTTAACCTGCAATCGGATCGCCTTTGTGACTGTCGGGAGACATTTGATATATTGTCTGTCACCTCTTGTCTTGTGATCAGGGAATGAATGGTATGTAGGTACGTTGTTGTGCATTATGTCAGTACGCACACATGATTCATGGCCCACCATGCATTTAATTTGTGCTTGCGTCCCTTCGCACACATACTGTTTGATATGTGTATGTGTATGTATATGTACACACAGATACACACGCACACACGCATATTTAAAGGTATAACCCACGAAGGAAAGTGAAACACTGGATTTCTCATGTATGTCAGTCAGTCTGCTAAGTAAAGGACGCGGAGTCGAAAGATCTTGTAGCTACTCCAGTGTTTCAATTTCCTTCGTGGCTTATACCTTTATTTATGCATTTATCACGTTTCAAACTCTTGCGATACAGATATCCAAGCGCTTGCGTCTTTACTAAGACATTGTCAAGGAGCTAATGACAATGTCTTAGTAAAGACGAAAGCGCTTGGATTTCTGACTATCATTTTCCTGTGGGATTCGCTTATTTATGAAGTCACGTGCATCTACTGTGATTTTTTGAGCATATGTATATATCTATATATATATAGGTCAGTGGAGGCACCAGTTGGATGAGAGTGTGAGAGGGCATGACTGAGCCAACTTCCCTTTATGGAAGTTGCGTTCGAATGAAGAAGACCTGCCTGTAGAAGCTGCCGAGAAGAATGACATTGATTTATGTTTTAAAAGATTCTGTCTTCGAAATAAAAGAAAGACTACGTATTCGAGTAACTAATGATGTAATAATTACTGCTATAGCGAGATGCGTTTTGAGGAGGTCTTTTAGCTAATCCTTTGAGGTCAGCGAATCCTGTGGTCGCTGGGTGTCAAAGGGCCGCTCTCATGATTTAGTTGAAAGGTCTCCTGGGCAAAGCTTCTCTTCAGAACAAGTCCTGGTCAGAAAGGGCTGATCCTGAGTGGTAGTTTCCCATATCTACGGGGCTGCCCCAGGGGCAGAAACCGGTATTGGGAAAAGCTGACTTGCTGCATCAACACTAACGGTGCTCCTTTCAACAACACGTGTGTGTACTCTGACACGTGTCCACGCTTACAAACGTGTTTTTGCATTGCCCAGAGGAAATCGTGTATGATAATGTTCATTAGGAATCTATGTCCGTTCTTATGTATCGATTCTCTGAATTGACAGTAATAGGGATAATATGGATCTGTGGTGTGCATTGATGTACCGTGTTTTATATACTTATGTATATTTGTATTTACGTATGCACATAACCCCAGTAAAAAACGCAAGTACCAGCTGGGACGCCCCTGCCTTGCTGTTGGCCACAGAAGCCATACCCAAAGGTAGTACCCCCAGAAGCGGTGCCCACAAGGGGCACGCAAGTCTTGACGAGAAGTTTGAAGCTACCAGAATTCGGTGGTCGCATCTTGACCTTGTAGAGAGAGCTAGGGTCTTGGCAGTACCCAGTGTCTTGGGTAGGGTATACACAGGTGACTCCGGGGATGTTGTGGGTATCTTGGGCGATGGTGTGTTCTGTGCTTATGAGGAGCGATATGCGATTGAATTTTTTTTTTGTCTACAAAATGCAGGGTTAGCAGATTCTTGAGGGTAACTAGGATATCGGTTTTGGGGAGAGCTGGCTTTGTTTACTTGAATTTTGATAAACATCACCATCAGTTACTAATATCTCTCGTTGTTCATCCGTGAAGAGACTACGCTGCTGCCTATCTTCGTAATGCAAGTGAGTTGTTGCAGTTGTAGCAATAGGAATGTTGCAACGATGGCCGGTACGTAGTGATGTCGGTAACAAGTCCAGCTGGTTGACCTTCGGGGGAAAATCGCTGCTCTGGAGAAGTTGTCACATAGGAGAATAATTATCGAAGACCCGACGTTTTGAGTTGCAGACGCCATACTTGGTCAGGTTGCTGGCTGAGGTTTGACGGTCTGAACGCTGCAGAAAATGCAATTGCACTGACATCTGGTGGTGAGAAGAGGAACATTTTTGCGACGTCATCGTAGTTACAGGGTTTTCGGATGGCTGCAAAATAGGAAGTCTTCTGACAGAAACTGTCTTGATTTAATTTTATTTTTTTTGAAGTGTTGTTCTTGTTGCGTCATAGAATGACGTTTTTATTATGGGGCGTGTTTTATTATTATTATTATTATTATTATTATTATTATTATTATTATTATTATTATTATTATTATTATTATTATTACCAACACTAAAAACCAAAGGCTATCGTACGGACCTACCTAAAAATGTTAAAGTAGGTAACCTTTAACATTTTTTCGGTAGATCCATATGATAGCCATCGGTTTTTAGTGTCAGCAATAATAATAATAATAATAATAATAATAATAATAATAATAATAATAATAATAATAATAATAATAATAAACTATTGTTGGCTATTCCTGATTTTTTTAAAGCAAGGTTAATAATAATAATAATAATAATAATAATAATAATAATAATAATAATAATAATAATAATAATAATAATAATAATAATAATAATAATAATAAACTATTGTTGGCTATTCCTGAATTTTTAAAGCAAGGTTAGTAAAAATAATAATAAGAAGAAGAATGGATAGTTTTCGTGTATTCTTTGATTTATGATCATTAATTAAAATATGCGTCGCCACATCTTGGTTACTGGCGCCCTCGTGTATCTTTTAAAGGAAATGCAGGAACAAGCATTGGCAAGACGAGGAAGACACAAGATGCCACGTGACCTTGTGGTTGATTGATTACTCGGTAACAGCGAATTTTTGCTTGCAACAGACTTTGGAAACTCGGCGATAACGTACGATATCGTCGTAATTTTCAGAAGTTCGAAAGATCTTTTGTATTTATGTAATGTTTTTACTTATTTATTTATTTATTTTTTCGTCCTTCATTCAACGAAGATGGGATTAAGTTTTTTTTTTAATGTAGCGTCTGTCTGTCTGTCTGTCCGTCTATCGCAGTATATTTGTTTTTATTAATTTTTTGTTTTTATATTGTATGGGATTTGTCAGGTGTTGAGAGAGAGAGAGAGAGAGAGTGGTCGATGGAAAATTGCATGCAGTATCCCTTGCTGGATTTCTTTTGGGGTCAGCTGGGGGGGGGGGGGAGGGGGGGGATCTTGTGTGGCTCCAGGGTAACCTTGGGAAGAGGCCATGTGTCGGCGGTAGGCGTGACCTTGATCGCTGGATATTTCCAAGAATCTGCTGCATTTAAAAAAAAACAAAATTCTCGGGCCTCATTGTGACCCTTGATATTAGTGGTCACCCATTCAAGCGGCGACCGGACCTAACGTTGTAAAGATCGCTTTTTAGAAAGGCAGGGTTTGGAAATAAAGATGCTTGGCAGACTTGACAGGTCACGTCGAAGTTAGGTCATGCTAAAAATGTGACTTGGGAAGTTTAGTGATGTTATGAAAGTAGAGCGTCTTTCCTTAGCTGTAAGTGCAAATTGTTTTTAATAATTTTTGTGAACTCTCGGGTTCTGTGCAGATCCTTTTGTAACAATGATTATATAATTGGTTACTCTTATTTCCAGTTCATTCAAAGCAGTAGTCAATCTCAGATCACTCTTAAGGAGGAAATGCTCTTCAAAGGAAATTGTACAGAATATTTAAAATACCCACTTTTAATGACCTCACTCACATGCCCCTCCTTTCAAAGAGCGAAACCACTTAGCACTCACGCAATTCATCCTCTTAGTTCTTCTTTAAGTAGCCACCAAGGACCCTGCACTGAAGTAAAAAAGAAATTAAGAAGAAATGAGAGATAGAAATCTCCCCTTGACATAAGACCGAGATCGCAACTATAGATTCTCGTCAAGTCACGTATCGGGAATCGTAACGCTTTGCGGGACTCATTTGTCATGCCTGGGTCTGTTGTGTCATATTTGGCGTCTGATTCTGATGTGTCATCTCTTGTATCTGTTGTTTATAATGATGTGTATGGCAGTCGTGCCATAACCAGTCTCTTGTGTCCCATTTGCCTTTCTTGTCGTATTATAACTTCAGTTTGGAGCAACTGCAGTTTTAGGGTGATGTAACTTGGGAGAATATAAGATCCCTGGTTGTACCTTGCAATTTAAAAAGATATATGGGCTTATTGTTACCTGTAGTAATAACATTTTCCTTTCCTTTTATCCGGTTTGTTCCTGTATCATTTTTGACGGTATGAATTTTGATCAGTTTGAAAAAGATCGGTCATACTCAAGGATGACATTTTAATGGAGTCCAAAGTGCTTCTCAGGACCAAGACTTTCATATAATCATTTCATTTATCTTTACTACCTTTCTTGTATATTTTAAGACAATGTCTGCTTTCCTCTGATGGCGAAGAGATGTCATTGAAGATGTGTTATCACTGTAACGATGCTAATTGCATGTTAGTGTTTATTTAATATAAAAAAATGGGACTAGGAATCTGTCAAGGGACCCACAACGATTCTCTCTCTCTCTCTCTCTCTCTCTCTCTCTCTCTCTCTCTCTCTCTCTCTCACACACACACACACACACACACACACACACACACACACAGATGGATCCACAACAGCACTCCTTTGCTTCCTTACATAGAGAGAGAGAGAGAGAGAGAGAGAGAGAGAGAGAGAGAGAGAGAGAGAGAGAGAGAGATGCTATTTACGAAGTCCGAATCAATAACTTTCCCTCAGGTGGCCGGCAGCAGACCTTGTTAGTTCTTCAGGGTACCTCGCCTCTGTTTTTCTTGCGTCACACCATTTACCTGTTTGAATGAGAAGAGGGTGACACAATCGCTCAATCCCTCATCCGATTCTGTAGATAAAGGAAAAAGGGGTTCGTGAGAATCTTGGAGAGGTACAGACACGAGCGATAGCACGAAGAAATCCCCCTCCTAAAAGGCCGACACGATATCTGTTCTTTTCTGAAGTCTTTGATTCTAATTTCATGCGAATTACCTTTATTAATTTCACTACTTATTTATTAAATCATTATAAAAGGAAGAACTTACTATCTCACAATTCAGGCGTCTTTAAGGCCATTCTAGGGTAGGACTTTTTTTTTAAGGGTCCTCTCCGAACTGTTAGCAGTGTTGTCAATGCAGACGCTCGTATGGCCACTGCTTGAAAACATCCGGGCGTTCGTTTAATTATTACGCTTTTCTTCTTTGTTTCTATTGATTTCATGCTTTCATTTATAATTGACTTTCACGTTCACTTTCCCCCAAAATTTATCTTACGTTGACCTTCCCCACCTGTGTTTAGCACCCGTGTGTGTATTATTCTTTTATTCTGTGGAGGCTTACGTATCAATTCAGTTGTCACCCTGGTGTATGAATTTGTAAATCTGGCTGTTTTATAATAAGCAAACGATGGGAAACATTTCTGCAATAATCATGATTGTTGTTGAGCTTTCTGCAGTGGAAACTGGACTGCGGTAGATTATAGGCTTGGCATAAATAACGAGTTTTGACAACATGTAATGTTAAAAAAGGTCGGCTGTATCGTGCAAATTCATCTTAGATCGAGTCTTTCTCAACTTTATTTATGATTGGCTTCTCTTCCACTTTTAATTTTGGCCAAGAGCTGGCTAGTGCTCATATTTCGACTTAAACAGCGATTTGATTCTCTATATGCAAGTGCAGCTATTGATTATTATTATCACAATTATTGGAGAAAGAAATCCTCAGTTATGGATGGTTACATAACTGTGGATTTGTTACTCCATTACAAGACTCACGCTACTAGGAGTATTTTGTAATGGCTATTTTTTTTATTGTTAAAGCAAAATTATGCAAAGAGGAAGAACTTAGGGCTATAAGTCATCAGTCCCATGAAGCGTATGTTGGGTAGACAGGAAGAACTATGGACGAACGCATCAGGAAGCATAGAGGAGCTTTCAGAGCAGAGGACGGAACTGCGCAGTAACTGCAGAAGGGAAGGGTAACAGGCATGCAGATGCAATAATGCAGTGGGCTGCAAGATAGTTGGGAGGGGCCTGATTAACTGTGGCTGGAAACATATTGTTTACTGTTTGATACGCACTAAACGCTAGACATGTCCTCGGTGAAACTAAACTCGCCAGATTCGTTAGGGAGGCTAGTAAAAGAGACTTATTTCGTGATTTGCTTGGCTTCTAAAAACCTTGGCTTCTGTTACTTCATACTGAGGATTAAGTCCCTCCACCTCTCATTTCACGACCAAGTAAATTGAAACATCGGTGTGACTTCTGCGTCGATGAACTTTTTCGGGTAATGGCTTTTAGAGCTACTGAGTAATGTGGCACCGTTTCTGAAATTCTCTAGTAAGCAATTAAGTTACCTTAACATTTTAGAATCTCTCTTAATGAAAAAGGCTGTCCCAACTCAAACGTTGTTTTCATTGACGCGATTGTTTGTGGTCTACCTTGGTGTACTACAGACTGGTTGTCATTGCATTTTAAAATGATTTCCTTCAGTCTAATCACTTCTTGGGTTCTCGGGTGTAATTTTTCTTAAATCACCCTTTCTATCAATTTTTGTGCTTTAGTGTTTTCAATATGATATATATGGATGGGTGTTGAGTGTAAAGTTAAACTATCATAGTGTCTACAATTATTTCAGCCTTGAAAATACTACTGGAAAATAGGTCGAGAAAAATCCGCCAATAAACCGGTTCATGTGTCCCTTTGTTTCACTTTAAATAATATTATCTATATATATATATATATATATTATATATATATATATATTTATATATATATATATATTATATATATAATAGTATGTGTATATATTATTATATATATATTATATTATATATAGATATTTATATAAATAAAGATATACTATATACATATATTATATATATATATATAATATATATATATATATATAATATATAGATATATATATATTATATATATATTATTTATATATTATATATATATATATATATATATTATATAAATCAAAAGATATATGCCACGAAGGAAAATAAACAACGGAGTATCCGTGCATATACCTTTATTTATTGGATTATCACGTTCCTAACTTTCGTGATTCAGTTATACACACACGCACACACACACACACACACACACACACACATATATATATATATATATATATATATATATATATATATATATATATATATATATAAAACACATTGGATATTATTGCCACTTCGTCCAAACTCAAGAATCCAGAAAAGTGATAGGCTTCACAAACAAGCTTTTATTTGAGTCAAGCAAGGGTTAGGTATATTGGGGGATATGGTGGTAGGGTGGGGGCTTTGTTAAACCAACGCAGACCAGAACTCTCCACGTGTATCACAAAATTATACATCCAGTCTCTTGAATAAGCGACATAAACTATCCACTTTTTTTTCTCTTTGCTTTTGGCAAGAACCACCGGATAGCAGCGAAGTTGCTCAGACGGGTAGTGGGAATAACCTTATATTTTGTAAATATTATTTTTTATTTTGTCGTCCTCATGCGTCTCTGTTAAATTTCGGGCCCCCGTCCACCTTGGCTGTGACCTATCGCTGCCAGTCGGCTATCAGGTACTCACACTGGTCAGGTGAGGCTATAGTAGATTCGCATCACCCTTGCATCTAATGCCTAGGCCAGTCCCTTACGACGCTCCTGATTGACTGTTGGTAAGCCCATCACAGGGCTGGAAACTGTGTCTCTCGAGAGTCCACATAGTCAAGATGTATAATCCACCTCTCCTGAGGGATACATCTTTCAAAAGTATCCCTCAGGAGAGGTGGAACATACATGCTGCCTATGTGGACTCTCTCGAGAGACAGTTTCCAGCCCTGTGATGGGCTTATCAACAGCCAGTCAGGAGCGTCGTGTGGGACTGGCCTAGACATCAGATTCGTGGGTGATGTGAATCTACTATAGCGTTAAAATCTGGACCACGCATTCCATATGTTACTGAAACGTACATTGTTCCAAGTTGTTCTTCAGCTGTGTATTTTCTGTTTTAAGACGAATGTTGCAAGAACTACTATTGCTTCCAATGCAACTCTCTTCGTTATCATAATTATTGATTAAATTCTAAGTTGGGGTTGCAATTTCCGATTGCACTAGTCTGTTAGGGTTTGTTACAAGATTCAAGGAGAGAGAGAGAGAGAGAGAGAGAGAGAGAGAGAGAGAGAGAGAGAGAGAGAGAGAGAGGGGCATCTTCGTCACTTTGCTAATGCAACGTGGGTCCATCCAGCTCAGCCCTCTAGGAAGTAGGACCACTATCTTTAGAGCAAGCTATGCATAAACCAGTTTTTCCTCTCTCTCTCTCTCTCTCTCTCTCTCTCTCTCTCTCTCTCTCTCTCTCTCTCTCTCTCTCTCTGTTGGCGGGCTGCCTGCATAGGCATATCCGCATAGTGAGCATTGAGGACTTGCGATAAATATGGTTTTATGTTAATGTTTGATAATATTGAATGCAATTATTAATCACTGATACGTGTTTTCCGAGTCTAGATAGGTTACGCCAACTTAAATTGCTTACACGTAAATTAACTAATAATTAAGGTAATAAAGATCAGCTCTTACTCAATTTAACGTGTAGGCAATTTTGCATTAAAAGATTAATAAACGGGTAAATTTAAACAAGAATAATACAAATTAACTTTTAATTTTTTTTTCATCATACCACTACATCCATAGAACTTTTAATTAGTAGAGATTTTATTCTCGTAACTGACATTTTAATGTATGTGGTCTGAAGAAGTCGGGTGACACCTTCAACACTTCGTTGGATTGTTATCAACCGTGTTTTTGCATAAAAAAGGCCCTTAAAGTAGATGGACAACAAAGATTTGATATGTTTTAAATTTAACGCGTTAATCACAGTGGGTGGCTATTGTGATAGAAAGTACTGTTTTGAATTGTGTTAAATATAACATGTTAATCAGAATTTGATTTTGTTTGATTTTATTTCGAATTTATTTTATTTTATTCGAATTTATTTTATTTTATTGTGTTAAATTTGGGCGTTATTTTGTGTTAAATTTAACATGTTAATCAGAGTTTGATTTATTTTTATTTTTATTTCGATTTGTTTTCTTTTATTGTGTTAAATTTTGTTTGATTTCGTGTTAAATTTAGCATGTTAATCGAGTTTCATTTAGTTTTATTGTAGACCCAATTTGTTTTATTTTATTGTGTTAAATTTAACATGTTAATCAGTTTTATTTTGTTTAATTTTATTTCCATTGTTTTATTTTATTGTGTTAAATTTTGCGTTATTTTCTGTTAAAATTAACATGTTAATCAAATTTTGCGTTATTTTCTGTTAAAATAACATGTTAATCAGTGTTTGATTTTGTTTTTATTTAATTTCCATTTTGTTTTATTTTATTAGGTTAAATTTTTGTTTTAATTCATTGTGTTAAATTCTGTTTTAATTCCGTGTTAAATTTAACATGTTAATCAGAGTCTGATTTCGTTTTATTTTTATTTCGAATCTGTTTTACTTTACTGTGTTAAATTTTGTTTTATTTCGTGTTTGATTTAACATGTTAATCAGAGTGGGCAACTGCTGTGGATTTTGTGGATGGCTGCGCGGATTCGGCTGGAATTTGAACAGAGAAGAAATAGAAAAATCCTCCTTTTGAGTATAAAAACAAAAACAAAAAGATTCTCCTTTTGAGTAAAAAAATAAAAAAGTAAAATGAAAAATTCCTCTTTAGAGTAAAACAAAGAAAGATTCTCCTTTTGAATAAAAAAAAGGAAGATTCTCCTTTTGAGTAAAAAGAACGCAAAAGAAAAGTTCTTTAAAAAAATTCTTTCAAGTAAAAAGAGGCAACAAGAAAGATTCTAATTTACGTAAAAAAAAACAAAGAAAAATTCTTAAAAACAATTCTTTCCAGTAAGAAGAAACAACAAGAAAGATTCTCATTTTTAGTAAAAAAGGAGATGAAAGAAAAATTTTTCTTTTCAAGTAGAAAGAAACAAAAAGAGAGAAATTCTCCTTTTTATAGAAAACGGCTCCGGAAGAGGCCTGGAAATTTCCGCACTGGAACGAGGCTTATTTACTCTCTCTCTCTCTCTCTCTCTCTCTCTCTCTCTCTCTCTCTCTCTCTCTCTCTCTCTCTGGGATATTCTTTATATATTTAATTTGGAAGTTTTCATTTTAGCTTGTAAATGAAAGCGGTTTAAAAACTCGACACTCTCTCTCTCTCTCTCTCTCTCTCTCTCTCTCTCTCCTCTTTCTTTTAAGAAATTGTAACACTCCTCAAATACCTATTCAAGAATAAGTATGTGGTAGAAGTCACCAGTGTGGAAATATTAGGATAATATTATTTGTAAACAGTATGGCTCCACATTTAAAAAAAAAATGGAGACTTGAATTAATAATATAGTGAAGATTAAAAGGAAAAATTAACATTGAATTCGATGAAATGGCGCCGTAAACTGGATATATATACTGAACATGAGAAGGGTGGGAAAATCAAACCGTAAAAAAAAAAAAAGGACGATCAAGCGAAAGAAAAATGTCGAAAACGTAGGAAGGGAGAAACTGCTGTCAAGAATTGGGACAAAACAGCCCAAATACCTGAAGTTTAGCTTGGGTAGGCACCACTATCGAGGCAATCGAAGCGCATCCGCTGAGGGGATGCCTGCTTGGCATTTTCGTAAGTGATGACATAAGGGTAAATACGGAGATATTATATAAAATATTGGAGAAAATAGTGGAAAAATATATACCGAAGAAGAAAAGTAAACATCATTCATGCATACCAAGAGACAGAAGGATCTTGTTCCAGAAAATCAGAAAGTGGAAAAAAGGTCTTGCAAAAGAAAAAAATGCATGGAAAGTTATAGAACTAAAAAGTAAGATAGAAAATGCAGAACAAAGATTATACAATCAAAAGAAAATGAAAAACGGGACTTGGAAGAAAAAACCCTATTAAATATCAAGCAAAACCCCAAACTATTATACGCATATGCGAAGAAGATGAATAAAAGAAGAATAGAAATAGGCACTCTGAGAATTGAAGGGAGATTAACGAATGAAAAAAAGGAAATTTGCAACATACTGGCAGAACGATATAAGAGAGAATTCACCCCTAGAATAGATAATGAAGATAATGATATAGAAGTAAAGGGATGAAAATAGTGAATATTTAGCTGACATAGATATTAATGAAGCTGATATTGTGCAGGCTATTAATGAAATTAAAAATGGAGCTGCTGCAGGGCCTGATGGAATTCCTGCTATTTTGTTAAAGAAAGTAGTTCATTCTATCGCAAAGCCAATTGCAATATTATTAAGACAAAGTGTAGATACAGGCAAGATTTATGATGAGCACAAATTAGCATATATTACCCCTACTTTCAAAAGTGGATCAAGACTAGAGGCAAGTAATTATAGGCCTGTGAGTCTAACATCACATATTATGAAAGGTGTATGAAACGGGTTAATGAAGAAAAATATTATGAAACATTTAATAAAAAATAATTTGTTTTTAATAAAGGACAACATGGTTTCGTACCCGGAAAAAGTACACAAACCCAACTGTTAGTCCACCGTGAGAAAAACATATTCAAAAATATGAAAAGCGGAAATGAAACAGATGTGGTTTATTTAGACTTTGCAAAAGCTTTTGATAAAGTAGACCATAATATATTAGCGAAGAAAATTAGAAAACACAATATCGTGGATAAAGTAGGAAGATGGTTAAAAGAATTTTTACACAACAGAAAACAGATAGTTATTGCAAACGACGAGAAATCGGATGAAGTCAAGGTAATATCCGGTGTGCCGCAAGGTACGGTGTTAGCTGCAATACTGTTTGTTATTATGATTGAAGACATAGACAATAATGTGAAGGATTCGGTAGTGAGTAGTTTCGCAGATGACACAAGAATAAGTAGAGAAATTACTTGTGATGAAGATAGGAACGCTCTACAAAGAGACCTTAACAAAGTATATGATTGGGCAGAGGTAAATAGGATGGTATTTAACTCTGATAAATTTGAATCAATAAATTATGGAGACAGAGAAAGAAAGCTATATGCATATAAGGGACCTAATAATGAGACCATCACAAATAAGGAAGCAGTTAAAGACCTTGGTGTGATGATGAATAGGAACATGTTATGCAATGATCAAATAGCAACTCTGTTGGCAAAATGTAAAGCAAAAATGGGAATGTTGTTACGGCACTTCAAAACAAGAAAAGCTGAACACATGATTATGCTTTATAAAACATATGTTCGTAGTCCACTTGAATATTGCAATATGATATGGTACCCACACTATCAAAAGGATATTGCACAAATAGAGAGTGTACAAAGGTCCTTTACAGCTAGAATAGAAGAAGTTAAGGACCTAGACTACTGGGAAAGACTACAATTCTTAAAATTATATAGTCTAGAAAGGAGAAGAGAACGCTACATGATAATTCAGGCATGGAAACAGATAGAAGGAATAGCAGAAAATATCATGGAACTAAAAATATCAGAAAGAGCAAGCAGAGGTAGATTAATAGTGCCCAAAACTATACCAGGAAAAATAAGGAAAGCACACAGGACATTAATCCACTACGCACCAGCATCGATAATGCAGCGTCTATTCAATGCGTTGCCAGCTCATCTGAGGAATATATCAGGAGTGAGCGTAGATGTGTTTAAGAATAAGCTCGACAAATATCTAAACTGCATCCCAGACCATCCAAGATTGGAAGATGCAAAATATACCGGAAGATGTACTAGCAACTCTCTGGTAGACATTAGAGGTGCCTCACACTGAGGGACCTGGGGCAACCCGAACAAGATGTAAGGGTGTAAGGGTAAGGGGGATGGCATTTTTACGAGCGGTTTGGTAAGGTGGTCCAGTCCTTGAGTTGACCTTAAAAGGCCAAGCCCTGGGGACGTATGAGGTCATTCAGGGTTGAAATGGAAATTGAAAGTGAAGAAGAGGTTTGAAAGGTGTAACAGGAGGTAAAAGCCTTTCGATTGCCCTAATCAATCGTTAAGAGAGGCTTGAAAGTAAGATGGAAGAAAGCGAATAGGGACGAAGGTACAGTAAAAGGAATGAAAGGTATTGCAGTTAGGGGCCTATGGGAGGGACTCTGCAAAGAATTTTAAGTAACGCTGCCTACAGTGCATCGTGGGAGGTGCACTGACGGCACTAAAACCCATTCAGAATTTAATTTGCGAAACATTTTGGTTCGTCAACAAGTTTCCCAACTGAAAGTAACTTAATTCGTGTTATTTTTTTTTTCGTTCTTACTTAAACAAAGTGTTGAAACTTTTTTTTAGCATATTTTTATTTTTATGAAGTGGAAATATATTTAGTTGAAGCACCCACATACAAACGTGTAGATATTTTAATGATATTTTCGTCAAATGAGTTTAAAAGGAAACCTGAATTTCGTAATGGTAATGAACTTCCATTGAGACTATATATATATATATATATAATATATATATATTATATATATATATATATATATATCCATTACTTAAGGTTTCTTTGCTAGCGGCCCTTCGGCCGCTATAGCTGCAAAACCCCTTTCATTCCTGTTACTGCACCTCCGTTCATATTCTCTTTCTTCCATCATCTTACTTTCCACCTTCTCTTAACGATGGGTTCATTGTGCAGTTGAGAGGGGTTTCCTCCTGTTATTACACCTTTCAAACCTTTTGTTTTAACTGTCCATTTCCTTTCTGGCGCTGATTGACCTTACAGCTCGCAGTACTTGGCCTTGGGTCTAAGTTCCTTATCCTATTCTTTACGTACATTATATATATATTAATTGTATAGGAAGTTCTTTGGCTATAAGTAGCTCCAGTTTATAGACGCACGCACAATGGAAAATGCTAGAGTAGGCAGCGGTTGGAAATTTCCTAGACTCTCTCTCTCTCTCTCTCTCTCTCTCTCTCTCTCACCTGTCTATTGTTCAACCATAATTCAGAATAGCTCGGCAAAGACACGTCTTGTTACCCTTTATATATTCACCTTTCTGGGAAGATAAAACCACGAATCATTAAGTCATGAGCATAATGAGCATACTTCAGCTAAACATTCTCGCGCGAAAAAATAATTCGTAAATCAAAAACTGGCATCTCGACGACGCGTAACTATAAGAAATTTTTTTCAGCTTTTTAAAATACTGTCACGATTCTTTTAAATGCGTTTAGTAAACTCGCAAAGAATTCATCAGTACATCGTAGGGGAAAGAATAAACGGAGAAAATTGGAGACTCGGGACTCGGTGTAACAAAAATTGTATATATAAAAAAAGGAGTTATCTGAGTTGTAAGTAACTCTCTATACCCTAGGTCCGGAGGTTTCCAAGGGATGCGGGATGCACGATAACTAATAAATTCCTCGAGATTCCAAAGTTCAGTTCAGGATGCACGATAACTTAAAAAAAAAATTGCAATGCTTACTTCATCTTTTCGCACGAAGTTTTTTTTTCTTTTTATTTTCTCAGTTAATGTTATGACTGCTATTATTATTATGATTATGTAATTTGACATTAGCGCGCTGTTACGTTATCCAGTAGAAGTTCCTTTCTTGCCAGAAAGTTCCTGGAAATTATTAATATTATTATTATTATTGTTCTAAAGGGTCCACAATAATACAATGTGTAAAAAGTCCGTGTATAATTTTGAAGACTTTACAGAAAGCTTTCGAACCCTTCCCTGGGTTCATCTTCAGTCCAAATGTTTTTTTTAATTTACCTCTGTACTTGTCGTAACTTTTTATTCATTTGGACTGAAGATGAACCCAGGGAAGGGTTCGAAAGCTTTCTGTAAAGTCTTCAAAATTATACACGGACTTTTTACACTTTGTATTATTGTGGACCCTTTAGAACATTATATATACTCTCGCGATAGAGAGTTTTTCCCTATTATTATTATTATTATTATTATTATTATTATTATTATTATTATTATTATTATTATTTAATTAATTTTTTTTGCAAGTAGGGTATGGTTACACTTAATTTGTGCTATTTTTTTCTCTTTTTTTGTATCTGTAATCTAGTTCAAAGTTTGTACGTTTCCTGTGATTGTAGGTCATACATATTGTTGTGTGTGTGTGTGTGTGGTTGGTCATTTACATGAAAAAAATGTATGAATCTGAACAGGAAAAGTATACCTGCTCTTAAACCTTGAACTAGATTACGGCTGCAAAAATATTTAGCACAAAACGAGCCCTTACTATAGCTGTTTTTGTCCAGAGCAAAAGCAAGATCCTTCATTGACTTTTGAATTTGGTACGACGCGCCCGAATCGAACTGTATAATTGATTTCTGCGAAGGGATCCTTGAGAGAGAGAGAGAGAGAGAGAGAGAGAGAGAGAGAGAGATTGACTGACTGGCTGAGACTTCGTGAGAGCTCGTGCAGCTGAACACGTAAAAGACGAGCACTAATACGAGAGAAAGTGCACGTCACTTTTGACACACGACATCATCTTGACAGCTCCCACACGTGATTGCGTCATCTGTTTACATCTTGTAAGGTGATTGCGTCATCCCACATTTTTTTCCCGCTGGGTTTTCATTGGTCTTATCGGGTAATTAAACGGTAACGGTGCGTCAGCTTGGGAAATGATTTGTTTTTTACTCTTGTGAATTTGCGTTAGAGGGAATCCCACGGTGAAATAATGTCGATAATATTGTTTTGACATATGGTTAATAATTTATCGTGTTTTTTGTATTTTGTTGGTTATTTCTTACCCTTCTTTATGCGTTATTGGTGTTCCTTTTGTCTTTCCTAGCTAGCTGGATATTAAATGGGTATTTTTCTCTCTAGCTATTATTTTTACGTAATTTCATAATAATTTTATTATTATATGAATATCATCTTCCTCCTGTTTTCTGTCCAGTGTGAATAGCAATTCTATGTTAAAAGAGTTAAAGTTACGTCTGTTATAAAGTTTTTTTTATGCTATTTTATCTTTTGCCGTAGAAGGATTTGAAAAGAATTGTTTTTACTTTAATAATCTCCACCAATAAATGTTGGGGATTTTGTTATTAAACAGAGTTCCGGAACTTTAGAATAGAACCCCATATGACTTTTATTGAATAAAACAACAATTTAACAAGGCGTGATCCAACCTCCCGCTTACTCGAGGCGCGTGCTAAAGTATACGGTTGTTTCACCAACGAAAATTAAAATATATACGGTATATTTTATTAGAAACAATTGTTCTGCACTGTTTAAGAAGCACATTATTTATTTTTTACATTTTCGTTCTAATGAATAAATCTTAAATATCCTATCGTAAAATTGCTGTATCTTTAACTCGACGCTAAACATCTTTTTCAGACCGTTTTAGGCTTTTCTACCCCCCTCCCCCCCTCCTCCAACAACAACAAAGTAGATTGTATGCTCACTCCCCGAGTAATCGAAAATATTACTTAACTTATTCAGAATTTAATTTTTTTTTTTTTTTTTTTTTTACATGTATGCAAACCAGGGCAAATTTATTGAACGTGCGCCTGTGTAAAAGTATACGTCTTGTACAGTTTATTTCTTAAGCGAATGACCTTTTTGGTCCCAGT
>NC_061110.1:9228515-9243515 GCF_015104395.2 Macrobrachium nipponense | reverse complement strand
TACAGTATATTCAAATCAAAATGAAAATGAATCCTTCATTTAGAAATATTGCAGTTGAAGCGAGTTTTGATGGAAGTATATGCTGTAACTTGTAATTCGGATACTTCAGTGATGTCCAAACGTCGAAATATCGGTAAATCCAGTCTGAAATATTGGTAATCCCGGTCGCAACCATTTCTCATATTTAGGAATGAACTCTTAAGCAATGTCCGCTTCAGGCGTCAGCGTCTGACGCAGTTATAAAAGCGTCAGGTCGTGCTAAAACGCATTTTGCTCACATTGCGTAGCGTTGTTGACAAGCGTAAGGAGAGGGCACACCTCTCCCGACAGCCAATGGGAGAGAGCCACTGTGGCTGTCCTCTTTCCCATTGGTGGACGGGACGTCTTGCGAGACACCACACCCTCCAGTCAGCCAATGGGGACTGTCTTTGTGTGTGTGTGGAACTTCCTGAGGCAAACCGGTACAATTACCCTCGTTCGTGTGTGCGCGTACTTGCATTAGCATTCTCCACCTTGCAGCACTAAGACAATGTTTTATGCCTTTTTAAATGTGTAAAGTTATTGACTGCTGATTTTAATCGCTGCCTTTGCATGTAAATATTGTTGTTGTTTGTTTATTCAGCTGCGTCTGACCCAAAGTGGCTTTCTTCAGATTTTATCTTGATCTGATAAAGGAGATGACGGTCGGATTGGGACTGTGGGAAAGTCTTATGTTATGTTATCTGCTATCAGTCGGAGAGGCGATGTGTGTGTGTTTGCGTGTGTGTGCGCCCGAGGCCGAGTCCGAAGCCAGGTCTCTAAGCCGGAATCTCCTGACCTCGGAATCGGAATGGTGCCATCTGGTCTCGACTGTCAGAGAGAGAAAAATGATTCCCATTTCCGTGTGGATCTGACATTGCTTTAAGATGGATAGGAATGTCAGGAACTTTTTAAAAAGGCTGTTATGATGCAGCATATACAATATAAGCGGTTGGCATTTAAATAAAAGTGGTTTAAGGAACACACACTTAGATCTCAAGTGTCTGATGCCTGCGTTAGATTCTAGGATTCGTGAAAGGCAAGAGTTAGCACCTGATGGTTTTGGCGTCAAAGTTACTGAGTTTTTACTTTCACGTGACCTTCTCTCTCTCTCTCTGTCTTGAGGACCAATGCTGCAACTTTAATTTATGGTTCTCTCTCTCTCTCTCTCTCTCTCTCTCTATATATATATATATATATATATATATATATATATATATATATATATATATATATATATATATATATATATATATATATATATATATATATATATATATATATATATATATATATATATATATAGTGCACAGGGAACTTACTCCAAGCGACATAATCAGAGGAAGACGGACGAAAACCACACATCACTAGGCTGTCTTTTTTATTATTTTGCCGTCGGCAAAATAATAAAAAAGACAGCCTAGTGACGTGTGGTTTTCGTCCGTCTTCCTCTGATTATATATATATATATATATATATATATATATATATATATTATATATATATATATATATATATATATATATATATATGCTATAAAGATCCCTTCCCTTATGTTTTAGCTCTTGTTTAATGTTTTTGGTTTATATTATACATATATATATATATATATATAATTATATTAATATATATATATATATCTTAATATATATGTATTATATATATACACATACATACATACATACATATGAATATGCAATATATATGTATTATATATATACACATACATACATACATACATATGTATATGCATATATTTATGTATAATTATATACTTTCTACATTCTTTTAAGCATTAGGGCATGAACTGCATATATATGCTTAGGTAAACATTGGCAATTCTTGGCTCTCTTATTATAATTGTTGTTATTAATATTATTATTACCATATTTTAAGATCTGTGTCTTAAGAAGAAAATATGTTGACAGTTTATGTAA
Organism: Macrobrachium nipponense; assembly: GCF_015104395.2. Taxonomy (NCBI): domain Eukaryota; kingdom Metazoa; phylum Arthropoda; class Malacostraca; order Decapoda; family Palaemonidae; genus Macrobrachium; species Macrobrachium nipponense. The sequence goes on along the minus strand of NC_061110.1, from coordinate 9,241,560 downwards.
GTCCTAGTTAAATTAGCATAATTAGTCTGGTTTGAGCCGGTTTCATCAAGTGATTTGTGAGTTGAATCTTGTTTGTATAACGGAAGGATTTTTTTCCCACGTGGGAAAATTTGGACATGATTTTTGCAGCAAAATCCTTTAATATTTTGTATATTATCTAAAATCCGGCTCTATTATTCATGCAACAAATAATTCACTTCCATGATTGCATTTCTTTCAAGCAAACGAGTGTGGTGGATTAAAGTAAATATCTATAAGATTTATTTTTTATTTTTGTAATTGTAAAACAAGTAGTGCATTAGGAGGATTAGTTATCTTTAGGAAGGGTTAAGTAGCTCTCACTAACCCAGTTTGTTGTGGCTTAAATTTAAGTAAACCAGTTTGATTAAACCATCTTTATGGAGGTCCATGAGTGGGTTAATTAAAGAATGTAATGAATTAAATTTTAAAAATATTATGGATTAATCGTCAATTGAAAGAACTGAGTAAATAACACTAACCCTACTTTGCATCTCCATAAAGATATAAGGATAATAATGTCTGCTAAAAGCATATTGTATTATTTCCTGAGTTGAGTAAAGTTCACTAACCTGGTTTGGTTTGCCTTGACTTAAAGCATCCTTGTCTTGAATACTAGAAATAAATGAGAAATGGTTGATGGAATGCTAAATATAAAAGTAACTGATTAATGTCATTATTTGTAGCATTAATAATGTTAGTAATTTTCTAGCAGGAGTTGAGTAGACATCACTAACGCTGGTGTGACCTAACCTAAAGCATCTTCATGGATGATGGATGTTGCCGAGAGGGTTGATTGAAGGATGAAGAATTTGGTATAATGATAAATATGAGATCATTATAGAGTTATTTGTCACTTTAATGATAATCATGAGATCAATTCCTTAGAGTTAATAGTCAGTATAGTGATAATCATGAGGTCATCCATCATAGTGTTAAAAGTCAATATAATGATATAATCAGCCATTATTTCTTTGAGTTAATAGTCAGTATAATGATAATCACGAGCTCATTCATCACACAGTTAAAAAAACATATTTAACCCAGTCTGGTATATTTACCATAATCCTCCAAAACTCCCCCCTCTGTGAAGATGCTTTTTTTTAATAGTTTTGTTTTGGTTTTTAAAATAACTCGAGAATGGACTGACGAACTAACCTAATGAAAGCCGTTGTGTGGCCCTTTTTTTTCCCGTTATTATGCAGCGGCTTCCAAGACCAGCATGTCATTCAGCCCTTTGCTACAGGGGGTGGCTCCATGTGTCTGGAGCACACCGTCTCCGGCGAAGAACACCCGTAAGTTTTTGTGTGTGGGTTTCTTTGGACTTTCGAGCTCCTCCTTCAGGAGGTGCTGTCATCTTCCTGTGTTTTGTGTGTCTCCTCCTTCAGGAGATGCTGACTTCTTCCTGTGTTTTGTGTGTCTCCTCCTTCAGGAGATGCTGACTTCTTCCTGTGTCTTGTGTGTCTCCTCCTTCAGGAGATGTGCTCTCTTCTTCAGGAGATTATTACTTTTTTTCTGTATTTGTTTTTCTATATTCTTCTTCGTCTTCAGTTTTATTGTATTTTTTTTTTTTTTTTTGCTGTGTTGTGTTTTCTGCAGATGTCTTCTTATCTTCTTGTTGAATCTATTTTTTTTATTCTATTTTCTCTGTCTATTGTCTTCATTTTTTTATGGCTTTGTCTTTTATTGTGGTAATCATATCTTCTTCTTCTTCTTCTTCTACTTCTCTTATTGTGGTAATCTTATCTTCTTCTTCTTCTTCTACTAATTCTCTTCTTTGTTGAATGTCTTTGGTTTCGTCTTCGTTTGTCATTTTATCTCGTCTGTTACGTGTTTTTATTATATATATGTATATTTACGAGATTTCATTCCCTTATTGGTTATTTGAAATTATCTTCATTCTATCATATTTGTTCTGTATATGTCATCTGTTTTACAGTCTCTCTCTCTCTTTCTCTCTCTCTCTCTTGAGTGTTTTAAATGGTCTTCCCGTTTTGGTGTAAATTAAGTTTAACTGTCTCATTTTATTTGCTGATTTAACTTTTAAAAAATGCTGCTAAGTTTGCCAGTCACGTTGCTGACTTGATTCAATGTGTATGATGTTCATGTATTTCCTATTCTGTTTTGTTGTATTCTAGCAATGTATACTTATTTTGTATATTGTTTATGTCGGTAGATGATGTAGTTAATTGTTTGATATATGGCTAGAAATAGATTCCTTATTATCAAAGTTCCAGTAGAAATTTGAATTATGTAAAAAAAAAATTAACCCTGGAATGTATTCCTGTAACCACCTGAATCCTCACTCCTGATTAACTTTTACTAATGAGACCCTTTCATCTTCCAAGTTTTATGAATTGGTGCAGTTTAAATTTAATTTCCTCTGCAAATATATTTTGTTAAAGGCGTATTTTGCCACAGGCTCTTGCTGGGAAAGTGGCCAGTCAGGAGCACGTACGCCTTAGAATTGGTGATCATTTATTTTTTCCACGGCCTCATTTTTCCATGACCAATTCCAGGTATCCTTTCGAGGTCATCCAGGAAAGTGCCAACTACCTCCTCTCGGGCACCAGGCACAGACCCAAGATTGGCATCATCTGCGGATCAGGGCTGGGTATGTGTTTATGAGTTTAGGAATTGCAGTCATTTGTTGGGTAAGGTTTTTAAAAATATTTTAAAGGGTAGTATTTGTTTGATAAACTGATGGTATACAGCAGTGGTTCTCAACCAGTTTCAGTGCCCATACCCATTGACATCTCAGAAACTTTTCTCGTGCCCCCATCCAATATAAATTCAGTTCTCATGGTAAATATACAGTGCCATTGCAGTGGCCATCATGTCTCGTACCCCCGGGTATAAGGTTTCGTACCCCTTGGGGTTACAAGTACCTCAGGTTAAGAACCACGGGCGTCCTTAGTGTGTTATTAATGTTTTGCCACGTGTTGATATAATTTTCTTGAAAGTAAGAAACTAGCAGAATAAGTTCAGAAAGTTACTTTCAAAACAGCCTTGTTATTTTCCAAAAGCTAGAAAAAGAATATAAGATTTTGTTTTTCCCACAGTGAAGAAATCATTGCATATTCGACGCTAGGAGGTTATAAGAAACCTAAAAAAAATATTAATATGAAAAACTACAGTGCTTTTAAAGAATAGGAATCAATGTTGAAACCCATCAGTCAGTTTCCCCACAAGAAAAAATAATTTAATCCAAAGCCGATTTATTCTCCAAAGGAAATTTGTGAAAAATATATTAATCCGGTAACGTATAAACCACCTGCATCTACATATACACAACTGACATGAACCATCTGTCAACATTCTCTTCATTGCTCTCTCCCCAGGTGGTTTGGCTGACCAGCTGTCTGAACGGGACGTGTTCCCGTACGAGACCATTCCCAATTTCCCGACATCCACAGTGGCTGGTCACGCTGGAGGATGGTCATCGGTCTCTTGTCTGGAGTTCCTGTCATGTGCATGCAAGGAAGGTTCCATGCTTACGAAGGATATCCTCTGTGGAAGGTAGGATTTGCAGATCGGTTGTGGGAAATTTTATTATTATTATTATTATTATTATTATTATTATTATTTTACCAGACCACAGAGCTTGCTTACCAGATCTCGCAGAGCTGGCCGGAAGGATTTATTTCTATATATATTTTTTTATATTTTGTCATTCGAATTAGAATAAAAAAAAACTCAATAATAGTATCGTTGATAGTATTAGTACAATGGCATCGAAAGACATTTTTCATTATCATCACTGTTATTATCAATTTATTGCACACCTACTCCTATTAACACTTTACTGTTTCTCTCTGTTTACTGTAAATGTTCTTATTACCACTTCGTTTTTCTTTATTTACACACATTCTTAGTCTTATCACCACTTTGTTTCTCTTTATTTACACACATTCTTAGTCTTATCACCACTTTATTTCTCTTTACACACATTATTATTCTTATATTACCACTTTATTTCTCTTTATTTACAGTACACATATTCTTATTAATATTCAATTGGCGTTTTTTTTATAATTACAGTATACACACAATCTTATTTACGCTTCAGTGATTTTCTATATTTGCAGTACTCACGTTTCTATATATACAGAACACATATTAACACCTTTGTTTGTGTATATTTTACAGTACACACAGTCGTATTATCACCAGTATGTGTCTTAATTTTGTCCCTGTTGCTTTACATAATGTTTCCTGATCTCTTTTGTTGATATATACCTTATAGAAGTTTTCATTATACTTCTGCAAACTCTCTTTGTTTCCATTCACCTAATGTTCATTCACTGTTTTACTGTTCGCGTATTTTATTTAACAACAGTTTTTTTTTTTTTTTTTTTTTTTTTTTTTTGTAGACGACTTATTTCATTTTCATTCTTCCCTTGCCTGCAGTGTACCATGCCCGTGAGAGAGATGAGGCTGATAACACCTTTTTTTATTTGAGAGAGAGAACTGAGTGCATTTTCATTTTAATTTTTTTTTTTCTTTTTTGTAGAGAACTTATTTCATTTTCAATCTTCCCTCGCCTGCAGTGTACCATGCCCAGAGAACTTATTTCATTTTCATTCTTCCCTCGCCTGCAGTGTGCCATGCCCGTGAGAGTGTTGAAACTGGTAGCAATACCTTTTTTTTGAAAGAGAAAACTGATTGCATTTTCATTTTTTTTTTTTTGTCACGGAACTTATTTCATTTTCATTTTTGTTGGGGGAGGGTAGAGAACTTATTTCATCTTCATTCTTCCCTTGCCTGCAGTGTGCCATGCCCGTGAGAGTGATGAAGCTGATGGGCGTGGAGAGAATCGTCATCACCAACGCGGCCGGGGGACTGAACCCCGAATTCAAGGTCGGCGACATCATGATTATCAAGGATCACATCAACATGCAGGTACGAGGAGTCGGTCGTCTTTGGAAATGTTCTGTTTTTGTTTTTTTAATTTTTAATCAAAAAATTTATTTTTCATTTTTTAATAGATTTTTTTTATATTTAATTTTTTTTTTTTGAGAGGGAGAGAAAGATTGATTTTATGTAATATTCCGATGTGGTTGAGTATCATTCTGAATGGTCCAAACTTCTTTTCTGTAGGTTTTAAGCAATATACCGTTTCATACGGGTATCGATGTAAATGTGCTAAAGGTTATTTTCGAAGATTTTAACGAATACACAGGCTTATGCGATCGCTAATGCAAGTGGGTCTACTGTTTAAAGAGTTTAAATTATACGCTGTACAAATAAATTTTTTTTTTATAGCCGTTATTACAGCAAACTTTCTCAAGTTATTTGTATAACGGTTTTTCGTAACTGTACATTAATTCTCTTTTGCGAATCACGGACTGATAAGTCTGTGGTTGTGTGAGGTTTCCTTCAAGTTATACCTGACATTATTGTGGTCTGTAAAGTTCCCCTTAATGATTATTCATTCGTGTGGTGTCTGCATTCTGAATTGTCTTGAGTCAGGATTTCCCTGCGAAAGAAAACGGAGATTGTCTTGAGTCAGGATTTTTCTCTGCGAAAGAAAACGGAGATTGTCTTGAGTCAGGATTTCCCTGCGAAGAAAACGGAGATTGTCTTGAGTCAGGATTTTTCTTTGCGAAAGAAAACTGAGATTGTCTTGAGTCAGGATTTCCCTGCGAAAGAAAACGGAGATTGTCTTGAGTCAGGAAAGAAAATGCGGTGTGGACCGACTCCCTTACCTGTCAATTGAAGGAAGTGGTTCCACCTGAGGGAGCTATATTACCCATGAAAGCCAACGATCTACAGGGATACTGTCTAGGTGTCAAATTCTCAATAACTTGAGCAATAGCTATTCATTCCTACTGATGAAACCAAGTTATTTGCAGGCCATGGGCAGATTTTTAATCTCGTGTTTTGCACATTGATTAGTAGAGAAAGAAGGGTTAGATCGAATGCAATGAAAAAATATTACCGTTGTATAAGACTACCTTTGTATAAGACTACCAAACAAAATTGGGTCATAAAATATGACGTTGTCTTAATCCCCGTCTTTGAAAAGTCTGAACAGCTGAGAGTGCCCCAAGAAGCTTGGCTTCACAGTCTAAATTTCATAAAAGAAAAGCATCGTGAAACGTCGTGACGAATTTCAGTAAAGATTCTGTAGTATTTCGTGTTGGGGAAGGAGTCCCTGAAGGATACTATGTTGGTTGATAGTAGTTTTAGATTTGGAGCGGAATTCATTTAATGTTTGTGACGTAAATAGGGTAGAATGTGTATAAGAGAATACCGACTACTCTTTCATTCATTGTGACAGATTTCCAGCTTGAATTTCTCTTTTAAATTTCTCTTCCATTGACATCAAAAACACCTTCCAGGGCTTCGCGGGAGACTCCCCACTCCGCGGCAGGAACGACGAGAGATTCGGACCCCGTTTCCCGGCCATGAACAACGCCTACGACGCCAATCTGAGGACCATGGCCAAGACCATCGCTGACGAGATGAATCTGTCCCACGTCCTTCGCGAGGGCGTTTACGTCATGCTGGGCGGGCCGACGTACGAGACGGTAGCCGAGCTTAATCTTCTCAGGATTGTTGGAGTGGACGCTGTTGGAATGAGCACCGTACCTGAGGTAATTAGCAATGTTTACGTTGACGTTGATAGTTACAAATGTAGACTTACTCCCAGGTGATTTTCAATGTTGACGTTGATAGGTACCAATGTAGACCTGCTTCCGGGTGATTTTCAATGTTTACGCTGGTAGTTACAAATGTAGACTTGCTCCGAGGTGATTTTCAATGTTGACGTTGATAGGCACCAATGTAGACCTGCTTCCGGGTGATTTTCAATGTTGACGTTGATAGGTACCAATATATAGATCTGCTTCCGGGTGATTTTCAATGTTGACGTTGATAGTTACAAATGTAGACTTTCCCCCCAGGTGATTTTCAATGTTGACGCTGATAGTTACCAACTTAGACTTACTTCCAGGGTACGTTCAGTGCTTACGTTGCTTCCAGGGTACGTTCAGTGCTTATGTTGAGGCTCACCAATGTAGATCTACTTCTAGGTGATTTTTAATTTTGACGTTGATAGTTGCCAATGTAAATTTCCTTCCAGGCGGTTTTCAGTGCTGTCTTAAGGCTTACTGATTTATATTACCTTCAGAACGACTGACTCACATGTAGTATTGTAGCTGGCTTGAGTTTTCATGAGTGAACAGAAAGAATTCAACGAAAGCATGTCTTTATGCACCATGAAGAATAGTTATCATATCACCTAGTGGCATCATTTTTGTAGGTAGCTGGAGCTTCCTGCAGGAAAGTATTGCCTCTATGGCCTACAAACATGCATTTTTTAGAGTAGGGACGGGGGAGGGGGGGGGGGGAGGTTGGTGTCCCAAAAACAAGAACGCCAGCAAAAGTAATATATATTTTTGGGTTGCCAGTGTATGTTCCCTCCTGGAATTATGTGAAAGTTCTACGGAGAGAGAGAGAGAGAGAGAGAGAGAGAGAGAGAGAGAGAGAGAGAGAGAGAGATACCCAAAATCAAGTCAGGTCCCTTGAAAGGCTGATGGCTTCAGGAAGTATCGAAGAGGGTAGAGAAATCCCCATTCTGCAAGTGGAAGATTTCAACGCGTACACTCTGTTGGAAAAAGAATCCTGATGTACAGTCGCTCATTTTTAAGACTAATTTATTCTTCCAGGTTGTCGTGGCCAGGCATTGCGGGCTAAAGGTCTTTGCATTCTCCCTTATCACCAATAAATGCATCACTCATTACGATACGGAGGAAGAGGCCAATCACGAGGAGGTTAGTATAATTGAACCACTTGTTTAAGTTAAGGACTGTCTTGGTTTTAATTCCGACAATGTTATACTGCTACTCGTATTTGTTATTTTTATTAATTTTCGCTTACTCAGCCTAAAAAGGTCTGAAAAAGGTGCTTTGCGTTGATTTAAAGATACAGGAATTTTAGCATAGGTTTTTATTTTATTTGTTTATTTATTTATTAGAATGAAATATAAAAAAGATAATAAATGTTGCATGTTAAATAGTAGAGAAAAATTATTTTCAATAAAATATAGCGTATTCATTTTAATTTTCGTTGGTGAAATAGTGAGCCACTTGAACATTAACCATTTTCTATTTCTTAAAACTAAAGGATGACTAAGATGCTTTTAGCCACCTGGCGGAGATGTTCACAAACATTGCCAAGTAACTTTTGACAAAAAACTTTATATAGCAAACTCAAGACAAACTATATATATTATATATATTATATATAGTATATATTATTATATATATATATGTATATATACATATATATATGTGTATATATATATATATGATATATATATATATATATATATCTATATATATATATATATATATAGTATATATATTATTGTCTCCTTAATAATAAGTAATTTGTAAGTGGTTACAATTATATAGATTGAGTTTTATGGAAATTTTTTAATAATAATAAAAACTGGTAAACAGCATAAAACTAGTTTATTGTAAATATTCACTAGGTCTTAATAAACTTATGCAGTGTATTACTTTTTATGACAGTCATAAAGAGGGTACTTTAAGCTTAAGTTTGGTATAAAAAACTTTTTAAGTTAAAAACTGACGTTTCTACAGTAAGAAAAAAAACTTTAAACAAGTTTTCTGGTTTTTTTTTTTTTTTTAATTTGTGACGAATGGAAGTTTTCCCTCTAGAGCCCTCATATCTTTTCCAGGTCATCGAAGTGGCCAACATCCGTAAGAAGGACTTGCAGAACCTGGCCAGGAGAATTATCGTCACGATGAGCCAGGAGCTGGAAAGTGCCCAGTAGTCAATACTGGAATGTCTCCTGGAAAGACTGTCTTTTTTTATGTGTAAGAATGATTGAAAACTGGACTCCGATTCCCCTCTGTGGAAATGTTAAAAGTTTATACTGTATTACTCGAGAAGTGCCTTCTTGGTGAAGGATTTAGTTTTTTTTTTTAAAGGATTAATCCTTCATTCGCTCGTGTCTGTATAGCAAGGATTTAAGAGGACTGGAAGGTGGTTCGCCATGAGGCTCTGTGAAATCCCCAGGATTTGTCAAGTCTGTGAGGCGGATCACAGAATCAATTTTGTCTGTATATTAGTTCGTCTCGACTGTATTTAAGCAGGCGATTAAATGCTGGCATTTTGATATATGTATATTTATGATGCAAGTGACCTTATGCTATTCTGAGTTTCTAATTAAAGGATGTTTTGAATGATGCCAGTGCGAGTTTTTTTTTTTTTTTTTTTTTTTTTTGTGGGGGGGGGGCGGTTGTGGGCAAGGTGATTTTAAATAAGTATTCCTTTCGTCGTATCGACGTGGCTGGTGAACGATAATGCACTGGTTTTGACTGTCTTGTGAGCTCTTGGCTGTTTGATAAAAGCGAGTGCCAATTGTAGAAGTGAATCGACGCCTTCTGGGACTTTCGTGAAAGTATTTCTGTATTTCTTTTTTCTAAGTTGAAGTTAGAACTGGTGTCATTTTAGTCTACAGACTCATTTTGCATATGTTTTACAACTGATGTCACTCCAGAACTAATGTCACTTAGTGCAGACTCTTTCTCTATGTATTTTGTAACTGAATTCATTCCAGTTTGAAGGAAGTGGTATTTTATGCATTTATATTTTAGCAGTGATGTAATTCGGTCATAAATTTCAAAGGCGTTTTGAATTTATGTCTGTCTAGAATAGATCACGTCACTGTAGTGTCTGTAAATGGTCTTTTCAGCCATGGGTTCTTTAACTGAAGTCATTCCATTGTAGATTAATGGCATACATTCCGTAACTGAAGTTAGATGTTCTTTTAGAAATTTAAAAATGAAGACATTCTAGCTATTGATGTAGACGGTCCTGTGACCATAGATTGTAGAACTCGAGAAATAAAATACCATCCCTCAAATTTGTGACTGATGTATTTTCGTTAAGAAATTAAAAGGTTTTATATCTAGTGCAACAGAGATGACAAAAAGACACCAGGAAATCTGAAAAATGGCTTTCCATGTGTCCATTTTGCTATGTCCTAATATTAAAAAGATTTTGGTCAATGAAATATTTCTACTGAATGATACCTACACGCGTCTCATTGGTCGTAGATCTTGGTACAGCGAACTTCAGTTGTATATATGTGTACATCACACAGCGTGCCATGTGCCATGATATGGGCATGAGTGCCAGCCTTTCTGTGTGTCAGTCTGTAACGCTTGGAGCAGCTGGGTCACGTTTTAGGTGTAATTTAGCTGAATTCAACAGAAGCGAGGTTCAAGTGTACTCGTATTGATTAGGCCGGTATGTACATATGTATGTATGTATATGACTTATTGTTATGTACTACTAAAGGAATGATAATGTTTATATATATATTTCTAACTCACATTGTTTCATGCCTGTAATCATCAACATGTATATGATGATGTTAGATTTATTTATTGTACAATTAGGTTAATGTAGCTGTTAGAATAAGTTTTTTTTTGTGTGATAGTAATTTCTGCTTTGTCCTGAGAAGGGTTAGTCTTTCCTATTACAAATTCTCCTCACCTCTATGAAGACTCTTGACAGAATTTGCCAAAACGCAGTTAATTGGACATAAGTCATAGGTACATTGTTACCATGAAGTTTGGTTTTTCCGAGTTAACTATGTTACGAATGCTGTCAAGTGTTTCTTTTCTTAAATTCATTTCCAGACTTTCTTCCTCCCGGTTTCAATTGAGCTTATCTTTGCTATACACTTAAATTAACATTATCGTACCTTCCATTTTGCTATAGTTTCAGCAAGACAATTCAGTATCGTGTATCTTTAAGAGACGTGTGATGGCATTTATGGTTTATTTAGTTATGTTTCTGTAAGCATTTTTGTCTTTTGTTTTCAATTCTTGTATTTTAGGTACCGAGTTTTGTGTTTAATTTGCATCAGTTTCATAATGAATTCGCCAGAACTTCTTTTTAGATTTGCTGTTTGTCAATGGCTAGATCAGCAATTTCATTTTGTCTGTGCTATTATCAGGGTTGCAGATTGTACTTTTAAATCTCATAACCTTGTATCTTCATTTTCTTGTCTCTTATGCATTGTACTTTTCATCTTAATTTTCTTATTTCTCTTTGATCTCTAGTAAAATTCTTTAATACATCAAATAGATACGAGAATTGACACTTCTATGGAAATTTTAATATCTCTGTGTATAAATACTTCCTCCTTTTAATGCTTTTGTGAACTGATTAAGGAGTTTTGTCGTGTGTGAGAGTTTTGCTTGTCTATTACTTTGTTGTCAGATTGTCCTTGGAACTTTTGTTGTGAATTTACAGTCAACGAAGTGAGTGTTTTCTTTCACGTAAGTCTGGCTAAATTTCTTTGCTCTTAGACTTTTAATAAGAACGTTCGTGAATGTGGAAAGATAATACTGAGTTGAAGATACCTCTGTATCTCTGTACAGGCAGTCCCCGGGTTACGATGGGGGTTCCGTTCTTGAGACGCGTCTTAAGCCGAAAATCGTCGTAAGCCGGAACATTGTCAAAAATCCTAAGAAAACCTTACTTTTAATGCTTTAGGTGCATTCAAAACTATGTAAACTGCATTCTTATTGCATTTTTCATTAAAAAAACCTTTAAATATTGATTATTTTGCATTTTTGGTGTCATATTTCATCTGCCAGATCAGTGTTTGTAGGCGTCGTAACCCTGGAAATAATTTCTGATGAATATAATTGAAAAGCGTTGTAACCTCGGAACGTCGTAAGCCGAGACCGTCCTAAGCCGGAGACTGCCTGTACTGTTAAACTGTCATGAATTTATTAAGTAACCAAGGAAATTGTGTTTTATAGAAAGATATACCTGTAGTTTGGCTACGTTTAAATGATTTGGACTTGTATGGTGTCTTTTTTTTTACTACATTTCCATGTTAATATATTGTGGTTTGTACTTGCACCAGACCCCAATAGTCCGTTGCAAATTTTCCTCATAAATTTGAAGAGCGTGGAATTATCTTTTGAACCGCGTGATTCCTTCCTTACTCATACTCTAGGTCTCATTGTCACCCATTCCCAACAGCGTCAACGTAAGCGGATAAAAAACATTTCATTGTCTTAAAAACTTTTCGCACCTAACCCTTGAAGTGTCTCTCAGAAACTCACACCAGTAAAATAAATGAGTTGATATGTGCATGTTTGTGTCTTTGTAAATAAATAAGAAAAAAAACACTGTGTGTTTACGAAACACTGATGCCTCAGAAAACCCACTTGTGATATATGTAAAATTTCCTGTAAGTGGAAAATATATTATGGATGTATAATAAAGATGTTTGTTCATAGAATAATAGTTTTGATTAAAATCCTCTTATTATTATTATTATTATATTATTATTATTATTATTATTATTATTATTATTATTATTATTATTATTATTATTATTATTATTATTATTGTGTAGTGACTCCTGGAAGGGTTAACATCCCACCATTTGAGAACCGCACCAGTTGTTTTCTTCTTTGAGACTGTTAGAGCAGTCCAGCAGTTTTTTTTTCTCATGAAACTGGAAAATTCCAGAAATTTTATGGCTGGCTGCAGTCAGCGTTTTCTTTCCAAGAAACTGATAGAACAGTGCAGTTTAAATACCGGCTAAACCCTGCATTTTCTTTTTTTTTTAGAAACTGCTGGAATAGTGGAGCAGTTCCATTTTCTTTCCAGGTAACTGATGAAGCAGTGTAACAGTTGTATGGTTAGCTAAAGTCAGCATTTTCTATCAAGGAAAACTAATGGAGCAGTGAAGCAGTTTTATAACTGGCTAAAGTCAGCATTTTTTTGTCAAGTAAAACTAATAGAGCAGTCCAGCAGTTTTATAACTGGCTAAAGTCAGCATTTTTTTGTCAAGTAAAACTAATAGAGCAGTCCAGCAGTTTTATAACTGGCTAAAGTGAGCATTTATTTTGTCAAGGAAAACTAATAGAGCAGTGCAGCAGTTTTATAACTGGCTAAAGTCAGCATTTTCTGTCGAGGAAAACTAATAGAGCAGTCCAGCAGTTTTATAACTGGCCAA
>NC_061110.1:9213515-9223515 GCF_015104395.2 Macrobrachium nipponense | reverse complement strand
TCATCGCGTCCAATTTGAAATTGGGACAAATAAGAATCTTGACTCACAGGAAGTTTCCGTGTCTTTACGATACGAACACAGGGCAAAGAAAGATAGAATGAATGAAATGAGAATTAGATAGGGCGAATGAAGAGAAAGCGAAGAGTAAACTCAGGAAAGAGGTTTGAATGATGGAATGGTTAGGAGGATCGCTTTTAGCTAACGAGAAAAGAAATGTAAAAAAAAAGAAAGAAAAAAAAGGCATACTTTGGGATAGTGTACGCTGTACCTAAGCATTCATAACAAACACTTATACATATACATATACATGAACCTAGTTTACGTATGTATATCTAAATAATCTCCATTCATGAAAGCGAAATATTAATTCTGTGCAACATGAGCGAAAATATGTTGGGAATTTGAAAAACGGTAAAAAAAAAAATGCATACTTTACGAAAGTGTCCGCTATACTTAAGCATTCATCACACACTTGAACATGTGCATAAATAAAAAATGCTCTACGCCCATAGAAATATAATATGATATTAATTCCGTCCAACATGGGCACTGTTCCCTGCCTCACCCTCCATCGGTCAATTTTATTTTTTTTAACTTGGCGGGTTACATACATACATACACGATCCATGCTGGACCCGTAACAAATAATCCATTTGCAAAGTCTATTAAAGTCTTCGCGATTGTTAGCCCCGTTGCCATGACAACCGTGACGCTTTCCGTCCAAACAGGCGTTTGTATCCTCGGAGAGATATCTGGGCGCATTGCGGCCGAGGAGATGGATACACATGTGTTGTTGTGTTACTCCAAGCAAGATGGGACTAATATTTCGTTTCAATGTGTTTTGGCTTTGAATATGCTATAGTGGCTTAATATCACTGCCGTTCGTCTGAGTGAGATAGGACGCAGAATGCAGGGGGCGGGGAGAGGCTTCAGCGGAATCGGACGTCGCGGCAGTCAGAAATTAGCCTTGGACAGAAGGGGGAGCGGGAGATTAAGCTGCCTGGCCGAGGAGGAGGAGGAGGAGGAGGAGGAGGAGCAGTAGGAGGAGGAGGAGGAGGAGGAGTAAGGAGCCAGCCAGCCCAGGGTAGAGGCACTAGGCAGGCAGGTGGCTGGAATCCAAGAGCAGGAGGGAACGAGGGAGTCAGTCAGTGGTAGTGCATGACCAGACATACCAGCAACCAGCTGTACTGTGCATACAGTGAGCCGCTCGGGGGGAGGAGGACTTTGCTTGCTCGCTCGCTCGCTCGCTCCGTCCAGCCACCGACCGAAAGAAGAACGCCGTCAGCCAGCCACCAGCCATTTCGGAGCCTCGTCTTCTGTCCTGCCGCCGCCATGGACCGCTGGAAAAAGGGCTACCCTTCGAGATGAGGAGGAGGCGCCGCCCCTGACCGTCATTCCTGCCTTCCTTCCGATGCCCCGTCAGTAGCCATTCGGGAGGACGTCGTCGGCAGCAGCAACAAGTTGAAAGGCTCCTGGCTCCTCGATTCGCCTCCCGGAGCGAGAGAGGGAGAGAGAGGGAGAGAGAGATAGATAGAGAGAGGAAAAAAGAGAAAGGGAAAAGAGAGAGAGAGAGAGAGATAAGAGATATGGACTCGATCTTTAAGAGTAAATCGCCCGCAAGTAGGTACTGAGAGTGGCTGTACGAGTAGATCTTAGCAATGAGATTTTTTTGTTTTGTTTTTTATTTTTTTTTTATTTTTTCAATCCGGCGGTTTGAAGCCGTTGGTTCTATAATAGGACTGATTTGCTAGTTATATATATATATATATATATATATATATATATATATATATATATATATATATGTATATTTATATATATACATACATGTATATATATGTATATCAACATATATATGTATATATATAGTATGATCTTGATTATTGCGAACAACATATAAATATGTAAATATATCTACATACCTACATACATAATATATATATAATATTATATATATATATACAATATATATATATATATATAGTATATGTATATATATACATACTACATATGTATGTATATATATATAGTATATATTTATATGTAAACACATATATATATGTATATATATTACATACTTACATACATATATTATATATATATATACATACATACATACATACCACATATATATGTGTGTGTATGTATGTATGTATGTACCGTAATCATTACTCGATTGGGTAATGATTCAGCCAGGTGGAAAATGACTCAAAAGCCGTCATAGTCATTTCTCATTTTTAGGTTATTTTGATTTATGTAGATTGTCGCTATTCCTTATTTTTTCTTACCTTCATTCTCCTCTTTCTCTAATTACATTATTCCCGATATCGCGTTATTTTAGATGATTTTTAACTCCGGACTAAATTGATCGCGGTTTCTCTTACGTTCGTTCTATTCCATTGTCCTCTTTCAATAATCACAGTTTTCATATTCTCGTTCGTCCCATTTTCATTCACTATATCATTCCTTTTATCATTATTTTAATCTAAGAAATTCTTGTCTCATCTTTCTTTCATGCTTTTATTTTGTTTTGAGAAAATTTTTCATCTCTTCCCTTTACATACTTTCGCTTTTCGCTGTCATTCTCCTCCTTCTGTGATCCCAGTTCCCAGATTCTCTTTCTACCCATTTCCATTCATTAGTGTTATTCCTCTTCTCCTTTTTTTATATGTATATTCATCTCTCATCGAGCTTCCTTCCATCACCAGAAATTCAGCCTCGTCCCAGTTTTTTCTTTTTTTTTTCGCTCCTCTTGCTACAAGATATTATTATTTTCCCCTTTCTTATTCGGTTCGTTAGTCGAGTTTCCCCTTGTGTGTTCGGAAGTCACCCTTCGTCATCTGTATAATTTCTCTTCTATATCTGTTCACCTACTTCCGTTATGTATATGCTCTTCTCTCTTGTCTCTTTATCTGTTCTTCTCTAATGATCGTCTCCTGTATAACTCCACTTCTTTATCTATTTATCTACTACTGTTATAAGCAACTGCGCTTGCCAGTGTTGGATGAAATGGCAGAGGAATTATTTGTAAAAAGAGAGAGTGCACAGTACATGTGGGCTAGGCGTTAATATTTACATTCCTTTGCAAATAATGTTCATAAAAAAAAGTGACCCATAACATTAACATGATCACTTCGAAAATAACTTGAATTCGCTAATACCTTCATATGACATCAATTATAAAAAAGTACATATTCCTATATATATATATATGTATAAATATATATATATATATATATATATATATATATATTATTTTATTATAATCATGTTTATAAAGAAAAATTGACCCCTAACTTAAAATACAATCACTTTGAAATAACTTGAATTCGCTAATGGCTTTCATATGACATCAATTATAAGAAAAAGAACATATTTCTATATATATATATATATACATATATATATATATATATATATATATATATATATATATATTATTGCTTATAATCATGTTTATACAAAAATTGACCCATAACTTTGAATACAATCACTTTAAAAAAACAACTATATATATATAGAGATATACATACTTCTATATATATATATATATATATATATATATATATATATATATATATGTGTGTGTGTGTGTGTGTGTGTGTGTGTGTGTAATTATACATAAATTATTATAATCACTTTAACGCGTGATTCAATATATCACGCATCAACGCAGGTAAGAAAAAAAGAATGAAAGGCTGGGTGCACTAGGTTCCAACCAGTTTCAGCTTTACTTCCAAGCCAATGGCGTCAATGGCTTTGGGAATAAAGTTGAAACCGGTCAGAACCTATACCTCCAGCCTTGAATATTTTTCACTATTTGGTGATGTGATATTGTATATATATATATATATATATATATATATATATATATATATATATATTATATATATATATATATATATATGAATAATTATCACATCACCGTGATTCATATAAATTATTCGAGCTACAAATGTCCTTTGATATGTAATTCGCTCTACCTCGGATTAATATATTTTCATGTATGTAAACCGAAAGGAAATTTTTTAGTTGATAATAATTTTGTCCTCTCGTGGGTTCGAACCACCGTCCCTGACGTCGTGATTTCTTCTCTGGCCGCTGGGCGGTGGTTCGAACCCACGACAGGACGAAATTATTGTCAACTAGAAAAATTCCCCTTCGGTTTACATATATGAAAATATATTAATTCCGAGGTGGGGCGACTAGATATTAAAGGACAATGTATCTCGATAATATATATATATATAATATCTTATATATATATATATATATATATATATATGTATTAATATATATGTGTATATAAATATATATATATATTAATATATTATATATATATATATATATATATATTATAATATATATATATCTATTATATTATAATATCTACATACACATGTACATACAAAATTCAATTAGAGAGCAGCCAAATTCAGTCATAATACGCCTAGTACAAAGTCAAACATCATCATTAACAGCTCCATAAAAATTAATTTCCAACCAATACGAACCGAAGACCACAGCAAAGTAAGGAACAACTTCCCCGTCGCTAATCGAGGCAGGAAGTCGAGATACTAAAAGGGTACAAGCGTAATTGCATTGATTTATCGACAAGATGAACTGGGATTACAGAAACGGGAGGTAGGTCGTCAGCGGTGGCAGACGGGATTACCTGACGAAAGTGATCTTTGGATTACTCCGTTAAAATGGCTGTCAGTCTGACGTGAATATATGCAATGGAAGGGCGTCTGTACTAGAAGAAAGTAGGGTCGTTATTGCATACGCTGTAATAACAACGAATTGATTTCATGATAGAATATTGAGATAACCTTGCATGAATAATATTTGAACCGCTCTACTAAATGCTTGTCAATCTACGTCTGATTTGTACGTATACAATGGAAAGGCGTTTGCATTAGAAGCAAGTAGGGTCGATATTGCATACACTGTAATTGATTCCATGACATAATATTGAAATAACCTTTCATGAAGAATATTTGAACCGCTCTACTAAATGCTTGTCAATCTACGTCTGGTTTGTACGTATATAATGGAAACGTGTATGCGTTAGAATGAAGGTATAATGGAGATTAAATACACCTTAATATGAATGCATCAATATGATAAAATATTACCGAGAATCCTAAAATAACTAGCGACGAGTACAGGCTCGAATCCCGTATGTTGGCGGGTATCCGCGTTCCGAATTCAATGCCGTTTATTGAGCTTATTATATATATATATATATATATATATATATATATATATATATGTATATACATATATATGTATATATGTATATATATATATATATATATACACATATATAATGTTTGGCAATGAGAGGTCGCTGTAGCCGTCCACAAAAAAATGCATGATTAATGAATGTGACCAGTAGATGATGTGATATATATATATATATATATATATATATATATATATATATATATATATATATATATATATATACATATATAGTGGCCACTCACCCACCCCTCTACCCTTCCTTCCCCTTCCCCTCAGTCTCCTACTACCCCTTCCCTCCTCCTCCCCTACCCACAATTTTAAACTGTAAACTCTCATAAATTTTTTTTTTTAAAAATACATAAAAATACATTTTAGTTAAATATAACCACTTGATGCCAATATGGCAACACCGCCTGTAGCTTTAAAAAAAGGGAGAGCCATTTAATTAAACTCCGTTCAATTAAATGGCTCCGTTCAGTTTGAATGAATACCTTTGAATTCCCACCCCCCGGCGGATGAATAGTTTAAATCGCCTCCCCCACCCAGACTCCTCCCCATTCATTTGCGTGAGACAGCAGAACACCTGCCTCTATAATTGGCGGGAGTTTAAATGTGCTCTTTATGACGTTTAAGGCGCGCGAAAAAAAAAACGATTTTATGCCGATGTGATTTCGTTTATTTTTATTTTATTGTTTAAGAAGTAAAGTATCTTCTTTAGTCTCTTTGTTATCATTTTCTAAGTACATTATCGCGAAGATTTATTAAAAATTTCATTTAAATATATATTTTCCTAGCAATACGGGATATTAGACGCAGCATCCAAGTCATTTTGCAACGGCTGTGTGTATACTGCTCACTGTTTTTCGGTAGACTGTGTGGGTTAATTTGGAAAAATTTACATTTTGTTATCATTTTTAACATTCAGCTTTTTTATAAGTATTTACATAAGGCATACATAATATTACTTCGCATCATCTACTTTACTTAAATGGCAAACGCAAGAATTAATTTCAATTTAATATCATATTTAGACGAAATGAATCCATCGGAGGTACAGAAATCGTGTCGTAAGTCCTTCGTGTTTGATATATATATATATATATATATATATATATATATATATAATATATATATATATATATATATATATATATATATATATATATATATATATATTGTTGCGAAGTGGCGACCCTACCACTGAAAGGTGCATCCTGGATCACTGTTTGCGTGGCCCGTGGGTCGTTCCCGGCCTATCTCCTACCACTAAGCCAAGCTTGCTCGTGAAGGGGGCGTGTCTCGCAACCCGACCCTTCGGGAACCGATATGCACGTGAATGTGTTTGAATGTGGCGCACGGCAGACTATTTTATGTCAATTAAACTTACTGTAGGTGTGAGAGTTTTTGTACGCAAAGTAATTTTCCTCACAGCGGTTATGAAATCGATATATATATATTCCTTCTATTTTATTATCTGTTCTGTTTTTCGTGCTAATTTTGGTATTTTGTTTTTATTCTCTTTCTATTCTCTCAGGTAGGAATTCTCTCTTTTTTTTTTTTGTCGTTTCCCAACTGCAGTCCGTGCTAGATCACCATTCGTGTTCTTTGTGATTTACTGAAGTAGTTCTATCTCTCTCTCTTTCTCTCCCTCCCTCCTTCTCTCTCTCTCCCCCTCCCTCTCCTTTTCTCTCCTACTCTCTCTCTTTCTCCTCCCTCCCTCCTTCTCCTCATCTCTCCCCCTCCCTCTCTCTCTCGTCTCTCCCTCCTCCCTCTCTTTCTCTCTACATCTCTAAATCGATCGTTCTTCCTCAGACCAACCTCGCATTTCGTTCATTCCCCAAATCGCGTTATCCGCTAGTTTCTTATTCCCCTTATCATCGTCATTTTTCCCATTCCCCCCTCTCCTCCTCCCCTTCTTCCTCATTTCCTTGAACCGCTGCCATCATCCTTCACTATCGCCACCTTCACCTTCAACCTTATCATCATCACCACCATGAATTTTTCATCGTTTTACTTTCTAACTTGATCTTTCCTTCCCCGTTTTTTATCATTCTTTCTCCCTTCATTCTTTCTCCCTTCCTCCCTGTCATTCATTTCTCATTTCGTTCACATGTTTCGCTTTTCAGTTCCTCGTTGGACGAGTGGGTTATGTCCTCGCCTACCGATTTCGGTTGTCACGAGTTCGATTCCCCCCCCCCCCCCCACCCCCCCCCCCCCCCCCCCCCGCCCTACCAACGAGGAATTTTTCTGTGATTAGAAATTTATTTCTCGAAATAATGTGGTTCGGATCCCACAATAAGCTGTAGTAGGTCCCGTTGCTAGGCAACCAATTGGTTCCTATGATAGATTCACATCAACGTGTATTTGATGTCTAGGCCAGTCCCTTACGACGCTCCTGATTGGCTGTTGATAAGCCAATCACAGGGCTGCAAAAACTCTCAGTCTCTCTCGAGAGTTCACATGGGTAGGATCTATGTTCCACCTCTCATGAGGTATACGTCTTTCAGAAGAGGTGGAACATACATCCTGCCTATGTGAACTCTCGAGAGAGACTGAGAGTTTCCAGCCCTGTCATTGGCTTATCAACAGCCAATCAGGAGTGTCGTAAGGGACTGGCCCAGACATCAAATGCACGTTGATGTGAATCTACTATGGTCATGTAAAAATGTCTAATCCTTCGGGTCAGCCCTAAGAGAGCTGTTATAATCTTGGTTAAACCAAGATATACTTATTTATTTATTTTTTAGTATTTTCATCTCTCTCTGCCATTTCTTCGTATCCAATACTTCTTATTTTCCTTCTTAATTTCTCGGTTTATTCTCGTTTTCCCGTGTCTCGCCGGCCTTCATGTGACCCCTTGTCCCTCACGTGAGGATTCTGAGATCTTTGTAAAATGTGGAAAAATTCTCGAGCTTTGCATTATGGGATGAGGGTGCGACACCGCCCAAAAGTTTTATGAAATCATTACCCTAATATGTCATTCCATCTATTTTTGAATTTTCTAATATTTTTTCCAAATTAGTAAATCTTTTTAGTAAATCTATTCATTCTTGTAGTTTCTGAACTTTTTTCTAATCTTATTTTCGTTTTTATTTTAGAGATATATATATATATCTATATATATATATATATATATATATAATATATATATCTTATATATATATATATATACATATATGTATATATGTGTGTGTGTGTGTGCGTGCGTATGTGTGTGTATTTTCTCTTTCTTTCTTTCTCTTTTAATTTCGTCCTCATTTTTTCATTTACCTTTTCGTTTATCGAATTTTCTCGCTTTACTTTCATTCTTCCCTCTCAAAGCTCTTTTGCTATTCCTACATTATGAAACGTCATCCCAGATCTACTCTCCTGTTTCTCTTCATTATCCTTTATTTTCATTAACCTTCGTTCATTCCATTACTTCTCATTGTCGCGAGATTTAGGAATCACGCGAGAATTTATGAAAACTGTTGTGTAGTTTCTAATGGGCTTTCTTGCTTTTTTATTTTTATTTTATTCTAGGGTTAAGATGTTTTATGATAAGTCTCGTTTTTTTTCGACCGAATTTTCTACTTCTCTCTCTCTCTCTATCTATCTATCTTTCTCTACTCTTCGCTTTAGGTCTTAATTATTTAGTTCAAGGATAGTAGGATGTAGTTCTAGTATCGATAGTACTTATACACTGTAGGTTTGGGTGTAGAAGCATATATATTTACATGTATATGACATATGCGTGTTTTACACACACACAAACATACAACGCATACAAGTATACACATACACACTGATATATATATATATATATATATATATATATATATATATATATATATATATATATATTACACACACACATATAAATACATATGCATATAAATATATCTATATTAACGTTATCACTTACACTTCTGGTGTATTAATACAATTGCTAACAGGACCTCATTGAAACAGTTAGTATATATACACACACACACACACACACACACACGCACACACACACACACACACATACACATATATATATATATATATATATATATATATATATATAATACATATACAGTTTTCTTTCTGCACAGAATTATATCCCTATGAATTCTCTGGCCCGTAACCTCTGGACACGAGAATATTATTCAGCAATATAACTCCAGCCTAATAATATTCCTGAACCTTTACCTAATTGAAAAAATACAGTCCCTCAGTAACCTGTATTCGTCCCTCGCCCTCTGAAACGATTACATGGCCGAAAATCATAGCCCTCCGCTCCCGCCAACCTCCTGCCGGCAGAGCCTGACATTATAGGGTCACTAATCCTACTTAAATGACCTTAAATGACCTTTAAGAACATGATTCCTTGACCCCTTTCGAAGAGGGGAGATCTAATTGTTGACACTCGGACGAATAATCACAGGGAATAGCATTCGATTTCTATCACAGATTCCAAGGGGAAAAAGAAGTTTATAACACGGCTTAGTAGGAATTGTAAAATAAGTCTAGAAGTCTCTGACATGGCAAGAAAGTCTTTGTCATCTATAAAAAAAGAACAAAAGTTTTTTTTGATTGGCATAAGGTCTTTGTTACTTAAATTAAATAGAGAGCAGTCTTCGACAAGGCAAGGAAGTCTTATGACTCCCTGATTATTGAGAAATAAATTCTTAAGTGACAGAGCGAAGAAATCTTAAGCAACACCGAGAAAATAAGTGAAAATGTATTGAAGTGCTTTGCAAATGCATCGAGCTTATTGCATATT
>NC_061110.1:9163515-9208515 GCF_015104395.2 Macrobrachium nipponense | reverse complement strand
AAACCGTTGTTTTTTAGTTTTGCTTTTTTTTTTCCTGCATGGCTGGATTCAGTTGAGAGACAATGAAGTTAAAGGTCTTACAGAATCTACCTTTGCGCAGGAATCTGAGAAGCTGACAATACTAGGTTTATTGACAAGTGATTCATAATGTCTTGGGAGATACATCACACTGAAGAAGAAGAAGAAGAAGATTTATTTAATGATTCTCAATCCATAAAGGGTGGAGAGTTCATTAGGCAGTTAAGATATGAGTGCTTCGTTCGGCTGAATGAGTGAAGTTGACATGACCACCATTTGTTCATTCGTGGTCGAAATAATGGTATGTGTGAATGTAACAGTGTGATCAGTTAAGTGGTCGAAAACTCGTTGAAGACTTGCTTATTCTTTTCTGTTAATTGCTCCATAACAGCTTCCTTTGTCGTGGACTCAGTGAACCTGGTAGGATCGTCAGGTTTATTTGATAAACGGTTGCGTGATGATGATGACTCCAAAAAAATATCAACATTTTTTTTCTTAATTTGAAGACCAAGTATTTTCTAATACCGGCGATGCTTGGATTATATCATTTGTCCATTCAGTGATTGGTCGATAACATGAATATATTTGTTTGTCAATATTTTCTTGTTCATTTAATCACTTTGATATACTACTTGCTCGTTGATGATATTGTTTTTGGCGTCTACAGATGTTTTCTGTCTTCATTTATCTATTTTTATTTTTTATTTCTAAGCAATTCACTTCATTTTTATCTTGAATTTTCCCAATTTCCTAGTTCTCCTGCGTTATGAAAAATACATTTCGAATCGTATTGCGTCATTTCCTGAACTTTTTCCTTATTTAGACCTGTTTGTATTTATGTTTACGCTTTTCTAAAATTATCAAATAACTGACTATTTATTTTTATTATTTCAGCATTATCATTATCACATCAGAAGCTAGACTATTAACAAAGCTCTCAAGGACTTTGAAGTCTT
Source organism: Macrobrachium nipponense (assembly GCF_015104395.2). Classification (NCBI taxonomy): domain Eukaryota; kingdom Metazoa; phylum Arthropoda; class Malacostraca; order Decapoda; family Palaemonidae; genus Macrobrachium; species Macrobrachium nipponense. Next base: position 9,207,541 of record NC_061110.1, on the reverse strand, counting down.
AGAGAATATGATGAACAAACCAAAAAAATAATTGGATCTCGAGAGATATCCCTATAAATCTGGGAATATTTATGTTTATGCCTTTATAAAAATATTACATAACTGATCATTCATTATTGTTATTGCATCAAGAGCTAGTCTATGAACAGAGATCTCAAGGACTACGAAAATATGTTAAACAAAACAAATAACTAAATAAATCTACAAATGTTCTACCCGAGATTTCTGGCCCTGGTACCTACCCTTTGTTCATACGGAGTCTTCACATAAACACGCACAGTTCTGTAATTTTCTTCAGTGATACGTAACGTTGGGTAATCAAAGGTCTCCCGTCCATGACAAAAGAGTTATGTTATGAACCCCTTCTCCTCTTCCTGGCTGGTAATAAACGTTATGTTATTGCCGAAGTTTGCAGGAAAACTGTATGTTTTTGCATACACTTCACTATAGTAGATTCACATCAACCGTGCATTTGACGTCTAGGCCAGTCCCTTACGACGCTCCTGATTGGCTGTTGATAAGCCAATCACAGGGCAAGAAACTCTCAGGCTCTCGAGGGAGTTCACATAGGTAGGATGTATGTTCCACCTCTCCTGAAAGTCGTATCCCTCAGAAGAGGTGGAACGTACTTCCTACCCATGTGAACTCTCTCGAGAGAGTGAGAGTTTCCAGTCCTATGATTGGCTTATCAACGGCCAATCAGGAGCGTCGTAAGGGACTGGGCTAGACATCGGATGCACGGTTGATGTGAATCTACTATAGTGGGAATTGTCAGTCAAATCCTTATTTTGTAGAGGATCTTACGTTGATTTTAATAAGTGATGACTGGATTCTTCAGTTGCCAATGACAACAGTTTGTCTTATTTCACTGAAAAGAATGAATCTTCACAAACTGAACGACCAAAACATGTTGATGTAAAGTAGCACTGAATTAAGTTTATATGATCCTCGATGATGAAATACTTTTCGTAAATTTCATGAAGAGTATTTTCCTTTGAATGGAATCTAGATTTCGTGAAACGTTTTATGAAAATATTTCATAAAATTTTAGTTTTAAAAATAGCTCAACTTACCGAGGATCTAGGAAGCCTTAATCAATGTTAAACTTATTAGGTAACTTTTTTTTTCTTTTTTTTTTAATGAAACCAATTTTTCCTAGAGATCCTTCTTCAGAAAACTCATAGAAAAAATCTGAAAGAAACCTACAGTTTCAAGAAATGTATCTTAAAAGACTCATTCCAAAAACACTTAAAAATTGAACTAAATTCTGCTTACACGAGGACAGGTGATCAAAATGACGTAACCTAAACACACATGATTTTTCCTTTAGTAACGTCAACGTGAGAGCTTTCTATCACGGCGACTTCCTCGTATCTATTTCTGGAAGGGGGAAGAAAAAATATTGGAACGCCGCTGGTCATGGAAACGCCCAGTAAAGCAGCGACTTGACTCGCACCACGTTGCTGATTTTGATATCTTCGCGCGCGTTTTCTTTTGCAAGTTTCGCGCGCGTTTTCTTTCGCATATAAACTTAAAGTCTCCGTATTGCGGTCTGTTTAATTCCTTCTATAAATAGCCGACTTCACTTTAATAAACAGTACGCCTACTAAATAATGAGAGCTGTGTGGTACCTCTGTTTCTGTCTTTGAGTTCGATTTAAGGAAAGGAAAGTCATATTATAGCTGTAAATTGGTGGTAGTACTGGTATATAACCATATCGGTTTGTGTCTGTATAAATACTCTTGTTCTTTTTTGTCCTAAACAATTGCCCAAGTAAATAATGGAAGAAACATGTCTTTTTTTTTTTTGTTTTGACTGCCTTTCCAACAATGATCCGGCGATGGAGAGCACTCACTTGCATTTTCTCTTTCCCCTTTAGACAAACCGGGGAAAAAGCTGAAAAATCTGCGAGGTCTGGTGGGAATGGTGAAACAGGTACAACAATTAAACCAAAAAGGATGCCGTGACGTCATCAGTCTCCGGGGCTCTGGAGCAAGGTCGATTGGATAGCAATAATGTTTTGTGAATGATTACACCATAATGTTTTTTGAATGATTACAGCATAATATTTTTTAATTAGTCAAATTTTTGAAATGATTACTGTCATTTTTACTGACAAGGTTGATTTTAAAATTAAATCACAACTTGATAACGCAGAGCCCTGCAAGATATGATGGCGTCCGTGTGTGTGAACTTAAATAATCATTCTTTGCTTCATCCAATAAAATTAAAAAGGGAAAAAAAGCGAGTCTGTTGCACGGTTTAAAAAAAACATAGATGTTTTTTTATTCCTAAAATGTGTTGTGTTGCTTATGAGACAAATAATCGACAGATAACTAATTTACATACAGGAAATATGTCATGTTAATTCCATCACAAAATCCGATGATTTGTCATAATAAATTGCCCGGTCCAACTAAATTAAATTGCGAAAGTTACAAACAGGATGAAAAACTATTTTGGTATCATGAAATTGAGATTGAAATTCTTGTCAATAAATCTGAAAAGAGGTTGTATGTATATTAGCTACTGTATACATCTTGATGTGTAGGTAGTTAATAGTATATATATACATAAATGTTTTTGTGCTATTTATGTGTGCTACGTGTGTATGAATAAACAAGTAGATAATTAAATGCAAAATTGATATAATTTTCGTTTGGAAATAATGTGTTGTACGTATCTCTTTTCTATTTTATTTTTCTCGAGTCAGTTTTGTTAAAGGAAAGATATATATATATATATATATATATATATATATATATATATATATATTTATATATATATATATATATATATATATATATATATATATATATATATATATATATATATATATATATAATATATTATATATTATATATATATATAAATATAGTACAATATAAGACACCGTATCGTGTTCTAAGTAATCAGTAGAAGGATCCAGTGATACTTCTGTTTATCAAGACGAAATATATTTGTAGAAATATTTACAGTGCTTAAAATATTTCTATAAATATATTTCATCTTCATAAACGAGAGTATTACTGTGGATCCTACTAATGATTTTATTATTTTATAATATTAAATTATCAAATGTTTTAATATTAATATATATATAATAATATTATTAAATGTATGAATTTTATAAATGTATATATATATATATATTTATTATAATATATATATATATTATAATAATATAAAATATATATAATTATATATATATTATAATATATATAGAAGTGGATTTGAGCTAAGATAAACGCGCTCGCAAGAGGAGAACGGGGAAAGTAAAAGCGCATAGAGTAAGATCATGAGAATAAATAGGCACCTGGGAGATGGAGCCATGAGTGTCAGTCTGGTTGGTGAAAGGATGGAGGCAGTTGATTCAGAAAGGTATATATATGGTAGTAGGGTAAAAGAATGGTCGAGTCACAAAAATTTAAATGAGAGAAGGCAGCAGCAGGGTGGTTGCAGAAGATTTGGAAGAGACTAATGGCGTCCATGGATGCCATAGTCGGAATGTTTGGAAGGACTGTTGAGCCAACTTTCCTTTATGGAAATGGAGTGTGGACGTTGAAGAGAAAGGGTAGGAAAAAGGATTAAACACGGTGAACGGACTATTTTAAGGTAAATGTGATAGAAGAATGATTCAAACTGAGAAAAATGAAACGCAAATTTTATTCGCACATGATTCTTCTGTGACACCCCTTAGGGTACAGTACAACCTCCTCTCGTATACTGGGACGGCATCATTGCCCTCTCAAAATCATTCCAACACTTCTGGTTCCTATATAATCCTTTCGGTTTCTCATCTGTGTTTTGATACCTGTTTTGCTTTCAGGGATGTGTCCTTCGTTTCGTGGGCTCTTGGGAAGTCTTCACATTTCCTTGGCGAATATCCTTCATCTTTATATTTCCTTGGCAAACGGAATTTTCCATCCTTTTCCCACAATAAGCTGTAGTAGGTCCCGTTGCTAGGTAACCAATTGGTTCCTAGCCACGTAAAAATATCTAATCATTCAGGCCAATCCAAGGAGAGCTGTTAACCAGCTCAGTGTGGCTGAACTAAGATATACTTACTTTGATAATTCTCCTCCTCACGCTTACTAAATCAAGTTCTTCTGACATTCTTTCTTCTCATAACAAAAACTTCATTCAGCTTTATTTCCTCAGCATCTATTCTCTCAGCCACGTTTCATCAGATCTTTTTTTTAAGCTCTCGTCTCATTAGTTTATATTTTCCTGACGATGGTTAATGCGACAGTCGCGCAGTCAAGATGGTTCAGTAATATGTTCCAGGCAAATATTCTACCAGTCATGTTTCCTTAGTGATTCATATTCCTTCGGTCTTCTCAACACTGAATACTCCCACAATCACTCAAGTCACATCGCTTAAGCAAATATTCCACCAGTCACGTTTTGTTAAGAATTGTTCTTCTCACTTCCCTCCAGTTAATAAGTCTATCAGAATTGTCCTAGTGTTAGTTTTTTTTCTGTTAATAAAAATATTTTCAACATTATTCGTCTTCCAATTTCCCTCTGCACTTTTTCCATAGAGCCAGTGATGTTCACACTTCTCAAATCACACGGGTTTCATGCTATTGCTTGGCATTTTCCCTAAATTATGTCTCTTCAACCTTGGAGAATGTTCTAATTCTTTCGTTCATACTTCCAGTTGTGTTTCATTGCAGGTATCATTGTTCAAGCCTATCTTAATTCTTGTAACTCTCACATTTCCTGATACAGGGCTGCTCAGAAAGATCAGTTCTCATATTCCCTGGGTGGGTTTCAATTTTCTTCAATAATTCTTTCATGTTGCGAGCCGTCATAGTGGTTCAAGGATGCTTATATAGAGTTAGTGAATATTTAGTGCCTTACCTATTACGAGATCAATGTGCCCTAACATTTTCCTCTTCATAACACCCAAGTCTATTGGTTCTCACATTCCATTAACTGTTCTAATGGGTCCACAATAATAAAAATGTTAAAAGTTCGTGCATAATTTGTAAACACTTCATAAAAGCTTTCGGACCCTTCCCTTGGTTCATCTTAATTTTTTGGGACTGAAAGATGAACCAAAGGAAGGGTTCGAAAGCTTTTATAAAGTGTTTATATAAATTTCACACGAACTTTTAACATTTTTATGATTGTGGGCCCCTTAGAATATTGCATATACTCTCGTGATAAAGAGTTTTTCCCAATGCCATTAACTGTTCTCACAGAGTATACAGGATGATTGATTCTGATGTTCCTTGAAACAGGATGCATATTTCCCCGATTATTCTTATGTTTATCTCAGTGTTGCTTTTCCCATAAACATAATCCATTTCCCATCCCCGCCCCGGTTCCCCCCCCCCCCCCCCCCCCCCCCTCCCCAAAGAAAAAAAACAAAAAAAAAACAAAAACAAAAAGACACTGGCCGTATTGTAAATTTCATTCAACCAATCTTTAGACGAACTGCTTCAAGCCAATTGGAAGGTGACCAGGACTGACTTCTGTAGAGAAAGCATCGCATTTGCTTTTAATAAACTTTGCATATACCACTTTCATTATCCCATTGGGGTTCTGAAAGACGAAGACAGAATGACTCCTCTGTGCTTAGCTTCTGATTCGGCGAGCCTTTGTAGATCATCTGGGCGCTAAGGTATCATCTTTGGTGTATTGTATTATCCTGAAGCGAAAACTTACTACTATGAGATTCAGGGCCTCTGTAACACGGTTTTTCGCAATAACTTTTTATCTATGCATTTCATAAATATAACGCTTATTCAGAATACACATTATATGTACACATATATTTTGACTGCATTCTGCATTACGTAGGTTGAATAAATTTGGTACTTACAATGTAAAAGTGACTTTTTTTGAAGACGGGCCAACTTACCCAGAGAAAAGGTTTCGAACGCACTCGTTACGTAACTTATGACAGCATTTCTTCCCTCTTTCCCGATGGATGATTGGCTATACGTAACGAAGGCTATACCTCTGGCAACAATGACTAACAAATTTAAATACAAGCAAAGCAGCACACCTTTATGAACTCTGAAACCTCTCCACTGATAATTGTCATAATGAACAAACCAACAAAACATGTTAATAAATACAAAAACACTTCGATTATTAGTCTAACTCCCAAAATAAGTTTCCTAAGAGATTACAGTCTACTTTATAGGTCACAATCAGATTGACAAGATGTAGGGAATAGTTGGTAATTTTCAAAAACATAGTAGACAAGCTTGATTTGATAACTGCTATATCCAATGTCAAGCAATTTTTATTTATTGGCTATCTACCTATCTACTGAAAAAAAATAGCCGGTACCGTATTTGGGCTTTAAACCTTCACCAGTAATTATCGTCAGAATGATAACTTCATGAGGCTCCACCCACTTTGGCCTCGTTATAATTCAGGATAACACTAAAGGCTACCATGGGCATTGTTGGATTACAAAATTTAACTTCTGGCTATAAAAACTAATTTCTCGAGTAGTTGTAAGAAGTGCTAAATGATCCTCAAGGATCCCAGCAGTTGGCCTAAACGTTTAATTCATGTATATTACGCATATACTGTTGCGGCACTACTGCTACAGTAGTATTACTACGCTAGCAAAGATACCCCACCCACATCTATGTATCGTTCCGCCATTCATAAAGTCTTCGGGTTTCAGAGCCGATGAAACAAGGAGAATGAGTTCTGTCTAGTGTATGGGCGGGGCAACATTTCGTCAAAAGGTGTTTACTTTGCTTACGTAATGAATGTTTTTCGACTCTTGGCTCGTAATCATTGGCCATGGCGTCGGTTAGATAATTTTTACTCTATAAAAATTAAAACTATCGGGTTTAGGTTATTGATAATGCTGACAAAATTTGTGTGTGGTTGTAAAATATACATATGTCAACTTTCAGCTTTATCCGATGCTTTGACAAGGTCCAAAAAACCGTGTTACAGAGGCCCTGAATCTCATAGTAGTACACTTGTGTGTTACGGCTAGAGATAGGCGCTTAGGGGGCGTGGCTGTAAGAGAAAAGTATTTTCTGCCAGTTGAGGCATCTGATGATTGTTAAATTCATATATTATATACACAGACGTGCATATATAAGCATATGTTATGCACCAGACGTGTATATATAAACATATGTTATACACAGACGTGTATATATAAACGTAAGTTATACACACATATATACAATTTATGAGGATATAATGAATAGAATAAAACAAACACGTGGGAAAAAAACTGGGAAAAAAACAAGCAAACAGGTGGAGCCCTATTCAGTAAAAACCTCACCCTAGGTCACATACAATGAAGCAGGTCATTAAGGTCACATGCTTTAGAAAAAAAAATCGCAGGTAGAAAAAGGTCAGGGGGCATTTATGAGGAAAGCGAGAGTTGTTACAGGCTGTGAATGCCCTTGGGGAGAAGCTGGGAGGAGGGCAACAGCAAGTGCCCTAAAATGAGAGTTATTCTTCTTTCGTTTCCAACTAGAACAGTTGGTCATCAAATGTCTTCTCTCCCATTGACCATCACAGGCCAATAGGAATCGCTTTACGCTGATAAGTATACATCTATCTATTCACCTGAGAGTTCTTCCTAGACAAGGTTTCACTTTTGTATAAAGTATATCTACAGTAGTTTGCTTGTCATTCTTCGTTTTCTATTAGTTTCTCTCTCGTTTAGCCTCTTTATTTACCTATTCTTGACTACATCTTGCGTCTGGCATGCATTTCCTTTACATTCCTAACGTTTTCCCTTCCATCTACCTATTTAGCTAAACTAGTTGTTAATATTCTCTTTACCTAAACATTAATTCCTTAGCAACTCTTCGGGCTTTTTCTAAATCTTTAGACCTCATAAACACCTAAACAGCTCTTTAAATTCAAGTTTCCACTCTGTTATTAAATCAATACTAACATAATCTACTCTACGACATATTTCCTCTAACTGCACCTGATAAAGTTGACACTTTTGATTAAACTGGTCTCAAGGAAGTTTGCCAAATTATTTCTCCACACATCACAACAGATTTCGCTTCAAAGCATCTATGTCAAAGTGTAATTTTGGCTTCTGGTTTTATGGTAAATTTAACTAGAATACTATTTTCGAAACTAGGATGTGGTCAGTATAGAAAAGCCGTATATATTAGATTGCACTGCTGCAAAATTGCATGATGAGATTATATCGAAAGAGATATGACGTTCGTGTGACTCGAAAATTAATATCTTGAGGGAATATTTAATGGAACTCAAATGGATGGAAAGTAACTCTAAGTGAAATACACCTTTATTTTAATCTTGTCAGATAAAAGGACCAATATAACCTCTTTGTTTTGTTTGAAATTAAAGACTTTACTACTGCTACTTCTTTCGCATTGGGGTTAAATCTTTCAAGTGTCCATTTCCTGACAGATTAAACAATGTCTTGCCAGTCTTTCCACGTCACTCTGATTAATTAAGCATTCATCCTGAACCACTAATCTGGAAAAAAAAAGACAGGGTTAATAACTCCTCGACAGGAAGGCTTTTGACGTCTAAAACGTTTTGCTTGTCTTCAACGAAAATATAGGTCAAAAACACTTGGCTATATCTATATTTGAAACCACCACGAGCTCTTTTGAATGATGCCTTCAGGGCGGAGGTTTGATAACGTCCACAATAAAAGCGGATCCTGTTTGAGAAAAGTTACGATTAGCAATTGCCAAATTGCATGACCAACATCCTCAGTTTGTTTTTTCGCATGATTTTCCAAACGTCAACAAAAACACCATTACTAATATCGACACCATCCTCAAGCTTGGGGTTTCTTGCATTGCTTGGCAAACAGAGCGACCACTTTCAAAATTCAATCTCCTTCTCTTTCCTTATCTGCTCTTTAGATCTGGAACAAATCACCAACAAACTGTTTATCTATTTCATCGAAAAGTGTAATCGATCTTCAAGTGTGTAAATATCTTTTGGTAAATTCTGTACAGACTATTTTCAAATTAAAACACTTATTTCTCCTCGACGTAGTTTATGACTAAAAATTTCGCTGTATATAACAATATACTTGCTTGATAAATTAGTGATAGAATAAAAAAAAACGTGGTATTCGGTAAATAATAATAATTCAGTACAAATTTTTGCGATGCTTTTTATTTTTGGCAATTTGATAAACTGATGACATGACATATTTCATCTGTGTGTATAAGCTTCAAACGATACCAATTTTTATGCTAGAATGTGCTCCACTAGTAAATAAAAGATAAGCTTAAACTAAATCCCTAAAATCTAATGTCAGTGGATCCTGACCTTAAACTTTAAATTCTAAAACGATTTCTAGAAAACGTAGTTCGCAAGCTACTTGTGTCATTGTTGAGCGCAAAATGATGCAGAATTTTTCTTTCTATCTTAATTACAAATCTGTGGGCTTTGATAACGAACAACCACCATGCTTCCGTGTTGATTATAATCTTGTCTTCTTTGAATGTGTGTTTTAGAACTTGGTAATGCACTCTCTATTTTAGTGAAGCACCTCCCAGTTTTTCTCTTATGATGTCATGCTTCTTGACGTTTGGCAGATTTTGAACGCTTGCTCCACTGTTCGCACCAAACTTCTCCTTTAGTGGGAGGGAACCATTGTCCCTCCTTGAAGTTTGAGTCCTTGTGCCAGGAAATGTGAGCAGCCTCTCAGCTACAGTAACAAACAGTGGCTTCGTCCTTTCCTGTTCATCAATTTGTAAACGTACCTCTACTTCCTGTTAACCATCTTCGCTTGTAAACATACCTATACTTCCTGTTTATCTTCTTGGCTTGTAGACATACTATACTTCCTGTTTACTATCTTAACTTGTAAACACTACTTACTGTTTACCATCCTAGCTTGTAAACATACTACTTTCTGTTTATCATTTTAACTTGTAAACAAACTACTTCCTGTTTATTATCTTAATTTGTAAACAAACTACTTCCTATTTATCATCTTAGCTTGTAAACAAACTACTTCCTATTTATCATCTTAGCTTGTAAACATAATTCCTGTTTACCATCTTAGCTTGTAAATAAACTACAATTCCTGTTTATCATCTTAGCTTGTAAACAAACTACTTCCTGTTTATCATCTTATCTTGTAAACAAATTACTTCCTGTTTATTATCTTAGCTTGTAAACAAACTACTTCCTATTTATCATCTTAGCTTGTAAACAGACTACTTCCTGTTTACCATCTTAGCTTGTAAACAAACTACTTCCTGTTTACCCTCTTAACTTGTAAACACTACTTACTGTTTACCATCTTAACTTGTAAACACTACTTACTGTTTACCATCTTAGCTTGTAAACATACGACTTCCTGTTTATCATCTTAACTTGTAAACAAACTACTACCTGTTTATTATCTTAGCTTGTAAACAAACTACTTCCTATTTATCATCTTAGCTTGTAAACACATTACTTCCTGTTTATCATCTTGGCTCGTAAACATATTACTACCTGTTTATCATCTTAGCTTGTAAACACATTACTTCCTGTTTATCATCTTGGCTCGTAATCATATTACTTCCTGTTTATCATCTTGGCTTGTATACATACTTCTAGATCTACATGCTTGAAGTATCAATATAGAAGGGATATAGTGTTACTCCAGAGGACTTCCTTGAATACTTCCATCCTTTCCTAGTACTTCGATCTCATTCTTATAAATTCGATCATCAGTGACAAAACCTCTTTGTAATCTTATAACCCATTCCTACTCCTCCACTCAGAGGAAGCACGAGACAACACTACGAAAAACTTGTGTATATAATTCCATCACTCACAGATCATTCACTTTACATGCTATATCACTGCCACTTATTCCAATTCTAAGCATATATCATGGCCCTCTGGACAATAGAGCTCTTGAAAAACTTTATGTAAATTCTCTAAAGTTTAAGAATTGACAATGATCTCCAAGTCAGCTTCCCTTCAGTTTTTATCTTGATTCCAATTTCAGCTCAGGTTTAGAAGTCTGGTGACTGCGAGCAATTAAAATGGCAACTTACGTGCACACTACTGCTCGCTGCAAATCTATATCGCAAAAGTCTTTACAAAAGTTAACTTAAATCTCCTTGCGGTCACAAAAAAAAGAGGGACTAATTATTGCCTTCTCTTATTACTGTTTGAATACAGATACTAGAAGTCTTTCATTTGAGTTTTTTTGGTCTAGTAATATAATGGCAAGTAGCACTTAACCTTGCAAATGCTGCCTTTGGTCCGTTGTGACAAAATTTTGTTCGATATCATCAGCCTGCCATAGGAGTAAGTAAGCATTTTAAGTACTGTTCAGATTCCTTTGTCTATACTGAGTCACAAAATGACCAAGAGAAATGTGGATATCAAGAGAGAATACTTTTACAGAGGTCACACTCGATCTTGCTGTTGACTACTTAGCAGATTTTCGCTGTTGAGATCAATTATCTATATCTTTGTTTGTATGTATAGTTGCCCTTGCATGATTATCCCTTGAATTGAGGAATTAGCCTCGAGTGAATGATTATTAGTTTAATTCCGACATTAGCCACTAGTTGACGATGACCCTCGCTGATAGAGGATTTGTATTGGGCCTTATGAGAAATACTGGCATGGCAACTAGTTGAGTTTAAACAGATCACTATGATAATATAACTGATTGCTAAATAAACTAGGCTGAAATGAACTGATAGTATAAATAACTTTCAAAGGGAAACTGGCTTGCAGACTTGAATATCTTGGCTCGCTCCCCATTACACTTGTATATATTTAAATCGAATTTGCTTAGAATAAAAAATTCTTACTATTAAAGAGAGACAATACTGACAGTAAAATTATTCTGTTTGGCTGCCAGCAGCACAATATCAGTAACCCTAACGTTCGCTGGCTACAGAAAAGTTGACAGACAACTAAATCTATGAAAATATTGACAGATGTTAACTCAATTATTACACCATTTTTATTGTGCCAGTAACTGAGTATATTACCCATCCAGATTCAAGTCATAATCAAGATGTAGCCTACCTTTTCATTCTTGAGATCCACAAAACTAAGAACACTACGTAATCCTATTTGCATGATACTGACAGAAGTTTGGGTCACTCCATAGTAGGATAAGTATTTAGAACATTGAAGGAAAAAAAGAGAGAAAGTAAATCTTGTGTTGCCATAGTAAAAATGAAGATCTAGAAAGTCATCTAGATAAGGCAGAGATAAATCTATGGCTTTTATAGTAACTAGCTCTGATAAACGTTCCCAAATATCGAGATTGTAGAATGATGATGATGATGATAGTTCGAAAGAAGAGTATGGAAACAGTAGGACCTGTTTTGGACCGTATTTCAAGTAGGAAGTTTGGAAGACGACAGAAGGAGAGACCCACTGCATGCCACGAAAAAACCAAAATGACCTCATGGGAAACCAGAAACACTCCCCCATTTTTCAGAACCTGACCAGGGCCCAAGGCGACCCCTCAACAAACACCCCGGGTAGCAGGGGCAGATCCAAACTTCAGAAAGCTTGGCTGGTAAGTCTAAGAAGAAAAAAGATTTCCACGGAGAAGCTGACCAAGAATCCCAAGCAGAGGAAATAACCAACTTCTCTCGGTCCTATACAATGAGAGTGAATAAATAGCATTCAATATTAAAGTGTCTCTCAGGGGATAAACTCTTGAAATGTATTGCCTGCAAGAGAGTTTCAGTTTCAGTCTGCAAATCATAAGGAAACTTTCAAATCATTCTGTCGTTTTGATGGAATTTTTCAGCGGATGACTCGGTAGAATTTTTTTTTTTTTATTTGAATTATTTTTGTAACATGTAACCCTTGATGCCAATTTACTGAATTACCCCCTTCTTAGTCATATGTTAGCTGTGGACTACTTTCGAAATTTGATCTCTCGTGATATGATGTCGAAACATGGTATGGTGGGTTCCAAAAAATGCCGGTGCTAAATTATATTGAAATTTAATTGGGAGTGAGGCATGAAGAATATTTATTGTGTACTGTATAAGAGTTAACTGTGACTGTCCCGTCTTGAGGTTTGCCATTCATAGCATCAGACCTGTCAACACCCACACTCAAAATGTGACACAAAGCTGAAGACAAAAAAACCTAATCTCCAAATTTCCCATCAAAAATCCTACCATAGAACATAATCACCTATCCCTATGGTAGATTCACATCAACCGTGCATCTGATGTCTAGGCTAGTCCCTTACGACGCTCCTGATTGGCTGTTGATAAGCCCATCACAGGGCTGGAAATTCTCAGTCTCTCTCGAGAGTCCACATAGGCAGGTGTATGTTCCATCTCTCCTGAGGGATACTTTTGAAAGACGTATCCCTAAGAAGTGGACCATACATCCTGCCTATGTGAACTCTCTCGAGTGACTGAGAGTTTCCAGCCCTGTGATGGGCTTATCAACAGCCAATCAGGAGCATCGTAAGGGACTGGCCTAGACAGCAGATGTACGGTTGATGTGAATCTACTATAAGCCTTCACTTCAACCCTTTTAGCTTTCCGGTCGTCGAATATACTCCACTGTTCCTCTTCCAACTCTATGGAGATAAGATTCTACGGTGTACGACCAGGTGATGATTCTCGATCCAATTTTAACCCTGGTTTTTCTCTAGGGTCTTCCTCGGCAACCGAAGTCACGGAAAATAATACGATACTGAAATCTTCCGTGCGAACGTGGGATTGCTCACGGGCGCTCTGTGACAGCGCTGAGCACATAACATTTTAGGCTTTGCGTTCGTTGTTGCAGTCTTATACTTGTCTTTGAATCTTTTAGGGTTAAGAAATGTTGACTGAGTGAATGAGAGAATATACAGATCTTGTAGTAAGTGGTTTCCCTGAAGGCTAATTTGTGGTGGTGTGAAATTTAATGGAAAACATTAATGCGTGTTATATGACGTGCCTTCTTAGGTAAATTTATGTACTGTTTAGTTGTATAAGAACTTATACACATACAATATATATATATATATAATAAAGTATAAAAGGCCCATTATAACACTGTTGTTTAAGCTTTAAACCAGTGTTTTAATGGGCCTTTTATACTTGAGACGTATCCTGTTTTAACAGAAGTATGTATATATATTTATATACTCGTATACACACACAGACACATATATGCTAAAGACTAAAAAGAGGATACCCTGATTCCCCCAAAAAAGGGAGAACAGAAGAGTGTTATATTTCAGAAAGCATCTCTAACTTTCCCCCAGGAAAAATAAGGACTTGGTAGCACAGAGGAGCAGTATTTCCGCAACATTTTCTAAACAGCAGCTCATGAGGTGAAATCTGGGGTCGATGAGGTTCCTGTTCAAGCCAGAGGTTTCTAAAAGCTATGATCAGTCTTATGCCATTGGCTTCCATGGCTGTTGTGATTCAAAGGCGCGGCCCTGTTCTCTGAAGTAGCAGTGACCATAGAGAAGGGCAGTATGAAGTCTGTGACCACGATCACGAAAACCAGAGGAAATTGACCTTCTTTCTGGACTCTGATTTGAAAAAAAGATGAAGGCTCCGTATCGGGGCTTACACGAAACTCAATGAAGCCCATATCTCCTCATGGCCTGGAATTTAGACGTTGCTTTTTTCGTGTAAACGCTGCTTCTGTTGATTACCAAAGTCAAAGCTTTTGCAAAGTTGAGCTACAGTCTGAAATGAAAGTCCTTTCTCCACTTCCTTTGTCTTTAATATGTAAAATCTTCATCACACACAGATATATATATATATATATATATATATATATATATATATATATATATATATATATATGTGAATGTGAATATATATATATATGAATATATATATATTAATACATACATATATTAATAATATATAATATTATAAATTAATGAAATGCATGAACAGCAAAAGCTACAAGAACCAGACAAAGCAAACGCTGTTTTTGTATCTAGCTTGCTGGCTGACTAACGCGAACAACCAAAATGACCAATAAATGACAAACGTCCACACACCAAAAAAAAAACTAATAATAATAAATAAAGAAATAGAAATAAAAACATTACACCAGACAAACTCAGCCACTTTACATTCCCTAAAGATATAATATCAGAGAGAGAGAGAGAGAGTTCAAGCAATCCTGACCATTAGTATTTACATGATCATCGTTACTACTGAATAAGGCCGTATAACAACTCAGTCCCATTCTGCCTGTTGTAGCAGCGTTTAAGCGTTGTGTGTTTGGGGGTGTGTGGGGGGGGGGGGAAGGATGTTGCCTGGCAAACATTGCGTGCCTGGGAGCCATCTCTCGAAGGGCAGGGCACCGCATGCCATGCCATGCCTGCAAGAGGGTGGGTGCCTGGGGGGTTGTGGGGGAGGGGGAAGTTTGTCACACCGCATGGCATTAAGTAATTACCATTTTTGCGTTTTTCTCTTCATTCGCTCCGTGAGTAGAACCTTTTATTGTGTCAGTGATTTATCTTCATGATGTTTGTTGGTTTTTCTGTACCTTTATTTTGCGTTTTTTTCTGTGATGTGATGTTATTTATACAATTAGAATTTATGAATGAATTTCCTCTATTTTATTCTGTGTGTTTCCGCATTAATTACCATTTTTAAGTTTGATGGGTCATTGCTGTTCATTTGTTTCTCATTTGTCTGCTTATTTCAGAAGTGGCATAATGAGTGCCAAGGAATCTTTCTGCTCACTTATTTTTTAATGTAAATAGGAGATAAGATACTTTCTTTCTGAATTTAATACGAGCAGTAAGGGTGAGGCAAATAGGTATCACTGGTTTAGTAAGTAAATGCTTCTTGTTGAATTGCTATTTAATGTGTGTCAGTAAATATATGTATGTATATATATATAAATATATATATATATATACAAATATATATATATATATATATATATATATGTACATAAATAAATGTACATATACATATACACATATTAAATATATATACATATGCACATATTAAATAGCAATTGCTATTTAATATGTGTCAGTAAATATATGCATGTCTATATACAGATAAGACAAAAATCTATAATATATAATATATATATATATATATATATATATATGTACATAAATAAATGTATATATACTATACATATATAATATATATATATATATTGTCTAATTATATATATATATATATGTACATAAATAAAATGTATATAGACATATACATATGTATATGTGTCAGTAAATATATGTATGTATATATATACATATATACAAATAAATACATATATATATATATATATATATATATATATATATATATATATATATATATATATATATATATATATGATCAAGTAAACGCGGACCCCTTAATGCAGGGATAACTGTGGGGAAGAAGAAGAAAAAGAAGAGAAGAAGAAGAGAGAGAGAGAGAGAGAGATGACGAGAGAGAGAGAGAGCGAGAGAGAGATGAGATGCGAGAGAGAGAGAGAGAGAGAGAGAAGAGAAGATATGCAACGATGGTTGGTGACAGCTATTAGAACTTTCAGATGCTAGTGAAAGAGAGTTTTTAAGGAAAAAAGTTGGAAGTGTCTGGCAACAAGAATGACAATATGACAGCATAAGGAGCTAGGACAGTAAAGTGGCATGGAAGCACTTGATTCTTATAGGTACTGACACAATGTTGAGAATAATGGTATAACAAGAAAAAAGAAGGGTATCACAGGATAGTTGGCAAATATTGCAATGGGAGAGGGGTAGATTTGGGTGTTGAAGGTATACTAGAATATTTGGAGGTGAAGAAGTAGGTGTATTTGGAGGGATTATCGAGTCTGCTCTTTCGGGAATAGAACTGTCGTGGCTAAATATGAAGGAAATAGAAAACTGGAACTGTCTGGATGAATT
Organism: Macrobrachium nipponense; assembly: GCF_015104395.2. Lineage (NCBI taxonomy): Eukaryota > Metazoa > Arthropoda > Malacostraca > Decapoda > Palaemonidae > Macrobrachium > Macrobrachium nipponense. Next base: position 9,190,722 of record NC_061110.1, on the reverse strand, counting down.
TTAAGTGCAGCGAGGGGTCATGAAAGTGAGGAAAGCACAGTTGAACGACGGAGATGAATAAGAGTGGTTTGAGACTGGGAAAGGTTAGGCATCTGAGGGAGTCAATGGGTGTTTTGTTTTCCCATGAAGACATCCAGTCCCCAGGAGAGAAAATAAAATAAATAAAAATCTGACTACGGAATTCCAGCATCCCATCTTTATTTTCGGTTTACGTTTACTTAGAAAAAATTCTTCGTGTTTTTTTTTAAACAGGTTTTTCGAATAAAAACGACGAAGAAATCTCAAAACGAAGGCAGAAACCCACTCTCCCTCTCTTTACCTCTTCTCAGCTTCCTTTCCCTCACCTACACTACCTCCTCCTCCTCCTCCTCTTCTCCTTGTTTATCCAACCCTTCTCCTCTTCCGTCTTTCTAAAATGTCGAGACGCGTGTTTTAATCCTATTTACTTTTCCAGAGGTCTCTGAAGAGACAGGCACGAGCGTTCCAGCGCCTGGAATCTTTGGTGATCTCTGGTCCGGAGAGAGAAAAGGCTATCACAGGAATGGGTTAATGAGAGATTCGTGAAAACGCAAGGCACCGGATTAACGAGGAGGGGAAATGAAAGAAATATGAGTGACGAGAATGTTATATAATTATATGCTTTTGATACCGGGACCGAGTAGTATTTTATTGGTATATTGACACAATTTTATGTTGTTGCTGTTGTCATTTGTTATAAGAATATCGATTCTCCTGAGTTCGTGAGCTAAGTTGTCAAGTTTGTTGTTTAGTTTTTATTTGGCACTATTTACCTCACATGAATTTTCAAATAATTTGTTTTGTTTATATATATCTCTTTTATCTGTAGTTTTGGATTTAACGCCAAGTGATTCTTATTCTTCTTCTTCGTTTCGAAGAGCCTCCTCTCACCCTCCCAAATAACCAACCACACAGACCCCTTCGTCAAAGACATCATCTTGCATGACGCTCGCTCTTAGAGACATTAAATGGTTAAATCGTGTCAGTGGAGAACGTGCATGAGATGAGTGTAGATCTACTTCATCTACTACTACTACTACTAGTTACTGCCATTACTACTACTACTACTCTACTACTAGTGACAACCACCACTGCTACAACTACTAGTCATCCTGCTGCTGCTACTGCATCTACTACTTCTGATGTTAAACCAGTTGTTGGGTGTTGGAATGTCTTTAAAAAAAACTATAAAGCGTCGTAGAAACCGTAACTAATCTTCATAAAATAAAAATATATAAAAAAAACAGCCAAGCCAGTAAAGCCCCATAAACAAAGACGCCCTCCTGACGTGCCTGAGGGTGGTGGACCCCAGTATGACTTCACACTCGTCGAGATACGGTAGACTCAGGAAACGGGACTCACCTGACGACGATTATGAGCAGGTGAGAGACACAGAGAAAGAGAGACGGTGACGTCAGAAGCCACAAGAGACTATATACATTGATTTTCTGGTTTCTTTTCATTTTTACTGATTTGATGGACTTTTTTTTGACAGAGGGTCATATTATCATATGATTGGTACTTCGGTTGGTATGCAAGACTTAGGGTGTGTCCACACTACAATGAAACATGTCACAAACAAGTCGGTATGCAAGACAGCGTGTGTACGTACTACTATGAAACATGTCGGTATGCTAGAGATATAGGGTATGTCCACACTACTATGAAACATGTAAAAGACACATCTCTATGCAAGGCAGTGTGTGTGCATAGTACTATTATGAAACATGTCCCAAACACGTTGGTATGCAAGGCTTAGGATGTGTCTATGCTACAATGAAACATGTCACAAACACGTTGGTATGCATGGCTTAGGATGTGTCCATGCTACAATGAAACATGTCACAAACACGCATCGCTATACAAGACTTTGGGTGTGTCCACACGACTGCTAAAAAAGTCTTCAACACATGTTGGTGACTAATCATAAACATATCACAAACAGGTTGAATGCAAGTCAACAACATGTTGCTAGCCATTACCAGTGTTTCATACGGTTATCCAGCATTTGCCAAAGATGAGTCACCCACTTACGGTCGATGATTTGTTTTCGGCCCGTTTGTGATAAGTATGTGATAAGTTACCAACATGAAATTGTAATAGCCACAATGCCTTCTTACCTTCTCAAATTTTGTGCTCATTTTTGGATACATTTGTCACTACAAAGCCTTGAGCTCCAACTTCAAAGAAATTTGAAGAAATCATGATGTCCGGTAGCGGGAAATGAACCCGCGATACCATAATCACGACGAGGTCCCCTCGTTTCTCGCTACCGGACATCATGATTTCTTCAAATGTCTTTGAAGTTGGAGCTCAAGGCTTTTTAGTGACAAGTGCATCCTAAAAAAGAGCAAAGAATTGGAGAATTTTAGAGGGCATTGTGGTTATTACAATTTCATATGTATCTGGTAAAAATGAACAGTAGATTCTACAGTTACCAACGTGTTCATGATACGTTCTACTGTAGTGTGAACACGTGGACATACCCCACTGTACATGTTGTGTAAAACTGCATTGTTAAGTGCATTTGTGACTTTTTTTTTAATGTGATTTTGTTGCCTATGTGTGTATGTAACATGTAAGTTAATTCATACTTCAGCAATGAAAACATACTGTTGCATAATACATGTTTTCTTATTACTAGAAAGATAAGACCGTCAGGAATGTAATGGCAGATATTCAACTATTGAGACGATTGGTTTTGAAGTTCACAACTGGAACAGTGATTAATGTCTGTTGACGTGTACAGAAGGAATCTTTTAACAAAATTTGAGCCAAAGCCATTAAAATAGGTTTGAACAAATGCCGAGAGTCAACTGCATATATATATATATATATATATATATATATATATAATATACTATATATATATATATATATCGATAATATACTATACATTATATATATATATATATATATATATATATATATATATATATATGAAATTACATATGCATCTGACTATAAAGGCATCCTCTGTTAAAAACACAATTCCATCTAATAATAGGAACCCATAAAAACACCAGAAGGGCAGATTTTATATATACATGTATATATATATATATATATATATATATAATATATATATAATTATGAACACATATGTGCATGTATACATTGTAATTAAATATTATTGTTTGTGTGTGAGTGAATTTGTAGTTGATATGACCCTCTCCTTTGTGTCAAATGCAGTTAGATTACTTTAATGGTATCTATAATTTCTTTACTCGTTCTTTTATAACATACGACCACCTCTGAAACAATGCAACAGGACTGGAAGTGTTGAATTGAATGAGTGATGTTTCTATAGATCGCTTTCCTTATGATTATTAATATTAATTACCATTAATGTTATCAAAGAGATAAATTGAACTATATTTCTGGACTCAAGCCTGATACAAGAGTGAGAATTGGAGCTAATTTTGAAGAGGCTGAACTGCTAAGCAGGAAGAAAGGGTTGTTAAATCAGACACACGGCACACCGTAAGCACTACCGCATTCATCCCCACCCTGCTAACCAAACAAGGAATTTATCAATCCGTAGATGTCAGCAAACTTCTAAATTAAAGTCTATAAAAGATACTAGCGAAGAATTAAGGAATTTGTATGCGTCAGCATTAAATGCCAGTAACGACAGATTGGGCGTTTATATAATTCGCGTGTCCTGGGGCAATGCAAAACAGTCAAGCGTAGGGGGAGAAAAAAAAAATGGTAGCTTATTATATGAATCACAGTCACGCAAGATGGAGTCAGCATGGCGAAGTTCATACGTATCCCGAAAGCGTTTTCCTGGTTCGTTATATCTTTTAGGTAAACGAGTTAATAAAAACTGAGCGTTCGTTTGTCACGTTTTATTTTTAAGCCGTATGAAGTTCGTTTTTCCTTGTGTGGAATATATGATTTTACCAACCAATCACTTTTGCGTCAGCAGTTTTTTATTGGTATTCCGTTTTATCTGTGACGGTTTTCTGTTACGAACGTTGCGCCGTTGTGAACGTCCTCAGAGTCAAAATGAAATAAGTCGGATCAATTTTGCGTAGCAGTTTTTCGCTTGGAATTCCGCGTTATCTGTGACAATTTTCTGCTACGAACGTTGTGAACGTCCTCAGAGTCAAAATGAAATAAGCCAGATATTTCTTAACTCTTTATTCCTTCTGTTATTTCCCGTCTTCGACTCACAATTCATTTTCGCGTCGTTTTGCTAAAAGATTTCTCGTCTCTTCCATTTGCCGCGAGTCATTCCACGATCTCATTTTATTGGTTTATATCCCCGTAATCCTGTTTATTCGCTAATTCTCTCTTTCCCTGAAGCGCGATCACGTGTCCCGACTCATTTCACGAACGATTTCATCAAAGACTCAACAGGTTTTGTGACTTGTTTGTATTAAGACACAACGATCTTCCGAGAGTTTGCTCAGCTTTCGCCATTAATGAGAAAAGGCTCAATATTTGACGACGAAAATATCGTGGAAGTTTTCTTTAACATCCTTCTAATGCTCACGATATCACGCAAGAATTTAAAAAAAAAAAATTCTCATCATTCATCTTTTCCTGACGAATTATCGAGAATAATCTTGGTGTCTTCAGTTCTCATTTCACGATTCGTTCTCGCCTCTCAACCGCCGTAATGAATCTCTTTCATCGAGATTCTCGCCCCGAGATGTGTGTTTGTTTACAATGAAGAAAGATCTCTGCTCGATTTCGCGAACTGATACATTCCAAAAACAGCCAGATATGAAAAGGGTGCTCCAATATATAGTTATAGTAAATTCACATCAACTGTGCATCTGATGTCTAGGCCAGTCGCTTACGACGCTCGTGATTGGTTGTTGCTGAGCCAATCACAGGGCTGGAAACACTCAGTTTCTCGAGAGAGCTCACATAGGTAGGATGCATGCTCCTCCTCTCCAGAGGGATACTTTTGAAAGACGTATCCCCCAGGAGAAGTTGAACGTACATCCTGCCTATGTGAACTCTCTCGAGAGACTGAGAGTTTCCAGCCCTGTGATGGGCTTATCAACAGCCAACCAGGAGCGTCGTAAGGGACTGGTCTAGACATCGGACGCACGGTTGATGCGAATCTACTTTGGTATCTTTCAGCAGCTAACTATAGCCAATGCCACTAAACAAAGAGCAGTACTGAACGCTTCCAGGCGCTGTTAGCATCTGTTGCGCAGGTGCGTCACACCTGAGACCGTAGAATGTATACAACTATCTTTAGGTTGCAGATAAACAGGGACAAAGTCACAATATTTTTTTTTTTCCTCAATAAAACTTAGGTTTATCCACCTGGACAATTTTCCTTAATTGCTGTTGGTTCTATACACCTGTGTCAGCAGCAGCCGATCACGGAAGTGCAAATGCAGCACAGATGTCGTCTTTTTTTATTGCACTTGAGGCGTGCACTTTGCAACTTGCTTTCTGTGTTGCTCTCTAGAGTGGTGCTGCATCGCACCGGCTAGAAAAGATTGCTGTAGTACTTGATTTTAGACCTACTAGTAGTTTTCAGTGTCTCTGCACTTGATCTAAACCGTTTAAATGTATGGGCCTACGGGCACCAGTAGGATTAATGTGTGACGTCAAATTAACATCAGCCATAAAATTGTAGTTTAATCTCGCAGATGCGTTTATGTGACTATATCATGTTACGTATGATATTCAGGAATATGTGTAGTGTGATGTGCTTTGATATCAAAGGCTACAATGCTTATGTATTATTTATGTAACAGTAATTCAAAGTTGTACACATGTATGCATATGAATGAATCTACATACAGTATGTAGCTACTGAGATGTTTATCTAGATAGTATTCTACAAATATATATATATATATATATATATATATATATATATATATATATATATATATATATATTCTATATATAGGTATATATATATATATACTTTTATATAGGTCATATATATATATATATATATATTATATCATATATATATATATATATATATATATATATCACACCAGATTTAATATTTTTATTGTATTATTCTAAATTATTATTAAGGGTACTAATTCTCTTTACCCCAAATACTTCAGAGCCCATTCTAAGATATTATAAATATCATTAACATGGTATTTCATTGCACTAATTTGATTTCTGATCAGTCTAGCACTTTTGCCAGGATTAAAAATGTGTAGGATGGGAAAGATCCTATTCAGTCCTAGCCTGAACCATTTTTCTTAAAACAAAATCCTCTCTAGAACTCAATGGATTGATTTTGGTCTTTGTTTAACCCTCCTTTATTCATTTATTCCTTATTCCCCACCTCTCCCCCGATCTTTCTCTCTTCATTTTTGGCAATTTACACTGTTATAAAGAAACTTATTTTTTTCCTCAACACTGGTTCATTCATATATTATCTGCAAGGATCTTAAAATTACCAGAAGTAAACCAAGTTATTTAAAAAAAGTATTAGCTTTACTCCAGTCAAAGCATTATATATCATTATCTAATATCACAACGTTATTAAATATCTTAATTTCGCCTAAAATAATCGTGATTTTTTCCTTCCAAGGAAGATATCAATTATGATTCATGAGCAAATATGAAATTATCAACAATTCAATATTGAAAGTGGTATCGTGACTGGAACTTATAAAAAAAATTTTTAACGAGTGATTTTTTCATATAAATCTTTGACAACTAAGATTTTATTTTATTGTTTTTTGGCGCCCTCGTCTGGCTAAACTATTGTCTTGCAATAATAAAAATATAAAAATAACTAAGTTTCCATTTGTCATCGTTTATTTTGTTACTGGACAACATGAAAAAACTGTCTGCTCTTAGAAGAAGCCAGTGATATTCGTTCGAAATTATGCTCATTAAAATTACTAAGCTGAAGACTTAACGTTTATTCATAATAGTACCACATTCATCAAAGCAGAATAAAGAGCAGCAAATATTATCATCAACAACTCGTGAACCAAGACTCATTTGGCTTTCATTTTTTCTATTTAAACTAATTTTTCTCACTGTTTATTTGCTAACTGCTTCACCAACCTTCCTTTACCCAACCCCAGAAGAACCTCCTTTGAAAACCTCACAAATGAACCTCAACAGACCTCTTTTCTAGCAACCCCGTACCTCCGGAACCCCTGCCAAAGGTCAGTAGAGAAGGTGAAAAGTTAGTGAATGAATTCCTAAACTCCCATTTTCTAACCCAGCCAGAACCTCATGCAACCCATAAACCAAACCTCCTGAAACCTCTTCTCCCTCAGTCTAGCCCTGCTTTCAAAACCCCATCAACAGTGATATCGAGTTGGAGGCAAGGGGCGGTTGAATGTATTATGACATGTGTTTCTGTAAAATCTAAATTCCTACCCACGAGAACCTCTTTAAACCCCACAAAAATAAACCTCCCGTTCAACCGCCCCCTACCTCATCATCAACCCTATTCAACACCAGGGTGAAATTGGTAAGAAGAGCTGGAGCAGAGGCGCCAAAAGCAGGCGACTCAGAACAGCGAGCTTATAGCCCCTAATAATTATTAACGATAGCATACTAACACCTGTGAAACAGCCTTATAATCTCGCCCCCTTCAGCAACGTGTCAATGAACCAGAGATAAGTATAGGCCTAAGCAGCAGCACCGACCACATCCCGGAGGAGGTGATCTACGATTTCCTGAGCGGCACCTACAAATCCGTCGAGCCGGACGACCTGCTGATCCACCTGCTGACGCTGCCTTCCAGGATTCTCCTACAGGAGGAATACGAGCTCCTGAAGCTACAGCAGGACGACCAACAACAGCAGCCGAAGGAGGAACTTGACGCCGAGATCGACGAGCCGCCTCCGCCAGCGGAGGTTCCGGAAGGTATGACATAGATCGTTCTGTTGCCATAGGTCTATAGCTCTATGTTATTTTTTTTGTACATATATAACCCCCTCAGTCTGTACTGCAGATCTCACTGACAAGCGCGTGACCTTGGGAGGCCACATTGCCTCTCTCTGTCTCTGTCTCTCTCTCTCTCCGTACCTAATAAAGAATATATTTTTGTATTACAAGTAAACTAATAACTCCTGTCCCATGTGTTTCGAAATGTTACTGTTTCGAGGTCTGCTGTAGTTGAATTAAAGAATTTTGAATTATATATAATTTATATATATATTATAATATATATATATATCTATATATATATATATATATATATATATGAGAGTCAAATACAATTTAATTGGCAATCAGTAATATATAGTATACATTATAATGACTTTAGTCTCTTTTATAAAAAAAGGAGAAAAACTTGAACTGTTGACTGATATGAAGAAAAGAAATAACTGAAAACCGAATAAAACTCCAAAAGAAGATTATTCCCTTATTGTACGATCAATAATCTATGTGCATATTAAATAAATAATGTTTCATTCCCCTTAAAAAAAAAAAAAATGAAATATTGATTGATATCGAACAATTACTATACTCTATATATTCGTACGTACAAATAAATCAGTGTAAATATTCCTTGTGAAAAAAAAAAATGTTGCTTTATACTGTACATCTCTTTTAACAAACCGACGACAGAAACAGCAAGCAAAGTCTTCCTCTCTAGTCTAAGGTTTGAACGATACTCAAAAAGTTAATTATTTAATAAGAAAGCTGACTTATTAGGGATGAAATTCTTTTTGAAATAAAGAAATAACATTAACAAATACTTGCCTAGCGTTCTGTCTGGCCAAGATTCTTTTCCTCGATGTTCCCATTTTTAAACGCATTTTTTTTTTCCTTGGCACGATGATTCGATAACTTTTACCACACAGGAATAATTTTTATATATTCGAGATAACGCTTTACTCAAAATGAAGTTTAAATGATAATAGCATCTTGCCGAATGAGTAATTGGACGATATAGGTCTAGCCCAGACTACCCAATTTGACTTCTATACATCCCCAGTGTAAGATGTATCTTACGGTAGAAACATAATTAAGCAAGTCATTGTTATGCAAATGAAAAATACAACAATTTTTACTTCGATCTGTCTACTGCTTGTAATACTCTCAGCAAATGTGATGTTTCGAACTGGTCTGAGAAACTTCGTATACGGTAAAATACATTTCTTTAAACCCCATAACGCTGACTTTACGCGTCTAAAAGAAAAAGCTGATGTATATACAATACTACAAGCCTACCTACAGCAAAGAATCTTTTAATGACTAAAAAATACATCGCAAAAAACATGTTTAAAAGACGAGGCTTGTTGACACACCCAAACCACCTTAAATAGGCCTAGTCCTACTTACCACTAATTCGCAATTCATTACATGCCAGACATTTTTAAATTGTCATTGTGTGGTATATATAAAGTGAATTACGTTCTGATTTCGGAATGGGAATTGAAAATACGTTTCAGTGCTACAATAAAATGCTGAAAATACGAATAGACATGACTATTATGGCGAGAACTTGTCTGTGGTAACTGACGAGCACAAAAATACTGGTAAATAATTAACTCATCTTCGCTTACCTTTGGAATTTCATCACTCCATCTTCTCTAGAAGACTTCCTGCGTCTATCTATGCCATTATGATCTGCGCCAAGTTCCACCGTGAAGAAAATGAACTGGAAAAACACTCACAGACACAACAAACACTTCATTCAACCTTCGCGGGGTTCCCGGGTAACTGAAGACGACGAGCAGCAGCGCACCTCTGGTGGCGCCATGCCGAACTAAGTGATACTTGTAAACATAAAACTATAAATATTGACGAACTGCAGTCGTTACGCAGAATTAATGTCGGTAATTTATGTGCTTTTAATATTGCTGACGTATTTTCATTAGCGAAAAGTCGTATATTCATGGATTTCCGAAGCATTTGAAGCCTAAATAACTGATAGTCTGTCCGTTGTACGGTACAGTTCTATCATAGATATATACTTAGATGAGGTCTATTGTCATTTCCGGTATTAGTTACGAATTGTGGTCATTGAGCTTAACTACTGTCGGTAATTTCGGTGCTATTAATATTACTGACGCATTTTCATTACCGAAAAGTCGTATATGCATGGATTTGCAAAGCATTTGGAGCCTAAATAACTGATAGTTTGTCCGTTGTACGGTACAAGTTCTAGCATAGATATAGAGACCTCTCTATAATACTTATGGGTTCTACTTCTACCATAGATACAAATGAGTTCTAGTGGCATTTCCGGTATTAATTTATTGTCTGAAGTATGACTCTGCAAAGTCGTAACAACTGCGGGAATTTATCGTATTATGTTAGACGTTAACCAAAGCTGTGGGACGTTAGGAGTGAGGATTAGTATATGAAGAAAGACTTAAAAACTGATGTCTAAGAGAAACTTGTCTACAAAACCGATCAGAAGTGATGCAGTGGTAGACTGATGCAGAAGGTCAATGTTACGAAATAGCTTGAGGAAGAGGTAAAATGAAGAGCATTTTAATGCTTAGATCTACCTACTCTTCATCAAATACTGAACCACGCTAATTCATAACTTGGTAGTAATATCTTATGCATGATAATTTAGCCAGATACAGGCTAGGAAGAAGTAATGTTGCTCCAAGTAGATAGTAGAAGTATTCAACGTTTTCTCTTGTGTAATAGTGGTATTCAATTCAACCTTCTGTAGACGAGCTGTAGGGTTACTCAACACTTAAAAGTTTCAGTATATACCTGTAAGGTATTTATACCTATAGGTATCCGTACAAGGTCAGTTACAGAGGCAGAACTTAATGGTAAATGGTAACTTTTCCTCATTGCATTACAGTACTAAAAGAAAAGTACATACCTTTATTTGTAGTTATTTTAAAAGGTTTATGCAAAACCAAAACAATTATTTGTCATTGCATGAAGGGAATTACCTTTCCTGTGGTTAATCATATCTCAGCACAGTGGCAAAGGAGTAGGCTATACTTACCTGTACCCATATTAATCTCAGTACAGTGGCAAGAGCAGGCTACTTAGTACCTGTACCCATATTAATTCATACTTCAACTGCAGAACCCAAAGATGCAGAGGAGCCGAAGCCTTCTGACGAAGGGATCAACGAAGCCCTGCAAGAACTCTATGGCAACGTCATGTCGGCCGAAGAACTGGCGAGACTTGACTCGCAGCCTAATCCTTTCAACTTCAGCGAGAGAGTCTCACAGACGCAAAAGGCCCACAGGAAGGTAGGATTTGAGGCTTTGTAGATTTGGGTATTTAGGTTTTATTATTATTATTATTATTATTATTATTATTATTATTATTATTATTATTATTATTATTATTATTATTATTATTATTATTAAAAGAACAAGTAGACCTTTTATAGACAAGTCTTTTTGTATAGGATGGCAGCATAATTAATTTATTATTATTATTATTAGGCTATCAAAGTGGTTCCTGTAATTTTTTCATTGTAATACAATTCACATCAGCAGATAAATAATGCCATGACTCCTCAGAAAAACTTTGGAAGATAAACTAAATTTGTTTAGCTATTAAATCCAAGACCCTGGGATAGTTTAGGTTAAGGGACAGTTAGGTTAGGAAATATACTGAGTAACTCTTCTGCTCTTTGAATATACAATGTCACTTTAGGGGGCTGAAGCCCCCTGAAGAGTCAGAGTACAGTGCCAAAGGATAGGTTAGGCTAAGGAAAGGTAAGGTTAGGAAATAGCTTAAAGTTTTCCACACTTTATATGTCAAATGGTGACCTCAGCATCCTGCTAGGTCATAGTACGGCTCCCTACTATAAGTTAGGTTAAGGCTGAAGGTTAGGTTAACCAAGAACTTGAAGTTTTTCCACTTTATATGTATGATTCACATTGAGGGGGAGAGGAGGGGTCCAGGTGTGCCTGCAGCCTTCTGCGAGGTCATAATTCAGGTTGCTAGGATTTGTTAGGCTAACATAGACTAGGTTAGGTTAAGAAATAACTCAAGGGCCTCCTATGCACTTTGACAGCTGTACAGTGCCACTAAGAGAATGGGGGTTGATATCCAGGGGCTCCAAAGCCCCATGGCCAAGTCAGAGCCCAACACCCTAGAATAGGTTTGGTCAGTGGTTCTCAACCTGGGGGGCGTGGCCCCCCTAGGGGTGCTTCAGCAATTTCCAGGGGAGGTGCGAGCCCTAGGGAAAAATGAATAACATTCTCTATTTATATTTGTTAGTCTCTTAACAAAAGTGAGGCACTAATATTTAGAAGTTTATGAAAAAATGCAAAAGCATCGTCATATAACGTTACTTACCTATAGTCCACTACTCTAGTTGGGCTTACCATGTTTTGTAATTATTGACCTCCCTCCCTATCCCTCGAAACCCCTTCTTTTTCTCTTTTTTTTCAAGTTTGGGAGGGAATTTTACTCACATATGCAAGGGCGGCGTGGAAGGAAGGACCGACTCTTAGAGGGGGCGTGGTCATATAGAGGTTGAGAACCACTGGATTAGGTGAATGGGAAGTTATGGATAGGAAGAGTTAGGCTACGAACTAATTTGAACAACTCTTTGGCATTTGTATGTACATTGATATGGGTGTTTGCAGCCTCCTGCAAGGTCACAATAAGTTGCCATAGGATAGGGTAGGTTAGGAAATAACTCAATTGCCTCTTCTGCAGTTTAACTCAAGAAATCTTCCTTGAGGCTTATAAAGAATGTGTTGTAGTGTCGAATACCTCAGTGTCTGCGATGCAGTCATTCAGCCTGAAACCAACACTTTATTTTCCAATCTGCAGGACTTGGCCATCCAGACGGAACCTCCTCCCAGCAACACCTACAGTTTCAGCTTCGGCTTGTCCAATATATTTGACGCTTACCAGAAGGACTACAAGAAGATCCTAGCGAAGGAGCTGGAGCTCGAGAGAGAGAAAGAAAAGGAGAAAGAGAGGGAGAGGAAGTCCGGAAAACAGGTGAGGGAGATTATTCTGTATTTTCTACCTGTTTTTGTTAGGGAAACTAACTTAATTTTTTAAGGACCTTTTTTTTATTGATATTGAATTTTGATGTATAGCTGGTCCCGACACCTTCCACCGTTTTCTTTGAGGTCGGAGGTCGATGGGAATGGCAACTTGGTGCCCTTTTCTAGCCCAGGCCCTAAACAAAATTGAAGAGAGAGGTAAAGAGTAGAAAAAAGGTGTTGGAACTTAATCATGAAGGAAGCTACAGATCTGCCCCTCAAAGAAAGTTTGATCATAAGAGCAAAAGACGAAGCAGAAACGGGAAGTGAATTCGAAAGCGTGGCAGTAGATGAAGGGAAAACAGTGGGAAGTTCTCACAGATAATGTTTACATTATTATGACTGCGACAGAACCACAGTGATATCGTACCATTGTATTGTGGGATTATGACAATAACTTCGGAGGTGATTCTGACAAGAAGATACTTGGGTCTCTTTTTCATGGAGTGGGTGTTCTGTTATTATCTTTATCTGCTTAAAAAAAAATGGATCTGTGTGTGTGTATGTTCCAGCATAACTGTGAAATGAATTGAGCAATTTCAACCAAATTTGGTATATGTATGACGTACTATCTGGAAATGAATAGTGTGGTGGAAAGCCATCACTAGCACCAATGGGCACCAAAGGGGGTGGGGATTAGAAGGGCTTCCCTTAAATGGGCTGGTTCTACCTGTAGACTTAGTAACTAAATAAGCTCTGTAGGTTTATCTTACCTCATTTTGGTATACATATGATATATGTATACATATGATATACTATCTGGATAAGAATAATGTGGGGGTAAGACATCACTGGCATCAGAGGTGGAGGGGGTGGGAAAGTGGGGTGACATGTAAAAATAACCAAAAAATACAGATATTAGTATCTAATCCATAGTTTTCGAGGTCACTGAGACGAATAGTGACACTTCCGATGCCCTTTAAGTCCAATTTCAGCCCCGATAGGAAGCTAAAGCTGGGTGGAAAATAAAATGGAAAAAATACAGATATTAGTATCTAGTCCATAGTTTTCAAGGTCGCTGAGATGAATAGTGACACTCCCAGTGCCATTTAAGTCCAAGTTCAGCCCTGATAAGAGAGAAGGGGTGAAATATAAAATGCAAAAAATGTTGGGTAATGTAATTGAAGCAACTATCTTAACAAGAGAGAGAGAGAGAGAGGAGAGAGAGAGAGAGAGAGAGAGAGAGAGAGAGATCAAGGTTGTCATTCAGAATTTTCCCATGCAGTGCCAAGCTGGTCAGGTAGTTTCTTATAACAATCTGTTTCTACTGACTATATCACACATTCAGTTTTTTTTTTTTTACATTTTTCTCGTGACATCTGCAATGATACAATTTACCCTGCTTTCAAAATAAACTGGAACACAAATTTGAAAATTCAGTTCAAGTTTCCTGCGTGTCAACTTTGAAAAGAATTCCCTTTTAAAGTATAACTGTAGTTGTAGAGAGCAAACTCTTTTGGTGAAGTATCAAAGTGAAAATCTTACCAATTCCAGTATTATTATGTAAGTAAAATATCATTTCATTAATCATGGAATATTTTGTCGTTTCTTTAGCGGATTGGAAGATAATAACTTACGGTTTCTAAAATAAAATAAAATAACTTTTCCACTTAGTTGAAAATTATTTGAATTATCTGTAGGCTTTCGATGTGTCCATCATTGAAATCAGAAGATATGTAATTAATTCAGTAGATAAACACGATGAATAAGTTAATAAACCATTTAAGCATAATAATGGAGGCCTGTGAAAATATATAAAAAATATGCAGTATAAATGATTAAATCATTTACTTTATGGACTTGATCATAAATATAAAGTTAATAATAAAGATGTCACTTATTTAAACAAACGTATTATCAATGATTTAGACTACTGCCGTTTCATCAACAAAGTCATAATGATTCCACGTGGGAGAAAAAGTCTCGTGTCAAAGGTCAGGTTGTCCTTTTTATTGAGAAGTTGGGGTGAGGGTGGGGGAAAGCCCTGCGGTGAGGAGAATGCCCTGGGGAAAGGGGAAAGACCTGGAGTTGGGGAAAAGTTCATGGGGTGTGAGGGAAGCCCTAGGTAGGGGAAAAGTCCTTGGTTTGAGGGAAAGCCCTAGGGTGGGGCGAAAGCCAGAGGTAGGGAAAAGCCCTGGGGTAGAGGAAGATCCTTGGAGTGGGGGAAATCCCTCTGGTTGTTGGAAAGCCCCAGGGTGAGGGGAAAACCCTGGGCAGGGGTAGGTATAGGAAGCGGTCAGAGGTGAGAGATACAGATACGATTCAGGACGGGGAGCCTTCAAGGGGGGCGGCGGGAGGGGTGGGGGTGCGAGATCTAGGAGGCCCAGGGTAATTGTGGAAACACCCCCCCCCCCACATGCGGAATCACGAAGATTGCAGGTGGCAAGCCAGAGAGAGAGAGAGAGAGAGAGAGAGAGAGAAACTCCCTCAGATATCCGCAGCGTTCGTTTCGTCACCTTCGTAGTCCACCAGGTAACACACTGCTACGTCCGTGACGACCCGATAACAATTAACCTGATTAATGCCGGTGTCACGTAATCGTCCTGACCCGCTGTGCGACCTTGCTAAGGTTTGATAATATCGGATAAAGTATCGCTTCACACTAATGGTACCGCATCGGAGCGTCAGCTATTGTGGGAGACTTGGCTTATTAGTATAGTCCAGCTGGAAGGCCGTTAGTCCATTTTGTTTATTGGGTCTTTGTAATGGGATTACCGGGGTCCAGTTGGCGTTGAATGTTGAGGAGGAGAAGGGTTGTGAGTTAGCTTCATCTTGAATCACAATATGCCATGAAAGGTTCGGTTTTTGTGGGTACAATTTGTATACCTTGATGATACACTCACACACACAAATGCATTTGTATTTTTACGTTTGTTTCCACATTATTGTATGGTAGTGGTGGCTATAATTCACATTATAAATGACCAATTAGATTTGGCCTGATTTGGCCTTTTTACAGTCTAAACTTCGATTCACAGCTGGAAAATATTGATATGAAAATATTCATCTTCAGTCTGCAAATGAACGGCAACTTGTGATTATATTCATTGGATTTTTTCCAACATTATTTTCCAACAATGTGGGTCACGTGTACTATAGCCTAGGTCTAACATTTACCTTTTGAAAGCAGGGACGATTTCATTAACACCGAAATGTTGAATTTGTAGATGGTATTTGAATGAAGGAACCTGGGACATTTAAGACATTGCTTCTAGAAGGACACGAGGGTGGGAATTGGTCGAAAAATAACATCATATCCGCCCTCCGTTTTCCATTGCACTGGTCTCAATTGAGTTGTTCTTGCTCTTATCAAGGCTTGACCCTCCTCCAGATAGTCTTGTCACTCGTTTGATATTTCTTCGAATCCCTCATTCAGGTTTAATATAACAACGGCTTTTTTGTGTTATTGTTTATTTATTCTTTTCAGTTGTCTGGATCACCCTGAAAAATAATTCGATAGCCTCTGTCGTTGCGTCGACATTTTGCGGTAGCCATCTTGGAAATCATCAAACAGCATCAGGATGCCATTTGAAATTGTTCTTGTTCTTGTTCTTGTTCTTGTTCTTCTTCTTCTTCTTCTTCTTATACTTATACTCCTTCTTCTTCTTCTTATTCTCCTTCTTCTTCTTCTTCTTCTTGTACTTGTTCTTCTTGTTCTTTTTTTCTAATGAGATCTTGTATTGCACATAAAGACTGTCAAAGGACCTACCCTTTGTTGCAATTAAAGCCAGCAATCTGTTCTTGTGTATATCTGTGTACTGATTCCCAGTAACCAGTCATGCTAAGAGGTTCTAATGAATTCCTATCTTCTATCTGGGCGAATCTGAGAATTTAGTTCCATCATGTTTCACACTAAGATCCTCTTGTAAATTAGTATGATATCTTGTGTAATTATAATGTTCAATAGTCTAGTATGAAGTAATTAGCATAATTTATTATAAATTCCTGTAGACTCACTGAGACCAATCGAGATAATAGTAGCAAAAAGCAAAATATATTTGATTTGAATACCTAAATTAATTTGATTTAATAACAATCACAGATAAACACCGTAGTAGCTTGACTTGTCTTCCTCAGTTATCAATAGCAAAAAAAGTCGGTTACCAAAATTTAACTCACGAATTTGCAATAAATTCTAATTAATCTGAAAGGAGTTAATTAATCATTTAGCAAGATGAGAAGAAGGAAGAGGCGAGCTCGTCAACTAAAGAGGTCAGTTGTCTTCATCCTCCTGATCTTTCCGAAAAGGACCTGAAATCGCCTGAACTTAATACGAGTGATTTATTCACGAATGGCGTGTGTATATTCTTTGGGCGGTGTATATTTATGTATGATGTGACAGTCCCCAGTTATACGTATGTCAGTTATGTATTTTCTTTATTTAATAGTTCTTTGCCTGTCTCTTGAGTGGCATGGGCACCCACATGCCCATACATACATATGCAAGGGCCAAAGCCGTGTAGCCTATATGTTTATCGATATTCTGGTGAATATTAGGAAGGCTTGTAAGAATATACATACTTACCATGATTTCAAATGGAATGCAAATGTATATTTCATACTGAAGATGTATAACATTTGCATTCTGTCCCTTTTTAAAAACATACATGTATGTCAAAATGGGAGTTTTATCAAATGACTGCTAGATATTTTTTATACTCTGAGTGTGTTTTTTGCTTATTGTGTACGTTTTTGCTTTTTGTATTTTTTTAGTGTTGTGTGTTTTTCCAAGACAACTGTTGAAGGAAAATGTTCTATTTCAGGAAGATAAAAGACAATGTAACAGTATTTTTACAGTACAGAAGCTACTATTTTCTGTAATACTGCAGAATAGTTGCGCACAGGTTGTCCTGCTATGCACGCTGTCACCCTGTGGGGGTGTTCCATGTGGGGTGAAGGCCCCCCTCCTTGCCAGATCATAGCACGGTGCCCTAGGATATGTCAGGTCAGGATGCGTCCCCACTGAAATATATCTTTGATCTACTCTTAAAGCAGGCAGTGATGCGCGGAAATAGTGTATGCCACTCTTCTGCACTTTTACAATATTTTTTTCGTTGATCTTGTATACGTTCCCATAAAGACCATAATATACAAGCAGGTGTTCCCTTTATCTGAATTTACCTTGCCTGTCGGTTATACTCATAGATGCTCCGTAAGGTTCTAGTGGTACCCTGTAGATAGTACTAAAGGTTGTTTGCAGCAGCCATTCTATCCATAGCTGCACCCACTTTTTCAACCTATGACTTTAACTCCATTCCCCCTTCTCTTACTTCCATCCTGCTGTCTAACCACTCCTAACTCCCTCTCTTCATCGTCCTAAGCGCTGAATGGCTGAAAGTGCCCCAGTGTTTGGTTCCTTAGCCTAATTTTCATAGACAGTACCCACGGAAAAGCTCAGTCGCACCATCACCTATTGAATGGCAGACAAGGACTCTGAAGCCAGTATAGGAACTTCTGAAGCTGGCGTCTGTGGTTCACACCAGTGGAAACTGTCTTGTGTGGACGACCTTAGATGATGTAAGAGGTAGCTTTTGATAGATTATATTGTTTATTTGTCACTAACTAATCGTATGTGAATTGGTAAGTTTCTGAAAATTCAGTCACTTATTTTCATTCCTATCGATGTATCTCCACAATGGCTGTGCATCACTAACACACAGAATTGGTCAGCTTTCATACCTTGTTTATGGAAATGCCTGAATTTGAATCAGTCAGTTATTCAGGCTCTAACATTCCCAGGAAACCTGATGACAAACTGAATAACTCTGTGTATTTCTTTGCAATGACATCAGATAAAAGACAATGCAACAGTACTTTTACAGTGCAGAAGCTACCGTTTTCTGTAATGTTGCAGAATATCTGTGCACATCTCTTTACAAGTACATCAGGACATGGCACCAGTTTTTTATGTTAGTACGAATTTTGTAATGTCTCATTTTACAGGCTATTCGTGTTAGTGTCCCTAACTCCTAATCGCTGGACAAGTGTCTCCAGTGACTGGACACTTCCATATAGCGAGAAGGGGGTCCCATGACGAGCTTCTTTGAAAAATACTTGGGAAGAAGCATAGTGGGCGTGTGCGTGTATATGCCACTGACTGAAACGTAACAAGTAGATTGTGTTTCCTGTGTAAAATTTTTCCAATTATTTTGTTTATATATCTCAGCTTAGTTTCACTTTCTGGGAATATTTCATGGTAAAGGCCAAAGGGATTTCCTTGGAATTTTTGTCATTTTACCTGAATTTACTCAACTTTGACAGGTTAGTTTTAGATATAACCTCGTGCCCAGAACACCACAAGGGGAGAACCACAATCTATTGACCGGTTTCAGTGCTTTGGCGTCTATGTGTTTTAGCTGTTACTTCGACTGAATGTCTACCATACCAATTCCGTCACATCTTTTGAAAGTTTTGCACAAATTACTCATTGAAAAAATTGATCGGTGACTTTTACTATTCACTTATTCGTATTTCTTGTTATTAGGATGATTGTTATTTGCAATTTTTTTTGACAACAATAAGAACAGAGATTCCTTTTTATCTCTCAGTGAGAGATTGTTGTTGAAGTAGTCTTTGTGATTATTAGGTTAATAACACGCAAACACATTCTCTCGCAGTCTCTGAAATATAGTATTTTTCTCTCTATATTTTGGCGTTTTTATGGGCTTCTTTTATTAGATATATAAATACATATATACATATATTAATACATATACTATATAATTATATATACATATATATATATATGATATATATAATAATAATTATAATATATATTATATCTATATATACTATATATATCTTATATATATATATATATATATATATATGAGAGAGATATAGAGAGAGAGAGAGAGAGAAGAGAGAGAGAGAGAAGAGGAGAGAAGAGAGAGAACAATTGGAAAAGAAAGTTCCTAACATTCAGGACGCGCCAGAATCAGTGCAACACAGAGGTGAGTGGCGCAGCAGTAGGTGAGTGAGGTACTTTGGTGCACTGCCGATGATAAGCTGCGTGTATGTATGTATGTATGGGGTATGTATGATGTATGTATGTATGTAGGTAGATGTGTATGTAGTATGTATGTAGGATGTATGTTGATGGTATGTATGCATGTGTATATGTATGTATATATAAAATATGTGTAATTATTCAACAGAGACTCACAGACATAATCCATACACAAAATAATTTTATTTTTCTCCATCCTAATTCTTTCCATAAAGAAATTCACAAACCCTCTGCGGTGTTTTGTTAATTTTTTTTATTGCCTAGGATTAAAGACTCTCTCTCTCTCTCTCTCTCTCTCTCTCTATCTCTCTATCTCTCTCTCTCTCTTCTCTCTCTCTCTTCTCTCTCTCTCTCTTCCACAATGGCGTGTTGCCTCACTGTACCTATTTCTTGAAGCTACTATTTTGACGATTTTCTTAACCCACATTTAACACGACATGTAATTGTAAATCCTACGACGTTCTAGATAAATTGAGGAGAGCGTGCACGCACGCACATGCGCAGACAGACACAACACGCACACACACAGACACACACACACAGACACACACACACACACACACACACACACACAATATATATATATATATATATATATATATATATATATATATATATCAAATATAAAAGGCCCATTAAAACACTGGTTTAAAGCTAAGGTCCTTAGTTTTAAACCAGAGTGTTTTAATGGGCCTTTTATACTTGAGACGTATCCTGTTTTAACAGAAGAATTTATTTACATATATATACATACATACATACATACATGCATAACTGAATCACGAAAGTTTGGAACGTGATGAATTTATAATTAAGGTAGGAGCCACGAAGGAGAGAGAAACAATGGAGTGTGCTGCAAGATCTTTCGACTCGAGGGTCCATTACTCATCAGACCGTGAGTCTGCTAAGTGAAGGATCCTTGAGTCGAAAGATCTTGCAGCATACTCCATTGTTTCACTTTCCTCGTGGCTTCTACCTTTATTTACATACATACATACGTGCATAAGCTTATATGTATGTATGTATGTATGTATGTATGTATGTAAAAAGAAGGAATACATACCCCGAGTAATACCGAGCTTAAGTATAGTGCAAAATTAAGTGCAATAATAAACAAAAAACCACAAACTTACATATACAAGGATTAAAAATAAAAATTGCAGACGCCAATTATGTATCATTGAAAAAAAATCGAAACGTGTATGTATATATGTATGTAAGAAGAAGGAATACATAGCCTGAGTAAGACCTAGCTTAAGTATAATGCAAAATTAAGTGCAATGATAAAAAAAAACACAACTTACATATACAAGGATTAAAAATCATAACTGCAGACGTCAATTTATCATTGAAAAAAAAACACAACAAAAACAACTCGAAACATGACCTAAACGAAAAACGCCCCATTCTAACATTTGAGGCTTCGGGACCACGCCCCCTTTTTCCCCCCCTCTGCGTTTTCAGAAGTCGCCCAGAGGACCCAGGGAACCCGTGGTGCACATCCCTCCCCCGCCCTCCAAGCAGGCCACAGGGGGCCTGTCGGAGATCTACGAAACGGCGAGCATGGTGGAGAGGATGGTCACCCAGAACATCTACGACGACATCACGCAAGGTTCGACTGGTTGGGTTCTGTTCTCTATCTCTCGCTGGCTTAGAAGAAATTTTGTTGCCTTTTTCTGAACACTTGTAGGCCTCTGTTGCTTTGTTTGTTTCTTTATTTACTTATTTCATTATTTATGCCTTTATTTTTTATGTAGTTTTTAAAGTTTGTTGGTTATCTTTACTTTTTATCCTTTTTCCCATTACCTTCTGTCAGTTCTTGCAAATGAGCACCATATTCTTTGGAAGCTTGTTCCATAGAAATAGGGTTCATCTTCTGAATAATAATAATAATAATAATAATAATAATAATAATAATAATAATAATATAATAATAATAATAATAATACACATTTCAGGATTTTTTATGTACGATATTCTAAAATTTACTGTTATCCTTGCTCACATGCTACTAACTTATCTAAAAATTTCTTGAATTTTAACTTATTAAGTTAGACCCTCAAATTTTTTTATTTGTTGAAAATAATTATTAAGACTTGTGGCTCAGTTGGTAGGTCTTATCCACCACTCCAGAATCCACGATTCATTTATGACGTTAGGTCTAGATTGATTTTTGTAGTAGTACATATGATTATGAGTTGTCTGACGCTTTCTGGTTATTGGCAGACTTCCAGTACTGGGAGGACACAAGCGACGACTTCAGACCACTGGAAGGCTCCCTTCTGCCCCTCTGGAAATTCAGCTGTGACAACTGCAGGTCTTATTACGTCTCTGACATCTGCTGGAATCCATTTTACCCAGATCTCTTCGCTGCTTCCTATTCCACAGGTACGAGTGACCAGGTTTGTGCCCGAGTACAAGCACGCGTGAAAAACACCAGGTATTTGTTCTGGTACATTGATGTGAAAGATGCTGAATTTGTCTCTGATTTTACTGCAAGTCTTTGGTAAACAGATCAGACCTTTGCTTGATTTGTAGAACTAGACCAGAGTAGGTTTTGATCAGGGTTGGAAGTTGCTCTTGGTTTCTTGAGTATGACTGCCTCTAGTAAATGGAAAATGCCCTGTCTTGACTAATAAAAACAAAACCAACATTCTTTTAGACTTGTATGAACAGCTTGATTTAATGAAAGTTCTTTCCCAGATTTGTAGAACAGAACTAACCGTTCAAGCCTAAAATAATTAGAATAGTTTTTTGCTGGACCTGGAGAACAAAGGCAGCTTTGTAAGTGATTCCAGTTTTCTTCTGAGACTGTCACGAGTCTTGTTTTGTAGTTTTAAGTTTCATTTATTTACTACTAGTTATTCCCCTTATATAGTTTATCCTTTACTTTTCTGTTTCTCAGTATTTGGGCCATTGCCCAACACACCTATGGAGGCATGATTTCCATAGTCCTTCCAGAGCCCAGTTGGTGTGATTACCTCCTTCTGCAGCAAGATAGATTAGGACAACTAATGTATGTGGTACAAATGTTAGTGATAAGGAGGGTTGAATATTGAGATTTAATTAATTTCAAGTATTAATTTCTGTTCTTTAAAGACCGAGATGGCTCATCGGATGCTGGAGGGATGCTGAGTCTGTTCACACTGAAGAATCCTGGAATTCCAGAGCGTCTGTACCGTACTCCGAGTGGAGTCAATTCTGCCCAGTTTCACCCAACGGTAACTATATTCTGTTGCTGTGTTGTTTCTCTTTTGTTCCTTTCACCCTTTGTTGTTTGAATCATTTACTCCTGCCTTATATCCGATTTTTCGTTTTGGACCTATTCCTCTGTCAAGATGATTAGGCTTTGACTTTGTGTTTGGAATAAAAAAGGATAAAACTATTTTTCAGATAAGACAAATTTCTTATCGTCTTTGTTTCATGATGACTCTGCTACTGTGCTTTACAGTTTGCAAGGTTGTCACCTGCAAGGCCAAGATTTCACTTCTTTGCTTGATCGATTATTATATTTTGTTGGGATTCTGTAAAATAGGAGCAACCTTGATTACAGACTTCTGCAACTTTCCTTCTAATAAGTACTAGATTTCCCTCGTCATTCTATTTTCTGTTTCATTTTCCATCGCAGAAGGAGAGCGTTCTTGTAGCTGGCTGCAGCGACGGTGTGGTGTTTGTGTATGACACCCGCCTTGTGGGATGCCTCAAAGTGCTTTCGTCAACTACCATAACGGGGAAGCACCTGTTGCCAGTTTCCCAGGTAACAGCGAATAGTATTTTGATTCTTTCTGATTATGTGTGCTGTGTGCTGTAGGTATTTAATCTTGTTATTGACGGAAGATTACTTGGAGTGGACCTGCTTGCTGGTTAAAAGGAGACATGATCTCTGGTCAGACTGTCTTTGCAGAAGTAGTTATCAAATAAGGTAAACAGTCTACATTAGTTTGTTTTGAGAACTTAAGTTTCGACCACTTGAAACAATGTTCAGAAATCCACCCCAATATATCCCTCTTATGCAAATGGTCCATTCTTGCCTGTGCTGAAATCTAATCACTTGGTTGTCACAGGTCCCACCGTTGGTAACAACTTTGTAAGAGTGCGCACATACCCTTTCGCATAATTCTGCTATCAAACAGAATAAAAATGAGCAAATCTGTCAAAAAACACCATCGCTTTGGGATAGGTAAAGGTTTCATAAGCTAGATGTGATAGATGGTTCCAAAATGAGCAGAATACTTATTGGTATGTATGGGAGAATAAATAAGAGAGAAACAAGTTTTTAGGGATTTTAATAGGTGGTAGATTATAGACTTTCAACTACTGTAACTACCCTTCTTAATGTGAGTTTTGATCATTGTTTCAGAAAGCAATTCAGTCTTTGATCTTGGGTAACTTTTTTGATGCTCAATTAAAGATGATTTTGTGGATTGTATATACAAGAATATAGATTTGAGGACCCTATTTCAAAAAGAGTGGAAGTACTAATCCAAGGTAATACCAACCAGGTCAGATGGATACCCACAGAGCCTGGTCAGAATCTAGGATTCTACTCAGTTGGCCAAGATGGCAGGGTGTCCCAGTGGACTCTTCAGTCCTCTTCGCTACACTACACTGACATTCTCGACTTCAGTGGTGACGCTCAGAGCAGTAATTCCTCTTCAAGCAACGTTGATAAAGTAAAGTTAGAAGGTGAGGAGAATAATAAAGAGATGTTTATATCATATTGAAGGCCTTTGTACACAGTCCTCTCTCACTAGGACTAGGGCTGATCCTCTAGTTGAGGCTTGTATATAGGCCTCTCCAACTACGACTAGGGCTGATCCTCTAGTTGAGGCTTGTATATAGGCCTCTCCAACTAGGACTAGGGCTGATCCTCTAGCTGAGGCTGAAGTTGTGGATGCTGGGAGCTGAAGAGGTCATTGAATTTTTATAATTTAGTTTGGTAAAATTAACATAACAGGTTTTGTAAGAAATGTTATGAAATTTGGTACTGTACTCATGACTACTCTTCCCATGAAAAGTAGGTTATACTAATTCAATGGATTGAAAACTTTTGCTGGTTTATCCCCAGGTACTGCAACTTGTATAGCTTTTAGTCCGAAGGACAAAAACGTTCTGTTGGTGGGGGTAGATACAGGTGCGGTCTTCCAGGTCAATGCTTCCTCCACTAGCTATGGCATCATCCGATACCCAGCGCACACCTGCCCCGTGAGGGCCATCGCGTGGAACACTTACCACCAGAAGATCTTCGCCACTTGTTCGGGCGACTGGACGCTGAAGCTGTGGCTTCAGTGCCATGTGTAAGTTACTCATTTCTTAGTTTACTTCTAGAAGAACCTTATGCTGTAATTTACCACTTTTTATTTAATTCATCCCTGGAATTACCTTCTATGTACTCTGGGAATCAGACTGAAAGAGAACAGAGGTACAAGAGCTATTTTTGATAGGCATTATAGCTCACATGGACTTGGAGCTACTTTCTCATGAATCAATATTTGCTAAAGTTTTGCAGCAATGTGAACGTAACGATACAGAAGAAAGCTGGTCTTCTCTACCATGGATGACGATGTCTGTGAAAAGCATATCTAAACTTTTTGGACTATGTCACCTCTTACAACTTGAAACTCCATAAAGCTGAAATGATCTTTTGAAGGAGGTGCTATCACAGATTTCCTTTAATCCACGACACAGGGCAGCTCTTGTGATACTGGACTTGGGAGCCCCAGTAGCTGACCTCACCTGGGCTCCCTACAGCAGCAGTGTGGTGGTAGCTGTGAGCGATGATGGACGTGTACACGTCTACGACCTGTTCCTCCGGAAATGCCGGCCACTGTGTGTTCAGAACATAATGCAGAGACGACGCACAAGTCTTGCCTGTGTTGCCTTCAATCCAGTCTTCCCTATCATTATAGTCGGAGGAGAGAAGTAAGTTGGACTCTGAGTGAATTTACCTTAGCTGAGTGAGGATTCTGATTAACTCTTTAGCAGCCTAGTCTTTGAAATCCTGGGTGAATTGATATGCTATAATTGATGGCCATTTCTTTGAAACAAAGAGGAATGTGTTTTAGCCTTAAGCAGCGTTGCATTCTTACCTATATTTTTTTCTTGTGCTACCTCCCACTGAAATCATGAACCACAAAACTCTATACAGGGGCGCCCCCATATTTGTGGGGATGTGTACTAGACCTGCAAATAGCTAGAACCTGCGAATTGTTGGAACCCCTATAAAAACGCTTAAAATGGCCTATTTTGTTAGAACTCAAGAAAACCCCACTAAAAATGTTTATACCTGTTTTTTTAATAGTTTTATCACAAAAGTGCATTTTATGATGAATTGATAAAAAAAAGCAGTAATTTCTGGATATTTCTCATAGAAAAATACCGCGAATACGGGAATTTCCTGCGAATAATGGGTGGATATGTTCCAGAGAGAAATCTGCGAGTGCATGAATGCGCGAATCTGGAGAACGCGAATATGGGGGCCCCACTGTGCACATAATTTAAATAGGAGATGCTATTGGCTTTTGAAATGTGAAAAAAGTAATACATCCTTGTACATGAAAATATTAGGTTATTTGAGGAAAGACATAGGAGCTCTAACTGGAAAGATAGCAAACATGTTTCATGGTACTATTCATCAAGCGCCAGCTATATATTTTATTTTCAATCCCTCAGGGGCTACCTCATCTCCATGAAGCTCTCTCCCAACCTGAGGAAACCCCACAAGGATGCGAAAGGAGCCGATGAACAGAAACTGAGAGAAATTGAGCTTTGCAAGATGGACAGGATCATCGCAACAAGTTCGAACTAGGACGATTTTTCGACACGGATTTTGACGTATAGCGTGTGACGCGACAACTTTAGACTTTCAGCCTCTCTGACACTGACAGTGATTGAGCTTGTGACACCCGTTGCTTCTGAAAGAATGACGACTGATAAATTGTGAGGGTCCTATGACAATATAAATAAGAGTCACATTGATTCTAAAATGTCATGTCTGGACTTGAACTGACAGAACTAATCAACTTGGGCGCCATCTTTGATGCTGTCACTGAAAATGACTTCACTTAAGACAGTTGCCACGCCTTGACTAAGAGCCAAAATAAAACAAAACTGATCTAGTGGCTTTCTAGATGACGATGAAGGTGGATTTTGTCTTCAACTGCAGATTCAGAATGTGCCATTTGCCATTTCTGATGCCAAAGTTCTCTTGAATACCTCAGGTGATACTTATGTTTAACAGCTCCAGTTCTGAGTTCAGAAGTGTCTTTC
>NC_061110.1:9156015-9158515 GCF_015104395.2 Macrobrachium nipponense | reverse complement strand
TAAAATAAATAAAAATAGAAGAAGAAGGTTGGATGACAATCTTTCATATTGTATAAGTGACCACAGGAAAGACTTTAGGACTTATATCACGCTACATAGAGATAGATATCTTACAGTTTTTGTAAGCCTCAAAATGAATGCCATTTATTCTGACAGCTGAGAGATATTGGAAAATATTAAAAAATATCAAGAATTCACGAATCTTTATAACCTTGTATACAATCATTTTAGTGTTCGTAAATTAGACGGTAATTGATCATGGAGAAGAAGAGGTCAGACCCATATACTACTCGTTTTTTTGTTGTTGCTGTAAGTTTCAGACACGATATATTCTATACGAGGCTAGGGTTTTAAGCCCATGCTTATACTAGGACCCCTGTTGTACTCAGTCCTGAGGCCTATATAGGAGGGGATACTGCTTACTGTGTCTCTTGCGTGGTACACTGTAGACGATACTGTAGGTAGTATACTCCACTTTGGCTTCTTCCTAAAAACACCATCAACTCACCTAAACTTGGACTGAATAACAGTCCTGAGGCCTATATAGGAGGGGCTACTGCATCTTCAACTTAGCTAAACCTGGACCCCATACTGTATACAGTCCTGAGGCCTACTTATATAGGTGGGGATACTGCCTACAGTGACTCTTGCGTGGCGCACTGCTGACAATACTAAAAGTTCTTCCTTGGGCCTCTCTAAATATGAATTATCCCATTTTCAACTCAAAAATTCAGCAATTAACCCTTTGGACAATGAGTGAACCTCGCGTTGGGGCTGACTTGGGACTGTCAAGGTCCCCGCGAAGCCTCAGTGACTTGATCGGTATGGTCTTGGCCTGCCACCTCGGTGGCCGCGAGTTCGATTCTCGGGAATTCCATTGAGGGGTTAGAGATGTGCATTTCTGGTGATAGAAGCTCACTCTCGACGTGGTTCGGGAGTCACGTATAAAGCCGTTGGTCCCGTTGCTGAATAACGCACTGGTTCTCTGCAGCGTAAATACACCACACAAACAAACAAACTTACCTTTGACAGGGCTTCAGCCTCCGGAGGACCACTTCGCCTATCTTGACGTAGGCCCAGTCGTTCTCGTCGAAGGGCTTCGACCCCTTGACGATGATGTTCGGGCGGAAGTTGTCCATGAGGATGGGCTCCTCCGTGCGGGAGTTGAGGTCATCCAGCGAAGACTGACATGCGAGGTGGTAGCTGCTCCAGTCAGAATAGGCAGCCTGTGGGAGTTGGGAAGATTAGAGTAAGGGTAAGAATCTATTGTCAGATTAAGTGTCTTCCTCAAATTAGGAATCTTTAGTCAGACTAGGCATCTAGATAGATTAAGAAGATGTAGTAAGGTTGGGAATCTAGTCAAATCTTAAGCATATACATAGATTGAGAATCTATTGTAAGACAAAGATTCTAGTCAGATCAAGTATCTACCCTCAAATTGGGAATTTTCAGTCAGATTAGGAATCTTAATAGATTAAGAATCTATTGTAAGACTAAGAATCTGGTCTGGATTAAGTATCTACCCCTAAATTAGGAATTTATAGTCAGATTAGGAATCTAGATAGATTAAGAATCTATTGTAAGACAAAGACTCTAGTCAGATTAAGTATCTACCCTCAAATTAGGAATCTCCAGTCAGATTAGGAATCTAGATAGATTGAGAATGTAGTGAGGTTAATATTCTAGTCAGATAAGTATCTACGCTCAAAGTAGGAATCTACTAGTCAGATTAGGAATCTAGATAGATTAAGAATGTAGTGAGGTTAAGATTCTAGTCAGGTCAAGTACCTACCCTCAAATTAGGAATCTACACTCAGATTAGGAATCTTCAGTCAGATTAAGAATCTACAGTTAAATTAGGAATCTACAGTCAGATTAGGAATCTTCAGTCAGATTGGGAATCTTCAGTCAGATTAGGAATCTTCAGTCAGATTAGGAATCTTCAGTCAGATTAGGAATCTTCAGTCAGAATAGGAATCTACAGTCAGATTAGGTTTCGACAATCGGATTACAAATCTAAAATCAATTTAATATACATCTGAATGTCTTATGTCTTTTTTTTTTTGCTGGTTAACTAAAGCAAATACCAGTCTCTAATAATACTTTTATCCTTTATCTATACCTTAGTAAACACCAGTCACCCGCCCCCCCCCATCCATCTCTCCCCCCTCCCGTACACAAAAACCTGAGAGTGACGGTCGCTGGCTTGGAAGATGGACAATAACAGACATTCGATCTTGAATGAATACAAGATTTTTCCATCTTGCAACACATTCGTTGACGCAACCGGATATCATTGCAGCAATGCACTTGCAAAATACTCCTATCTATCTAGATTTATTTTTAAACCTTTGGGGGATAATTGGACTTTATTTTAAATGGGATTAGACGACAACTGTGAGTTCTGCATCCGGTATCTTGATACAAGTTGGTGATTGATTCGCAAGTCAGATCGCTTATTCACAACCGCTTCATAACTCGTAAATATCTAGTAGGTCTA
>NC_061110.1:9146015-9148515 GCF_015104395.2 Macrobrachium nipponense | reverse complement strand
AAGAAGAAGAAGAAGAAGAAGAAGAAGAAGAAGAAAAAAAGAAGAAGAAGAAGATGAAGAAATTATGTTTTAATCATAGGCAAATTACTTATAATTTATTTCTGAAATGTCTCTTTTCAATAAAACTCTATGAAAGTATATTTTGACTGGGGTAGTTGGTTCCGTAAGTGATTTCCGTAAGTAAGTAGGTTCCGTAAGTGGTTTCCGTAAGTAAGTAGGTTCCGTAAGTAAGTAGGTACTGTAAGGAAGTAAGAAGGTTCTGTAAGTAGATTCTGAAAGTAAGTAAGGAGGTTCCGTAAGTAAGTAGGGGGTTCCGTAAGTAGGTTCTGCAAGTAAGTAAGGAGGTTCCATAAGTAGGTTCTATAAGTAAGTAAGGAGGTTCCATAAGTAGGTTCTATAAGTAAGTAAGGAGGTTCCGTAAGTAGGTTCTATAAGTAAGTAAGGAGGTTCTGTAAGTAGGGTCTGTAAGTAAGTCAGGAGGTTCCGTAAGTAGGTTCCGTAAGTAGGTAAGTAGGTTCTTTAAGTAAGTAAGGAGGTTCCTTAAGTAGGTTCTGTAAATAAGTAAGGAGGTTCCGTAAGTAAGCAGGTCCCTTAAGTAACTAGGTTTATATATGATGGCGAATTATGCACGAAAATAAGTACTAAATCCCTAACTGGCAATAACTCGTTGCGTAGATGTTAAATTGGAATCTAATATAAGAGCTTTCGATAAGATCACGTGATCGATATGGGTCGATAATGAGAGATGAGAAGCTGATTTTACTCCTCGGTGGTGGCCTGGCCTATGTCGTTGGCAGACGTACGATCATGGCTAACTTTAAACTTTAAATAAGATCAAAACTACTGAGACTAGAGAGCTGGAATTTGGTATGTTTGTTGATTGGAGGGTGGGTGATCAACATACCAATTTGCAGCCCTCTAGCCTCAGTAGTTTTTAAGATCTGAGGGCGGATAGAAAAAGTGCGGACAGAAAGAGTTGCGGACGGACAGACAAAGCAAGAAAAA
Source organism: Macrobrachium nipponense (assembly GCF_015104395.2). Lineage (NCBI taxonomy): Eukaryota > Metazoa > Arthropoda > Malacostraca > Decapoda > Palaemonidae > Macrobrachium > Macrobrachium nipponense. The sequence continues at coordinate 9,147,510 of NC_061110.1, read as the reverse complement.
TAGTTATCTTTCCAGAAAACTAAAAATGAAATGATTAGAAATCGTCCAATTGAAGTGTCCGCTTCTGTTGAAGTGTCTTTTGAGGAAATTCTTGGCCCTGTTCTCAAAGTCATGTCAGATAACGTGATCTGATTGTCACGGCAGATAAAAACATGATCTGATTTTGGCCGTTATCAGTTCTGCTTCCATTTCTGTTCTCGTCAGATAAGGCCTTGTTGTACGCGACAGATTATCGTTGACAATTGCTTCTCATCGCGAGTGATAACGCAATCTTCATTATCTTTTTCTTAATTGTCTTATTTATTCTTCATTGTCTTCATCTGCATTGTCTCCGTCTTCGTTGTCTTCATCTTCGTTGTTTTAATCTTCATTGTCTTCGTTTTCTCTATTCGTAAATTACCAGAATGACAAAAATGTCGCAAAAAAAATCATTCTACATTTTTGAGGGCCGCTTACATTCTACGTTATATCAGCGATTTTTGTGTGTGTATTATCTTTTGTGGTTGTTGCACTAGAACAACGGTAGCACAACCAAGACAACAAGAGCATGAGAACCCTTCATATAACAACACATTCACTACAACAGCAAAGAACAACACCAATCAAGATTTCTCTCCTGAACGCTACAACCAAAAAACTTAATACAAATGCACCATTAATATCACAACGACGATCCATTTCCCAACAAATTTATAACAACACCAACAGCGTAAATGGTTGTTCTTCCCTTAAAAGAAACAAAGAAATGAACAACAGAGCATACATGACAAAAATAACAACGCTTGAATGCCGGTGAGGCAAGATTCACATATCCTAAAAAGATAACGTGATGAATGGGCGCGCTCCGTTAGCCTTCGTAGAAAACGGTATTTTTTTTCCATTTCGAAACATTTTCTTACTTTCCGTCCGGGCTCTTTGAGTCGTCGGTAAAAACCTCTGGCGTAATTTACTTTCCCTGAGTTCATTATTATTATTATTATATTATTACGAACTAAAGCTAAAGCCTCGTGCACGATAGATACTTCAAGCTCTCATTAGTACTAGTTCACTGTTCGTCAACAATTGTAAATTGTTATGGTTTCTTTTCGCCTTTTCTTTTGATATTCCGTCTATGTCATTCTAAGGGAAGGCGAGGATTCTGTTCCTTTTCGTTATGAAAGTAAGGTTTTTAAATGACTAATCTGTTGGCTTGAAAATACAATACAAACGTAAGACTATTCTTGACGAATTTGCACGTTTTTATAGTACCAGGAAGTATGCACAAATCACTGAATTAAAAAGAAAGAAGCATGCACATAAGAACAATTTTTTTTTTAATATTCAAGACGGTTGGACTTAAATTTTTTTTTAAATTTTGTTTGCTACAAAATGCTTTATAAACTGCACTACCCTTGCCGAGTCTCTACTACACAGTGATTAGTACCATAATCTATGCAAGCACCACTGAATTAAATACACTTAAAAAAAACACGCATACAAGGCAGAAATTTTCATT